>NW_028277052.1:8947500-9265000 GCF_059951505.1 Python bivittatus | reverse complement strand
AGACAGCGGAATAGAAGAGAAAGAACTGGAGAAAATAATAAAATATAAAGACCTGCAAATAGAAGTAGAATGTCTATGGCAAAAGAAAGCAGTGATAGTACCAGTAGTCATAGGTGCCTTGGGTTCAATCCCAAAACATCTGGAGCACCACTTGAACACCATCAGCCTTGACAAAATCACCATCTGTCAATTGCAAAAGGCAGCTTTACTTGGAACAGCTTCCATCCTGCAACGATACTTTTAACACCATCAAACAACAACATCTGCCTATCCCAGGTCCTTGGGAAGGACTCAGCAGGTGGATAAAAATGCCAAATCCACTCTAAACATCTGGCTGTCTGTGCAACCAACAATAATAATATAAATTACTGGATATTCTACCCCGCTCCCCACCCAGAAGTAAGCAGAGCTGGATCTATTTAGAAGTCCACCAGAAAATTCTAGTATTGTAGTCTAGGTTGGGAAGTAAACAATAACCAGAAGACAAGGAAAATAATTTCTGTATTACTGCAACTCCATAGAAAACTATGGAGACAATTCCATGAAGTCAACATTGGTTAAGCTTGATCTGGGAAAGTCTTTATCTTCTCCTTTGAATTCCATGGAAAAGCTTAAGTATATGCAACAGAACTTTGAGTGGTGACCAACATGCCAAGATCTGGACTGAGTGTAGACAAAAAAGTAGTAATATTGTTTCTGGTATTTGGCTTTGAATGTATGGAATGGAATGGAATGGAATGGAATGGAATGGAATGGAATGGAATGGAATGGAATGGAATGGAACATTCTGAAGTGGGCTGCTGTTCTAGACAGGAGTAAATTTACTGTACTAAGCCATAATGAAGATGATGGATTTAAAAAATGGTTTATAACATTCAACAGTTGAGTCTGTATGCCATGATAAGCTAAAGCTAAACAAACCAGGTTAAGGCTTCATAGGATGTACAACTTCAGTTGCTAGAAATTTCTAGCATTATTTATCTCTGAGCCTGAAATAAGTTACGACAGAAAGAAGGAAATGAGGTTGTTGCTGCTGCTATTTTTGTGAACGCTGATTTTGAAAAACGGAAAGGGCACTGGGATGCAAAAATGGACTATGTCATGTCCTGCAAGGTGACAGGATCTAAGTGGTTTCCTTGTTGGGCAAGGAGGAGAGGAACAAGCGTCTACCACATCCAAAAGTGCATGAACTCTACATTATGTTACTTCTCCCTTGCTTAGCAAGGGAAAGTCAAGTACCTGTCTCCCTCTACCAGTTAAAAGTAGTCTGGTGGCTTAACCTGTCAGGAGAAAAATTCACCCTCTCCTGGACTTTTGGGGAGAAGTGGTACAGTTATCCAATTTCTGTCTAATTGCACTAACAAGGATGAATTAGAGCTTTCATCAATGGGTGAGAATGATCAGTTTGAAATCAGCCATGGGCGACGGAGCTGCAGATTAAGCAATACAGCCATGTTAACATCTAATAATACAACAGCAAGTAGAAATTAACTGCAAGACAAATATGCCATGCCAGCGACATTGGAGAGTTTGTTCTTTAAATACCACATTCTTTTAAAAGCCAACACTATTATGAGGGCCATATAACTTAATTCCAAAGGCATACTAGAAAACTAAATGTTCTCCAGTTGTGCTAAAATATATATATAGAGAGAGCAAGATCTACCGGCTTTTAAAAGTAAGTATCCAGATGGAATAATCCTTTGATATATGCTAATTACCCTCCAAACTCTAGAGTGCTCCTTAACAACAATAGCAGCAGCAGCAGCAACAAAAATTGTATACATTTGTCTGGTAGAATTTAAATCAAGGCTGTTTTCACTTTGTGGCTTTTACTTTGGGTTAGATGGCACCATTTTTTTAAATATACCTGTGCAGTATCAGAATGAAAAACACTATTGGCCTTGCCCTTTTCCTGATGCACTTACCAACTGTTAACTGTTGTGTCTACATGTGTACGTGTGTGTGTGCACAGATTTTTCTACCTCTGTGTATGCAAAGGCACACACTGTATAAACCGAACATGACCTTAAGGCCAAATTTGGAGATATTCAAAGTGAAAGAGTATAACGTCCATTTCTGGTGCTCCAATGAGATCATCTCTGTTAGTAACTGTCACTGTATCCACTGAAAGGAATCTCTGTCATGTCTGTTTGTTTATTTATTTAACAATATTTGCAGATCACCCCAATCCTGAAGGACTGCGGGCAGTTCACAACAAAGCAAAAATGAAAGACAATCAAAAGTTCACAAAGATTACAGAACACACCCAGGATACTACCACAATCAACTCAGGCCAAAGGCATGATGGAAAAATAATTTGAGCAACATAGGGAAGCGCAAGAAAGGATGGAATCAATGATACCTCTGGAAAAAGTATGTTCCATAGCTTGTGGGGTACAGGTGAGAAGGCCTGTTGCCTAGACCACATCCTTTGTATCTCATGTAGGGGACTCTAGATGTTAAAATTGGACACAGATTCAAATCTGGCAAGGCTGTTCTTAATATATCTTACTGTCATGTGTGTAGGTCTTTAAAGGCAATGATCAACTCTTTGAAATGGCCCTGGATGTCAACTGGCAATCAATTCAGCAACTGTAAAATCTGGGACATTCTATGTTGGTAGGATTGTCCTTCCAACTAGCTGGCTGCTAAATTCTGTACCAGTTGTAGCTTCTGAATAGTCTTCAAAGGCACCCCCTGCAGTACATTGCAGTAGTCCAGCCAAGTGGTGATTGGGGCATGAATTACCATCACCAGAGCATCCTGGAGCAAAGACAAAGAAGATAAAACAGCATCCTGATGTGTGTGACTGATGTGCTGGTAAATTAGAATAATTACTCCCCATAATCTAAAACCCTCTGCATTTTTTTTCACCGTGTGATATAACCACGGAATTATATGAATCCAGCCATTATTTCATAAACCATGGTTATTGGCTTAGCATGATGCATGAATCCAACAATTCCACCTTATTTTTAAAAAATGGATAAACGAACTCTGGCTTAGTAGATGTGTATCCACTCAGCCTTTCATTTTCTTCCCTGAACTCTTGCTTGCATTTCCAACCAACGTGGGAGTTGGATAAAGCAGCAAATATTCCAGGGACTTGGTTAAAAACAATTGCTGTAAGATAATCAAGTGCATAGAGAAAATGTTGACCTTGCTATAGATATCCTCCTGCTACATGCCTATCCTACATATATTTTGCCAGAATAGCATCATTACCATAAGCATAACTATGGTAATGATGAAGTGGATTTACTGGGAGCATTAGATCATGACAATTAACCTCCAAACCCCTTTATGCTGACTGTAGATGTAACATATCCAGTGTGCCCTGTGGGTACAGAAGATAGGTGAGGAATGTCTGCCTCCTGTATCCTGACATCAAGAATTAAACTGCACAACTTGGAGCTAAATCTGACAATTCATTCATCTTAAAGGAAATTCTCCCCCAAAATCAGTTTTATTTTTCATTTATTAGGGCCATTCCTTACAGGAGTCAACTCAAGCAATCGCCGATATCTGTTGACTTAAACAGGAAACTATGGAAGACATCTGAGGTTTTAAGGACTTTTAAAAAGTTTCTCTCTGTGGATCCAGTCCATTAAAATAGCTCATTCAGTCCATTATTGTCTATCAGGAGTGTAGCTGGCTTTTCAAAAGTTCAGCAGGAGATACCTATAACTAGAGTTGCCAAGCAGATCTATTGCATGCAAATTCCTCTGCAAGAACTCCTCTACATCAAATCTCTTCTAAAATGTATATAATTCCCATTGATTGAATTCTCTTGGAAGCTCCAGCTTGATTCCAGATCTGTTACTCTACCTTTGATTTCCTTGGTTCACAGTCCTCTGTTGCGGCTAATGAAAGGGAGTGTGCTTTGTAGATTGTACCATGGAACACTTGTCATTGGTTCAATATGCATGGCATAGATTTTCAGCTGGTGTAAATCAAAAGGAATTCAACATCTTCAGTACCAATGCAAACCTGTATTTACAAGCCTACTGAAAATTGCCTAAATAGGGAAATTGTTTTGAATGTGTACTCTATGTCAGAAGACTGCTTTTGATCCTAAAATAGGACCCCAAAAGACCCAACTATCAGACACAGTAACTATCACTTAGAAGCTTGTCCAAAACTTGTTGACCTTGGAATTGCTGGCTCATTTTACCTCTTCAGAAAATCTCTTTCTACTTGATTGCTACCTCACATTACTAGAAAGAAATGTTTTGACAGAGAAGAAAAGAAATTCACTGGGTATGAAGCCACCCTGAGTTCCGCAGTAAGTATATGTTTCTGAGCTTACTGGCATGTGCAGTGAGAGACTTTTCTGATAAAGCCTAGGTTTTGACTGCAGTTATGAAATTTAATCTGGCAATCTATATACTCAGTATTTGGATCAAATGTGATTGCACATGGAATTATTCTCCACAATAGTTATACGTCCATTTATTAAGCTACTTAGAGATTGTCTTTAGCAGGCTAGCCCCTCAGCAAGGCCTTGAGAGAGCATTTTTAATCAGCAAACCGATGCAAACCGATTTCTTTATCAATACTTTCCATTTGCAGATCTTTCTACCCTCACCGGTCCTCTGCAGGGTGATGAAGTGGATTTAAGCGGAATGATGGACTGGATGAAACTATGAATTACTTCTGATGTGAGTGGAAATGGATTGTTTCTGATATCGACTGTTCAGTTCTCTGCTTATTCTTTTGATACCCTTGAGGATACCTGCACTGAATGTATCTTTGGAACATAGGTGTCTACATGTAAGTTATGGGATTGTGGCTTCTACTCTATGTTTGGAATTATCTTTGCCAGTCTGAACACTCACTGTAAATTTTGAGGTCAACTGGAAAAAACTTTCCTTTGAATTGCATCTACATATGATATTAGACTGATGATACCTGGACTATTTTCTTTCACAATATTTAGTCACTGGAATGATCTCTTTGAAAAGATCCACTTGATTCCCATATCATTTTTGTTTTGGTTTCACTTCTTTTTAATATCTTTATATTAGGAGCTTCATAATGTGGAATAATAACCTGAATGAATGAAGACCATTGCAATCCTCCAGGAGTACAGCATTATTATTATTATCAGAGGTGGATTAGCAGTGTTTTGAAACTCTACTATGAAGCTGAGTGTTTGTATCACAACTATCTACATAATCGTTGCTTTTTTTAATGGATCAATAATCAGAACAGGATAAGTGATTCTTCCAACTCTTTGGCTGCGCAGATAACCTTGTTTGGATTGTGGCCACTGAGATTTTGGAATCCCATGTTCTTCCAAGCACTGATACTTGGTTATGTTACAGTTTCAAATCTTACCCAATAGATGTACTGATTCTGATTGAGACAAGCATCTTGCAATGCCCCCCATCAGTCTCTCAGCAACTTTGCAAGCCAGCATTTGTGTAAAATAAGAAGGGGACAGTTTCACATTGAGCCAGTAGCTTTAGACAGATTTAGTTTCTATTTCAAGACTCTATATGATGTACATATTGTACCATACATTCGTTGCAATCCATCAGAGTTAGCAGCGTTTTTTAAATGGCCTCACTTCAAGCTCTTTATGCCAGGAAGAGAGTTTTAAATTTGCTAGCTGTGAGTTGTGGATTCAGCCCCTTTCACTTAGACATAATTTCAAAAATACCAAAAAACAAACACACAAACAAATCTTGAAAGAACCATTCTTATAACTGAAAGATGCAGATTTTAATTGTAAAATGTGAACCCTGAAAATTGCTAAAGCAACAAGGAATTGTGAAATTTGATAATAAAAGGCTGTTGTTTTTGGGACTGATCATTGATTTGGTATAAACACTGGACTAGTTCTTCCCTTTCATGTTTCTACTTCATATCACTAACTTCTTACAGTTACATGTGGAAACAAGAACATCTGCCTGGTGGAATGTCTAGAACAGGTAATTGTACTGAAGAATTCCCTACAACGTTTCCTAGCACTGCATGACATTATTTAGCTGAGTTATTTGGTCTGAATTCTCCTTTTTTTAGTTCAATTAGGAGAATTACCATAATTAATTTCAGGGTTGGAGCACATGCCATTAAACTCAGTATTCAGTTAGTTCAGATCATGTCAATGTCTTCCCAGAACGTAATATTCTACAGCTGTTTTTTATATCCTTGTATCCATATTCTTCTTGGGCCCCATCAGTGAACCATGACTGTTTTCCCAATGTCTGCTCAAATATGAGTGGCTTCTGGATACCTCCAGGGCTATCTCTCCCATCATGATCTGGCCCATCCTCTGCTTCATTGCAGAAAAGAATGATTGGGAGTCCACATCCCACTAGAGGTCAAAGGATTGGGAGCCTAATGACATGCCTTCTTTGTAGCCACTTCCAGGCTGGGAAACTCGCTTCTTCCAAATATAGAGATGCCCCAACTCTTTCTGCCTTTTGCAAATTGCTCAAGAGCTGGCTTTTCTGCCTAGCACTTATGGCACAGTGGTATGTAGGCTGCCTTTTGAGACAGATGATTTGTTATTGCTTGCCTTTCTTTTTTTAGATCTTTTTATCCTGCCTTTATTATTTTTATAAATAACTCAAGGTGGTGAGCATATCTAATACTCCTTCATCCTCCTCCTTTCCCCAGAGCAACAACCCTGTAAGGGGAGTTGGGCTGAGAGAGAGACCCTCTTGATGTCCAATACATTCAAACGATTATACCACCCCCACAGAGAGTTTTGATACTGCTGCATATAAAAATCAGGTCAACGTCGTCTTACTATCAAAACACACAATTGTACATGTATTACTAAGACTGCATTCCCCCCTCCCAAAAAGATCCTTGATTCAATCAAGCACATGAGATACTAAAGTTTATTCATTTTCTTTCTTCTTTGCAGTGTTTTATCAGCATATGCATACACTGGCAATATGCACAAAGAAAACAGTAATTAAGCCACTGGACAGAAATCTATAGTTAACCGCATGCACGGTAATCTGTACAAAATGTAGATTTAGAATTTTTCAAAAAGAAGGAACAATTGAAAATGACTAATGCATCAGTTCACTTCAAAACCAAGCTGAGTAATCTGAAACTCCACAAGCTGGGATGAAAATCAGGAAATTGGATGAAATGGATTTATAAATGAACAGATCTAAAAGCAATATATGGCAGAAATAAATGGATGCACCCATCATTACTCGGATGCAAGCTTAAATTTTGGCACAGATTTCCTAAAGCAATTCATTTTAGTTTGATCTATCTATCTATCTATCTATCTATCTATCTATCTATCTATCTATCTATCTATCTGTCTATCTATCATCTAGCCTTTGTGTGCATGTGTATATTATATATTCAAAGTAATTCCCAATCCCTATCTTTTTGGCTCATTGACAGTAAAATGTATTCTTCATTCTTTGCTTCATGTAAAAGTGCATATTAAAGAAAACATAAGATTCCTTTCTGGAAACCCCAGAGATTGTGCTATTGACTATCCTTTAAAAAGAATTAAAACTGACTCAAGATACATCTGCAAATTTGTGGAACTAGACAGTCTATGCCATATCTATACTGATGTTTCAGGAGGTAAAGTTTAGAGCACAAAAGGATTGGAAATATTCACCAATGGATCTAGCTCCGAGGTAATTGAAGGGCGAATGGAATGAACACCATGTAAAACTGAAACTCAGTTTTGCGTGGTGTTCATTCCATTTGCCCTTCAATTACCCTGGAATCTAAAAGGATCTGATAGTACTGATCGAATCTAGATATGTTTTAAGGAACTTTCATGAATATTCTTCCAAATATTCCATGTTAGGATCTTGATCTTGCGAACAAATTATGTGGCTGGTCCAGGGTCCAGCTCTGCCTGAAGTAAAGTTAGATTGCTTCCTGAACATTCCCCAAAAGCATCAATGATGGGTACTTAACAAGAGTAACTCTCTCTAAAGTGACTCAAAAAATAAAACGTGAGAGACAGGCCAGATTTTACATTTTTAAAAAATAAACAGTCGTTAAGGGAAAGGAAGATAAAAATAAAAGGACAGTTTGAAAATTCTAGAAATGTGGTAACCAGATAAAAGTTGGATTGAGAATAATCCTTTTTCCTGATTATTGTAGGTCATCTGGTGGGTCTGGCTCCTCTGACTGGTGGCAGAAACCAGAACATGCATTTCTGCCAATCCTATAAATATGGTTCAGCAACTACAAGAAGTAGGAAAGATTGCACTGCCTTGTTCCATAAGATGCCATTCCCTCTTGGAATCCCGGAGATGTTGGAAAACAAAATGAGCTGATTTATGAGTAGATTGGAACAAAATCTTACTTCAAAATTTGCCTTCCCCTAACTATTGGGAAGAAGTCTGATCAGTCTGTACTTTTCTTAGAAAAAGGGTGTCTCCCTTTTTTTAAAAAAAATGCTGCCTTTGAAAGCAAGCACATTTAAAATGTGTATGTTACGGAAAAGTATGCTGTTTTTTATACATTTTCAGGTAGATGTTCTTGGTTAATGAGTGCAAGTTTATGCAGCAGCTGGATGAAAGTGGAATGAAATCTGGACATATAAAAAAATTCTATCACTAATTCCTCTGGGAATGATTTGGAAATTTCATCCTCAAAGATATTAATGGTGGGATCAACAAGCAAAGTCTGGCTAACATTTCTCCTCCTCTCCCACCCTTTTTCCCCCTCCACGGAGGGGTGTGGGATTATATTAACTTTTAACAATGTACCAGGCAGCTAGAGGAACTCTGTGAAGGTTATTAAACTTGAGAGAACCCCAGCATGCTTATAGCTGCATTAGGTGGACCTTCCAGAGGCATTTCCATGGGATGAAGTTATATTGAATGTCACAGTCATTCCAGGAAATGCTGGAGAAAGAAAGATGTCTCCTTGCAATGGAAGCTTGTACATTTTTTTAAAGTATATGCAGTCCTTATCCACTATGTCCAAACTGGAAAAGGTAGCCATGGATTTTTTTTAGTCCTTATTGAAACCACATGCACCTCCACCCCCTCCTCCCCCAGCACTAGATCACAACCCCCCCTGCAAAACCAGGCAGTAAAACAAGGGAAATTTCTGAGGATCTGCATATCCCTAATGTATGTCAAAAAACAAAGTTTCCTGGAATAAATGTGTTGTCTTTAATGTTTTAATATTTTTCAATGTTTTTCTGCCCAAAATTACAACAGCCTTAATATAAAACTCAGTAGACTTCTAAAGAAGTGGATTGATTTACCCATCTGTGGTGTGATCCTGCATAAATGCAGTGCATTACAATGTAATGCAAATGAAATATGTATTTAAGCATAAATGTCTTATATATAGTGGCACTTTGCTGCTTCTTTGGTTCTCCCCATCCATCCGTCCATCCGTCCAGTGCTGGAAATAGCCCTCTATGAACCTTGTTATTGCAATTGGGGTGGGGGTGGGGGAACTCCTATATAATTGCTTTGTAATTCTTTTATATTTTTGAATGGCATATATGAATATGGCGCTTGGTTCCAAGGCTTTCTATCTATAGGGCTCTTAATAAGCTCCGGTGGGATTGTACCATATTCCACAAATCAGGAAGGCTGAAAACTCATCAGTGCTAAGGGCATGAGTGGCATCCTTTTTCTTCCCCCCTTTATTTCATTTTTTTTGGTAGAAAGCAAAGCAAAACCTTTATCATGAGTGGAGTTTAACTAAAGAAGTCCCTTTGGAACCTGTTAGCTATTCTATTCAGGCCTCTATGGGGGGAAAAAAAATTATATGCATCCCGTTCTACTTTTTTTTTTCATTTTTATTTTTAGTTGGAAAAAATGTCTAGAGGGCATTTTTGTGTATTCAACATTCCAGGATGCTAAGAGACAAAAGCAGTGTTATATTAACTCTCCTTTGACAGAGACCACGGATGGGGAATGGGCCCCCCAACTTTAGAAAATGAACCTTAGGAACCCCAGGAATAATTTCTCACTAATATATAGGAGCCTTCTTCACTATATTTCAATATATCCCATTGTAGATGCTTCAAGCATTTCCTCTCATTGTATTTCTTATTTTTAGAAAGCTAGTCTATTCCATTGGGAGGATCATAACAAGGGTTTTGAAGTGAGCCATGTGAACTACAGAGTATATTGTAGCCAGTCAATATTTATGTGGTCCTAAGTTAGCTCTAGAGAGCCAGTGTGGTGTAGTGTTTAAGTCATCAGGCTAGAAACCAGGAGATTGTGAGTTCTAGTCCCACCTTAGCATGAAACCAGCTGGGTCACCTTGGGCCAGTCACTCTCAGCCCTAGGAAGGAGGTAATGGCAAACCACTTCCAAAATCTTGCCAAGAAAACTGCAGGGACTTGTCCAAGCAGTCACCAGGACTTGAAGGCATAAATAATAACTGGTTCACATAACATGCTAAAACAATGGCTGGGTTCCCCGTTGCATACTGAATCACAAAATGATCACTCCCATTTTAACCCAGTCTATTGTGTTGTATGAAGCTGGCTGTATCATAATAGGAACACTCAGAAGGCAAGAATGTTATCAAGAAGTATGCCTTTTGACATCACTGCCAAGCTTACACACTAATCTCCAAATGTGCTTCATTTCGATATAGTGGGTTTTATGTTTTTAAATTCCATTTATATTCTGCAATCCAACATGATTTTCAGTGGCAGTTTACACAATGTACAAGAGTACTAAAACATATACAATCTAGGTTAAAACAATCCTATCATTACAAGTTCAATATGAAATAATAATAATACAATAAACTGATGCCAATGGGTCGCAGTTCTAGTTCAACAATGAAAATGGAGATTAATGTTTTTAATAAGGTTGATGATAATAATTTAACAATATTCATTCTTTGTCATGGCCCAATCTCTAGAGCACTTGGAAACTGAGAATGCCATTGACAGTGTCACTGAAAAGGCCCTAGAGTCAAAAACAATCCTCCAAGGCATCAGCTATCTATTTTGGGCCTGCCAGCTGGATCACCTGATCCCTGAGAGGTAGCCCTGACTCCCAAAAGTAGAACCCCCACGCAGACCACGAGATCCCACCCTAGCTGTCTTGTCTCCAGCTCTGCAATTTACAGAAGTGGCAGGAAAAGGCTGGAACGATGATGATAGATTTTCCAACAGTATTGGGGGGAGGGGGAAGCAAGCAGGATAGTGCTTTGAGGTCCATCAAGAGGAATCTGAGAGGCACCAGTTCAGGTGGGGCAACAGCAAAAGGCAGCCAAACAGAGCAGGACTCGAATAGAGAGACTTCCAGGAAGACTTTTGTGGTCTAGCTCTAAGAGCCAACATGCACCTGGACTGTTTGTCTAAACAAATTCCACATGCATTTGGACATCTTTTGGAATGGCTGACTTGTACTGGTGTGTGTGTGTGTGTGTGTGTGTGTGTATGTACAGTATGTATGTATGTATGTATGTATGTATGTATGTATGTATGTATATACATATATATAAAAAAAACCTCTCACCCGTATGGGTGGTCTGTGTCTTCCTCAATCTCGAGTCCTCTACTAGAGGCCTGGGAGTTTGAGGGTTCTACGCAGGATCTTCACTGTTCCCAGCACTGCACTCTTCTGGACAGAGAGCTCTGATGTTGTTCCTGGGATCTGTTGGAGCCCCTCTCCCAGCTTAGGTGTCACAGCCCTGAGTGCTCCTACCACCACAGGGACCACTTTGGCCTTTACTTTCCACATTCTTTCTAGTTCTTCCTTCAGGCCCTGGTCCTTGTCCGGCTTCTCATGCTCCTTCTTCCTGATGTTGCTGTCACTTGGCAGTGGTACATTTATCACTACTGCTGTCTTCTGGTCTTTGTCTACTACCTCCATTTAATTAATGTAATTCTCAGCCACTGATTGGAAACATTTTACACACACACACACATCTTGTCCTATCTCTTATCTCTACATGGAATAGATAGATAGATAGATAGATAGATAGATAGATAGATAGATAGATAGATAGATAGATAGATAGATAGATAGCATGGACTACTGTCTGTCTGCCTGCCTGCCTGCCTGCCTGCCTGCCTGCCTGCCTGCCTGCCTGCCTGCCTGCCTGCCTGCCTGCCTATCTATCTATCTATCTATCTATCTATCTATCTATCTATCTATCTATCTATCTATCTATCTATCTATCTATCTAAAATGTCTCCAATCAGTGGCTGAGAATTACATCAATTCAAAGGAGGATGCACCAGGTTGGGGATGAGTAAGCTAAAGTAACATTTCTTGGCAATTTGGTCTGAGTTTAGTAGATACGTCAGTACACATATGAAGTTACCATATTTTTCTGTCTATAAGATGATACTTTTTTCTAAAATCGTTACACTAAAAATTGAAGGGCATCTTATGCAAGGAAGTAAGCCAAGGAGAGAACCATGTGGTTGCAAAACTGCCTATACTTTGTCTCTGCAAACAGGCTTCCTCCAATCACGAGCCTGATGTAACTGACGTCAGCTGATGCTGAACAAACCAATTGGAGGAAGTCTGTTTGCAGAGACAAGCTATCGGCAGTTTCACTCGTGATTGAATGTAATCAGTTATGCAAAAGAGCCTGGAAATAGAGCTTCAGAGAGACGGTTTGGACCTCCTCCCACTGAGTGTATCAGGTAAATGTTACCTAATTACTAAATAAAAATGTGTTCTGCTTTATCTTTAAAATATTGATTTCTTAATTGTGGGTTGGAAAAATGGGGGTTGTCTTATACATGGGGGCATCTTATTGATGGAAAAATATGGTATGTTTCCATCAGATCCCTATTTATAGGGGCCCTCTAATGATACTTATTTTACTCCATGCTGCATCCTAGGCCACATTCTTAAAATGTGTTTGCTTAATTAATTAATGGGTGAACTTCTCTCTAGGTCTGTCAATATCTTACATCCATAGATAGAATAAAGAGAGAACACAAGGTCAAAAGACTTAATGGTTTTCAAAATGCATACATCTCCTACAAATCTCTAGGAATTGTTTGTACATGTTTCAAAGTTGAAGGACTTTGTTTTGGTCACTGACCAGCCATATATAGCATAAACCACATACCAACACATAAATAAATAGCATACAGTGACATTATTAAAATATAAAATAGTGCTTAACACAATGTAAAGCTTTGATTAATCAAACTCTCTGTTTCTTGGTTTATTTGGAAATATAGATGCACCATTGAAAACCTCTGGCCTTTAGCCCTAAAACAACTCCCACTTCTATCCTTCTCTATAGACATTTTTTTTTATTTTGAACAGAATCTCAGTTTGAGGGTTTCTATTTTCCATTTCTTGGCATCTGATAAATAAACACTCCCATGAAACTGTCTTTGGCTCTCCAATAATTCCTTACTGCTGTATTACCCACTTTGTTGAGATGGAAATGTGGGCAAGGAAAGAACAGGAGAGGAGGAACTGGTCTACATAAGATACCATTCCTTCTTAAAAAAGACATTTCTACATTTTCTTTTTCTTTCTAAAAGCTTTGCAAGATGCTTTCAGAAACCTTCTTTCAATTTCCTCTCTGTATTTTTCCTTTCTTTTTTGGTATTCGGTGAAGAGCATTCATCTTTGTGGTACAAAACAGCACTCCTTAAGATTCAGAACTTGCCAAGTGTTGGATAAGCTATAATGCAGTCTCTTGTAATGGTACCCTGCTGACACAGGTCTGTTCTGAAAAGGGAGGTGGGGAGAGAGAGAATTAAATCCCATTCACTGAAAGTTGCAAATTCTTCCCAAGCTTTTGCTTGCAGAAGATAGAAACGCTGGCCTATAAATACTCCTGGGCAAGAAAAGTTTGAAGGCATTCAGCTGGAAGAGAGTAATCCATGCACGGTACAGTTGGAATCTGCTTCTACCGCTGTTGCAAGCATGACAATTGGGATTGTGTCAAAGAATCCGTTAATCGTGGAATAGTTCTTGTCTCTGCCGTTTCATAAGACTATGCAGCCCCTCCCTTCAACGCTGAATGGGGAACCATTATAAGTTTCAAGAATAACCTGTCTTTATTGTGAATTGTATGAGAAATATGTTTGAGTACTAGAGAGGGTGAGCATGTAGATCTCTCTGTCTGACAGAGAGAACAAACAAACACAGAATATCAGAGGAAAAAAGAAAATATCAGGACAAATAATTACATATCTAACAGAGTTTGAATGATCAATTAAGGATGCATTTTTTGGATAAATTTGATGTCTCCCTTTGTCTTGATTTAATCTATATGATCTGGAGATTTGCATTTTATTTATTGTTTGTTTGTAAACCTGTTTGTAAAGTTTCTTTTACTTTCATTTTCGTGTAAAGGATATTTTTCTTGGAAATACACATTATCTATTAATTTGATCTGCCATACTTCTGCATTCTTTGGGGAAATGTTTAATCTAATTGGTTCTAGTAACTATGACACTGAAACAAACTTTGAAAGGACCCATGGATTTAATTGAGAGAAGCATATTCCAGCCAGTTATTTTTTAAAATATTAATCCCACATGCCAATGTCTTTACTTTTGATCTCTTAGACTGTTAAAAATGAATTTGGCATGCACATTAAGCAGACAGAATATGCGTGTGGATAGAACTTCATCTTCTGATTTTTACATTCCAATTCATTAACCTGGTCTAAAGAGAACTTCTCTTTTGCTGTTTATCTTAGATCTGAGAGGGCCAGTTGTTGGACCTGAGAAATATACAACTACAATATTATCCAGACACCCTATCTGAATACCCCTTCCTGGGTAGTCAAAGAGAACTATAATTCTTAATGCCCTTCTTGTCAGATTGCTAGAAGTAATTGGATAGCTATTATCAGAAATAAGATACTGGATTAAATATATTTCAGTCTGATGCAGCAACTTTCAGAACCAGTGATTCCATCACAGCCCTTGCTGACTTACTGAATAGTGAACATGGAACATAGAATGGAGCATTGGTAAAATCAGCCCTACATACCCTATCCAATGCGGTGGAGGTGATCCTATTTGGGGAGGATTTGGGTCCATGAAACAGACCAGGGGATAGTGGTGCAAGACAGGCTGTGGGCCAGCTGAAAGTGCACACACTAAGTTAGGTCACAAAGAACGGCTCCATGGGATCTTTCAGAAGCTGAACAGCAGAGCTCTTTGGGATAGTTAAATCTCATTTGCCCCAGAGAAACTGGATTCCTCAAAGAACATCAGTGGAAGATTTGCAAGGAAACTTTAGGATACAATCTCCTAAGCCTGAATCACTTTCTGGTTTTGAGGCTTGGGGAACTGGACAAGATCCTTTTCAGCTGCCCAGGTTGCCACATTCTCTGTTGACTCCAGCATTTTATGAGCAAGCTGAAAGAGGGGGATGGTTAGGTCCTGCTGGCTTTAAACAAGGCAGTGGTATGCAACTTCTGGAAAAATCCTCCTAGGATCCAGATGATTTTGCCAACCACCATCTAGGCAAAGTTCTAGAAATGGTGGTGTCTGTGCAGCTATAGGCATTCTTAGAAGACACTAACTGTCTGAACGCTTTCAGTCTGGGTTCAGGCCTTGTTTTAAGATGGAATTAGCCATAGTCACTTTGCTAGATGATCCACTGTGGGACACTGAGAGAAGAAACATGACCCTGTTGATTCTGCTTGATCTCTCAGAACCACTTTTATTTGCACTGGGAGACTATGCAATCCTGACTTCCTGGGTGAAGGAAGCTTTGGGTGCTGAAGTGCTATTTAACATTTGGTTATGGTTTGATTAGGTTTACGGTTATTTAAAATCATTATTTGGTTCCCAAGTGCTATTTAATATTTACATGAAAGCACTGGGGATACTCTTTTGCACATCTGGAACTAGATATCATAACAATGTTGATGGCATTCAGATTTAGAGTGCTTCCTCTGAACAGCTGTGCTTATTTTGAGTATGGATGAAGTAACAGGGTAGATGGGAACCAAGAAACTGAGTGGAATCTTGACAAAAATGAGATCTTGTGCATGCATGGTTCAGAGCTATGGGACATGGGGAATTTCCCTGTTCTGAGTAGGGTTGCAATCCCTCAGACAGAACAGGGACATGGTTTGGAGAGGCTCCTAAATCATCGTTGTCACTGGAGATCGGTATGGCCTTTCTGTTTAGGAACATCTATTGACAGACCAACTATATCCTTTTCTGGGTAGGGTTAGCATCACTACTACTGTTGAAGCAGTGGTAACCTCATATTTAGATTATGGTAATGTGTTCTGTGTGTGGCTACTCTTGAACTGCTCTGGAAGCTGTAACTGTTATATATGTGGTAGTCAGGTGCTGAGTGGGGCATCTAGCTGTGCATCTAGACACACTGGCTACCAATTAGCTACTAAGCCACATTCTGGCTTTCTCTTTGACATATAAGACATAAAACAACTTGAAACTAGGATACCTGATGGACCACATCTGACATTCCAGATTTGGTTAATCTCTAAAATCCTAGGAGAGGTTATGCTGTGAGTGTTGAGGACTGCTAAGTGCTATCTTTCAGCTACTCATCAATGGTTCTTCTGTGTGGTGTTTCTTGCAGGCTGAAATCCTCTCTGCCCAATGACATTCATGAAACACTCACTTTTAGATTCCTACTGAAGCCTCTTTCTTCATTCAAGACTTCCCTTTATGAATATTGGCTGAACGGCTTCTCTTTTTGTTTCCTTTCCCCCTTCACTTTCCAATGACTATGTTTTTATACTGTGTTAATGCATTGCTTTTATTACTGTAGTTTGATCTACTGTAAACTACTTTGAAGTGTCATGATATGAGAAGCAGTACAGACATATGTGACATAAATAAACTTCTCTTATGTTCTTATCAACCAAAATAAGCCCTTATCTAATCACCTGCATTGTACAATCTTTCATTTCCAGGAACTATACTTAAAGATTTTAATCTTATGAAATTCCCTCCCTTCAAGTACATATCACCTTCTGTATACACCCTTGCCATGGATCTGAGTGGCTGAAGAGAATACTCATTTTAAAATGGTCAAGGTCACATTCCAAGGTCTGGCAAACTCATTCCTTTCTGTAGGTTGGCAGTGAAATTGCAGTGATGGACTTTCATGATAGCTGAGGGGTTTTTTTTCCCTTCCTTTTTTACTTTTTAGAAAGAGATGCTGGTCAAAGGAGCTGTTTAAAGAGAATGAAGAGGGCAGTTGTTTCCACTTATTCTCTTTCAGCTGTCTGTAATTATGTCTCTGGGAAAAAAAAATCTGTTTTTCTTTAGTTATGATATGAGATATGGAAAAAGTAACCACAATAAATGTTCCTAAAATGTACTTCAGTGGGTTTTTTGGTTTTTATACTTTAATTTTGGATGTATCTAAGAGCATACTTTCAAATGAAGCTCAGAAAAAGGTCTCTGCTAATAGCAGTATTAAAGATTTATAACTGACTTGGCCTTTACATGGTGAGCTACACTGGGATGATGATGATGATGATGATGATGATGATGATGATGATGATGATGATGATGATGATGATTTACATCTGAAAACATTTCTTCTACAAGTCCATGGTTTTCCCAAGCATCCATGAGATAGGCTGGGCTGTGAGATAGTGACTCATCCAGAGTTACCCAGGGATGGGAATGAACTTGAATCTGAATCTCCTTGCACCTAATCCAACATCTTACCCAATATATTACTGTGCTCTGCTTTCTATAAAACAGGTATATCATATTTGTCCTTTAAACTCCAGGTGGTTGCTAGGTGGCCAGAAAGAGTTAGCATTGTCTGTATCTCTTTGCTACTATCTAGAGATCATTCAGATTCCTGCAGCCCAGCTATGCAGCCATTATAATAGCAGAACATGAACACATTCATGGAAGACAAGTCTATTAAGGGCTAAAAGACTGACAACAACATAGCAAAAGCATTTTATGAGGCAGCATTTATTATTACGTTTAATTTAATCCTAATTTTTAATGCGAATGTATTTACCAAGTCTGCACTTTTCAAGCTGATGAGTCAGGATTTGTGGGCACACCCACATCTGCACTAGAATTTTGGGATGTTTGCACTGTAGTTCACAGCTATATACATTAATGAAAGTACCTGTACTTTTTGCAAATTCTGCTTACATTTTTGTGAATTATGCATCAAGGTTAAGGTAATGAAAGGTTTGTAAAAAAGTTATTTCCAGTTTCAGGTGCAATACATTCTCCAGCTAAACCCTTTATTAGTATGTCTGATTCAACCCTTTTTAATCAGCAGATCCATAAATCACCAATTCACTTTTTTTCCATTTTCAGCAAAAATTCCATAAGAGGTCTCCAGTCTTTTATAAAAGTACTTGTCTTATTCCTGATCATATGGGTCAATTTTGCCATTTCTGCACGTTCCGCCATCTTCACAATCCACTCCTCCGTTGGGAAAATCCATCTCCACAATCCACAAAGTTGGGAAAATACTGAAATACCCACAATCCACTCCTCCGTTGTGGGTATTTCAGTATTTTCCCAACTTTGTGCATATAATAGTCTCACTGTAGTTACCATATACAAAATCAGTCTTCCATGAGTTTTATCTAATTGGCTATCCATAAGTCCCAAGTTTCATCTGAATATTGGTCTTTAAAATTCTTCGTATCATTGTATGTAAGGAGCGGTAGTATCATAGAGGGAAATAAAAGGTTGCTGTTATACAGATATTTAATACTTTTTTAAAAAGGTATGTATGTAACCTATTCATCAGCCCTTGAAATTGGAATACATTTAGTGAACAACTCTATTGTTAAGCCTTCCCTGCTGGCATAATTTAATTCCTCATTCCTTCTTTTCTTATTGCAGTTGGCCATCCATCAAGACCATTCCCTTCTGCTATTGCCACTTTAGAGATAAGAGTGGAATAGGCAATCCAGAAGGGAGAAGTTCTGAAATCTATTCAGATTTTAATTACCCAGAAGGTTTCACGCTAACATAATGGGTAGTAAAGATGGCAGAAAATGTTGACCATGGTCTTCATATTTGTTGGAGAATAAAGACCATTTGGGGTGAGCTTAGTGATCATCCCTGGTTCCAGGAAATCACTCCATCTCTCTCTCTCTTATCTTCAATTACATAGCTACAGATGCATCCAGTCTCCTGTTTTCTACCCCCCTTTCCCTTAGATTGGGCTGTTGTGAGCAAGAGAGTTTTACTCTCCTTCTTTTGAACTTTCTTAAAGAGATGACAGTGAACATGCATTTATTTTTCAAATTCTTTTATTTCTCCACTGGTAAAAGACAATGAAGATAGACAGCTAGGTTGGTGATTCAGAGATGTGCAAAGTTTCCTTTGAAGTTGAGTTTTTCAATAGCAATAAGTAAGATTTCATTTATTTTTTTGATATATATTTTTTTTTAAAAACTTGCAAAAATCTGCAAGTACTTCCATAAACAGGATAGTACAAACTGAGATGGGTGAGAAAGGAAAATTGTGTCCTTCACTCAACCTGGAGGAGAGTTCTGTAAATTTGGTTCTTAAAGTTCTGTTTGGACCTCCTCTGCATTCAGATGGATTTTAAATGCTGCATTAGGCATGCCACTTTTTTTTCTAATGAGATCCTTGTTGATAGAGGGAAGAGGGAATGGCCTTGAAGAGCAGGAGGAAGAGTCACTATCAAGGGTACAGTCAGATAAGAGAGGCTTGAGCCCAGGCAGAGAAAACCAAGTGAGAAAACATCTCAGACAAGCCCCTCCCTGGTTCACATGAAGATAAGATGAGGGAGAGGGAAGCACATTCAAATTTGCAAGATACTGTTACTATAGCTGTTGCAATAACAGTAATCCAGATCTATATGGCATTGGTTTCTCAGTCTTGTCTACCTTGTTGAGTTGACATTATCTGTATGAATTAAATGGCTGCTGTGTCCAACATCAATCTCTTCATGCTAGGAACAGATGTATGTAATGAATTCAGCTGGTGCAGATGGGTGAGAACTATATTTGATTTCAACCATCTATTGTTCAAAGGTATCCATTCCTTAAAAGGCTGTGTGTGGGTTTTTTTTTTGGCATGGGGGTTTATAGTGAAGCTATGAATGGGTTTGGAAATTTCAGTGTTTATGAAAAGGAATATCTACTTAGCTTAACAAGCCTTAGTGAGCATCAAAATGTGATGATGCATATCTTAAATGTCTGTACACCATTGCCATGTAAGATGTTTTATGCACACAGGTCTCTTGTGGAACCTGCTAGAAAGCTCTGGTGCGATAATACATAAGTAATGATGCGGGAAGTAAAGGGGAAAAAGAAGATGGGGAAAGAAATGGTTTGTGTGGCTGAAAGGCTATTGAAAGCATCCTATTTAGTTTTTTATTCCAAGCAAAGGAGAGAGTCAGTAATTCCCAGATGCAGATTATCCTTTTATTCATTTCCAGAATTTATACTTTGCATTATTTTATTCATTTATTGGTTTTGTTAAGGCCTCCCAACTCCAAGTTATCCCAAGTATACACAAAAAGCTATATACAAGAACATAAAGATATCAGTACAATCACAGTCAAAATGTGTGAACACAGTCAGTGTGACATCTCCGAATTGGTTAGGCCTGGTATAACCCTAACCATGTACGCCCGGCCAGTCATCACATACCCTGCGGGTATAGTGAGCTGGCCAAAGGAAGACTTGGAGGCTACTGATGTGAAGACCCGGAAGCTCCTCACAATGTACGAAGGTTTCCACCCCAAGTCCCACACCCAGAGATTGTACACCAGCTGCAAAGAGAGCGGGTGGGGTCTGATGAGTGTCAAAGCCACTGTCCTGGATGAAACCTGGAGCATCCAGGAGTACATCAGTAAGATGGCACCCGAAGATGAGCTGCTGAGAACTCTGGGACCAGTTCGAGGATACGCTAAGCACCAGGTGGGCCCGGGACAAAATCCGAAGGCTGCGATGGGGAGAAGTCGGTGGTGGAGTATGCTCTAGAGTTCCGATGCCTCGCTGAGAAGCTTATCAACCAACTGGCCAGAATCCTTGAAGGTCAATTACTTTCAGAACGGGGTCCACCCAGAGATCCTGGAACAGGCGCTCGGTTGGGATGACCCGGAGATGCTAAAAAACTGGATCTGGCTAGCTGGGATGGCGGAGGCCACGTGGCAGTGAGTCAAGAGGACGCCGCGACCCCAGAAACTAACCAAGACCAAGCCGGGTGAGGCGACCCCGGAGGAGAGGAGAGGCAGTCGGCGGTGGAGCACTGGGGATCGGGACGCCTGGAGGAGAGCAGGACTGTCTTACAAAACAGACCATGGACCTTGGCAACAGTTTTCAGAATTGATTTGCCATTACCTTCTTCCAAGGTCTGAGAGAGAGTGATTGGACCAAGGCCCCAGCTGCCTTCATTTATACAATTAATACCAGACCTATCTTAACCACCTCTCCCATTCCAAGCGGATGTAATGCTTGCCTCCCATTTTGAAAGTGTCCATCCCTCATCCTCTTTGTTTCTCTCCTACTGTCAGGCCTAGCCCAAGGAACTCCAAGAGACCATGTAAATTCAGTCCAGCAATGTTTATTAGCTACAACCTCTAGCAAGAATCTTCCCGGACTGAAACCCCAGCTCCCAAGTAATGCCAGCCACAACATTGTGAATTCCTCAGGGAGGTCCCAGTCTCACCCTCTTATCTCTCCCCCGCGCCTCAGGAGATGAAAGAAAATGTTTTTCTCCCTGAGTCTGGCCTTCATAATTCCATTCCATCACACCCACATCATTCTAACCTCAATATCTGTCTCCCTTCCCACAATTCTCTGTGATAATGTACACAATCCTAGTTGGAAGCCTGAAGAAATTCTTTTCTTCAGTCCAAGAGATTACAGCTTTGGTATTTACAACCTCTTTGTTCCTCAAGAAAAGTTTGACTGCTGTAAATCTACCACATCATTTGGTTCCATCTCTCATAGGACACTTTGATACATATGAAAAGAGCTTTGCAAAAAAAGCAATGGGAGCAACAGAATCATGTGTCAATGTTCATTCAAGTTATATCCCCTTTTATCTCGCAGGTGCCTTGGGATAGCAATGAGGATGATAATGATAAGATAACAGCTTTGTTCTTTCAGGGTGTTCCTCATCTGAGCCACTAAAGAACTGGACTAATTGTTTAATTAAAGCCAAACTACATTCTGGGTAGAATGACAGCTGTGTTGTGTGTTAGATATTCTCCTTGCATTTTTATGCATTTACCCATTTTGAGTTCTCAAACCTCTACAGGGCTTGCAATTCATTTATGCACCAAAATCTGTAATTCCCTCATTGTATATATTCAGAAAAATATGCCCAAAGACATTATGTCGGGATCCATGGGTTTCACGTGTTGACGTGGCAATGCGCCAAATTTAACTTAATGCTTAAAATGAGAAACTGACCAAAATCGACCAAAATGTAATTATTAAGCAATATAATAGCAACATAATTCAGAAGAAAAAAGAACTTACAAATGATTTAGATTACTTACCGAAAGGTGTTTGATTCTCTCCCCCCAAATTGGATACAGAAATGTTTGGAAATATGTGGCATTAGTGCAAACATGCACAATTTTGTAGAAGAAGCTATGGAAAAATGGAAAACAACTTTGATGGTAAATGGGGAAGAAATGGGAAATGTAAACATAAGCAGAGGAATTTTTCAAGGAGGTTCACCGTCACCATGGTTTTTTACCATCTCAATGTTACCACTCACTCATATCCTGAATAAAACAAAACTTGTATCTAAACTGATGAAGCACAGTGGAAAAACATTCCACTTGTTATACATGGATGATTTAAACCTATATGGAAAACAAACAAACAGAAAGAAACCAAATTCTTATTTAATACCATAAGGACATATAGTGAGGACATCAACATGGATTTTGGAATGAGCAAATATGTGATGCTCAGCATAAAGAAAAGAAAAATTGAACAAGATGAAAGGGTGCAATTCAAAAATGGGAATATTGTAAAATCTTTGTTCATAGAAGACAGGTACAAATATCTACAAATACTTGAATCAAATAGCATCTTGCATGATGAAATTAAAAATAATACTTTTAATTCCATCATGTAAGAGGCTATACCATAATGGTAGGTGGGAATGACCTTGGGAGACAGGGCAAAGAGATGCTGCCTAGGGAATGGTCAGATAAGAGACAGCATAGCCCACAGCTGGATAGTGGGCAGGGCAAGAGGCTCAGAAGAGACCCTCCCTCAGTTCTCAGGCTGAAAAGGTGATGGCAGGAGAATTGTACTTTCAGATTTGCAAGATTCTGTTAATGTAGCTTTAAAATAGAGTAGAATTATTTTATCTGGTCATGTTTCCTGTCTGGTCTACCTGGTAAGGCTGACTTATACTCAGCACAACATATTGGACACCATGGTTTTCAGCAGGTAAAGCTAGAGATGAAAAAGAAAAATGTGGATTAAAATATTGCATCAAGGCAAACAAGAGAAAATGTTCATAAAAATTTGCAAAGAAAAAAACTGAAAATAGAAGAAGCAAAAAAAAAAAAAAACCTTGCAAAACTGCTTAGAAAATTGGAGAAGTAAGCCATTACATGACCAATACATAAAAGATTCTGAAAATGGACAAAACCAGAAATTGGGAATTGTTACAAGCTGGCATCATCAAGAAGGAAACAGAAGGATTCATTTTTGCAGCTCTGGCATTACAAATAAATATAATGAAGGACTCAGCATATATCAAACAGCAGCTAACGTAGACTAAGTAAAGGGGAAAAAAATGAAACTGTGGATCACATAATTAGTGGATGGAGCAAAATTGTTCAGACTGACTATAAACAGCATCATGATAGAATAGCTCCTATGAACTCTTGGCATCTGTGCAAAAATTATCATTTCCAACTTTTCCAAATGTGATATGATCACAAAGTTGAGAAGGTTGATGGAAGTAATGGTACAAAACAAGTTTATAGGATTTTCACATACAAAGTGATTACCATCTAAAACATAACACACTGGATAGAACAACAGTTGAAAAGAGAACAATATTTTTGTAGATGTAAGAATACAACAGAAACAATTGGAAAAGAATTGGGGAAAATGCAAAATATAGAGATCTAGTGATTGAAATATAGTGGTGCTTAAAGTTGTGAGCCCTTTAGAATTTTCAATATTTTTGCATAAATATGACCTAAACCGTGATCTGTTTTCCATACAAGCCCTAAAATGTAATCTGCAGCTGAGGTTAAAAACAAAACCACCTCCAAGAAATCAATACAACCATTGCATGGGGTCTGACACACATCCAGATCCCCAGGCCTGGTGACAAAACCATGTCTTTAAGGCCTTGTGAAAGGCTGACCGATTTGGGGCCATTCTAATCTCTGGGGAATGATGTTCTGAAGGGTGTTGCCATGAAGGAACAGGCTCAAAAAGGTTTATTGAATGGCCTAATTCACATATAACACTAAGCCAAAAAGCAAACATCAGATTCTGCACCCAGTTGAGTGCAATGGGTGAGTGGGTTGAGTGCCTGGCCTGGGATCCTCCACTCAGCTTCATAACTTGATGGACAATTAAGATCAGGCCATCCCAGTTTTAACCTGGAATTTCTCCACTACACTGACTCAACTTTAATCTTGTACATTCTTATAGATCATGATTATTCATGTACTGCAGTTGGTAGGCAGAAGATAAGATTATCTAGAACCCTCCTGTGAAAGTTGCTCAGTTGATTTAAGAACATTTACAATTTCTTGAGATACCTGGATTTGTAACTGAAGCTGATCTGAAAGTTATCAAGTTGCCAAGTTGGCTGTAGGCAGAAAGAAGGTGAAATATTCAGGAAATTTTTAGACCTGGGTGGAGGTGAATTTTCAATTGAAAGGAGCACATCATTATCATTGAAAGATCCCTTTATAGCCATCGACCCTCCAAAGAACCAGATGACTATTAAGGTCTATATTTCACTTTCACTTGTCCAAACTCAACCTAAATAAACTTCCCTATTTTGCTGCCTCATTTGACAGCAGTTTTACTGCTTTAGGAAACTTTAGTTTTGGTAAGATTACAATTTTTGCTTGGAGAGGATTGTATTTTTTTCAGCTGTCACTGGTTTTTATGTAACACAGCATTCAAAGCAAATTAGGCAACATGTTGTGATGATAAGAGAAACATTAATTGAAATATTGAAGGAAGTTTAGCTTTGGAAAACTAAATGTCTGAATTAATTTTTTTCCCCTCCCTCCCTCCCTTTCTGATTTGTTTGCTTTGCTATTCAATAAAAACATTAACATATTGGACATTTCTTCTTAACTAAAAGGATCTTTTTTTTCTTGTTAAATGGATGGTGTGTCAGAGCTAATATATTCAACCTAACCAGACAAAGTATGGTAAATACTTAGCTCTTAAGAAGCTGAGTTTTAACCCTTGTGTCTTCATCTATTCTTGTAGTGCCAAATTAGGCCCACCAGCAAGGACCAACCCTGTCATTAGGCAAAATGACAGAACAGCCTGATGATTGGAGATGCCAGTTAAATGCACTGAAGGACACTAGGTTTTATTATCAGTACTGAAGAAAAATCCAGTGTTTGATAAGTCAGTTTTTATTCAAAAAATGGAAGGGAAAGGTTTCAACTTGTTATTCACTTCAAGTAGCAGAAGCTCTTAGATTGGCTTTGGCTACCATCTCCTTTTTCAGACAAATTCTTCAACTTTAATACCTACATGGTAGGTGATTTAACTTGGTCGTTTCTACTCTGGAACTTACCAAAGTGCGTCTTTTTCATGAAAGGGATAGAAAGAACAGGAGAGGATAAAAAAAAAGAATGTGGGTGATAGCAAAATAGTTTTCTAATCTAAATTGGGCTTTAGCTTTACACTCTTCCTCATTAAAAAGTGTAATAAATCAGTGCTTGGTTCCCACAGTGTGTCTGAGTGTCAGTAGACCTAACACATTAAAACAAAATTTCAAATTATCTATAGCTGGTACTTGCTGAATCTATCTTAAGCAAAAGAAGCCATTCATTCATTCATTCATTCATTCATTCATTCATTCATTCATTCATTCATTCATTCATTCATTCATTTTATATAGCTGCTTATCTCACCACAGGTGACTCTGGGTGGTGTACAACAAAGCTAAAAACAGTACAATACATTAAAAATATATAAAACAAGGCCTCCTGTCTGTTCCTGATAAACTTCAATCACATCTTCTTCTTTCATTCCAAGCTCTTTTGGACAATGCTTATTAGTAATTCTCTGACCTTCAAAGAGGAACCTGAGTGAATTCATTGGAACTCTCTGTCTCTGACAGTATGATTCTTTAGTTTCTTTAGATGCGTTGTCATTTTCACCTTGAAGTGAATTTCACTGCTATCCTGCCCAATGACTTTGAATTTAATATACAGTGGTACCTCGGGTCACGAACTTAATTCATTCAGCAACTCTGTTCGCGACCCGAATCAAATTTTTCCATAAGGTTCAATGTAAATACAGTTAATCCGTTCTGACTCCTACGAATTTGGTCGCCAACTGATTTTGGTCGCCAACCGAATCAAATTTTCCGATAAGGTTCAATGTAAATACGGTTAATCCGTTCTGAACCATATGTATTGTTTTTTTAAACCACAAAAATATGAAACAAAGTACAGTACAGTACAGCATGAAGAGAGAGAATGCTAACCTTGCTTGAGGCAACTTCTGGCATGGAGGACAGGAAGGTGGGTGGGGAGGCAGTTATTGTTTGGAGGGAGAGTCCCCCTCCCTACAGGAAGCCACAACCACGTGTCACAGCAGGGAAAATGGCCGCAGATCCTGTTCGTCACCCGATGTGGAGTTCGCGAACGGAAGCAAAATTTTGTGAATGGTGCTGTTCATGAACCGAATTGTTCATGAACAGAAGCGTTTGTGACCCGAGGTACCACTGTATTCTCCCTCTTTGCTGAAGGTTTGGCTTCCTGGTCCAACATGTCTCCTTTGTGGATGCAGCTGGCCCCTCTACCACTGCCTGGAGAAGCGCCTTGCCATCCTCGGTCTCAGTGTCACCAACACAGAGAGCACAACGCACAGACCGGGCATGGGCGGGCAGGATTTCCTCCTTTAAACACTCAGGTAGGACAATGCCTCATATTCTCAACTGAATTTCCTGCATGGAATTTTGATTCCCCCCCACCCCGCTGTGTTATTTTTGACCCAGGCATAACCTCAGGATTTTCACCTACATTATTATTTTAGTGTCCACCTTTCACATTCTTGCCCTTCACCTTTGAACTAATAACAATAGTAACATCAGTGTCTTATTTTATGCTCTGCAACCTGGTTACCATATTTGCTCAAAAAGAAGACCTTGAATGTAAAATGATTCCCCTCCAACAAATTAATACATATATATGTAAGATATATGTATGAATATACATGTATAACATATATACATATGAATGTATATGTTTACCGTACATGTGTAGCGTGAGCACACACACACACACACACACACACACATTTCTGGAAAATTATACACATGCATATGTGTGTATGTGCATATATTCTGGAATATAATTTTCCAAAAATCCCAAAATATAATTTTCCAAAAATCACATTTCCCAAAGGGCCAGGGCCAGGAAAATAATAAATTGAATTTAAAACTCCTAATTATTTGTTGGTAAGCTAAGGTAACCCATTTACAGAATTAATGGGTCCGTCATTTACATATACCAATAATTTTCTCCCTCATGCACAAACCAATGTCATAAACAGAAACACACACATGTATATTTATTTGTCTCTCTCTTTCCAGCAAAAACAGCAGAAAAGGAAAAGAAGAGACAAGAGAGAAAGTTAGGAAGAGAGGAAGGGATAACTATGGGAAGTGAAGGACTAAGAAATAGGAAGAACAAACCTGGATGGGAATGAGGTGTGAGCTGATGGGACAGAGAAAAAAAAAAGAATGTTTAGGTACTACAGAAAGGGTTAATTCACCAGGCAAGCAGTGCTTCCCAAAGGCACCCATGATTTGTAGCACTGATCTCTGCAGCCATTTGCACTTCCTTGCTTCACTTATTTTCAACAAGATCTTATTATTCTGTGACTGTAAGATAAACTCTGCCAAGTTCGTAGCTAATTATTTAGGGAGACTGATCTTTGTCTTTCTGTCAGGTAGATGCAGTATATTTAGACCTTTTATAAATTTAGAAGGGATGAACAGTCATGACTCCATCCAGCATCAATCATTTGATGGCTAAATGTGTGTGTGTGTGTGTGAGAGAGAGAGAGAGAAAGAGAGAGAAAGAGAGAGAGAGATAATTTTACACTATACTTTGTGTCAAGACTGCTACAAATTTTCTTGGGGGAAACACAAATATATCTCCTAACTTTAATATATTGCACTCATCATCACAGCAAAAGATGTAAAAGAAATCTCTCACTGATTTTTATGGGAGTGGAAGTGGACTCCATCATAGTTAGGCAGGCATAAGTTAATTAAATATGTGAAAGTTTATCTTTTCTCTAGTCAAAATTTTGCAAAAAAACATTTTCTTTGGGAAAGATACCAATTAAAAAAAGTTATATGTTTTTGAAAGTTGTGTTCAGTGTACAACAGAGATGTTTCTTTCCTTTTTTGGCAAAATATTTATTAAGAAATATGTTTTAAAAAAGAACACAATAGTAAAAAATAGAACATCGCAGAAAGGTTTGTAGAATAAAGCAAGGCTTCAAAATCTGTTCAAACCGTGGATATTAAAAGAACTTTCATTTAAAAGCTCCGAATCTAAGAGAAAGTTGATGACAAATTAAGACGGATTTTTTTAACAAATCTTTTTAAAATGTGTAAAAAAAACAAAAAAACAACCCTCTACTAATGGACCAGAATAACTACCTAAGAAAAACAGTGTAAAGAGAGATAAGATTTATACTAATTTGCAATCCCTATTCACAGCTTTCCTTTTAACCAGTACATTACCACCACATGTGTGAGTGCTCTCTCTCTCACACACACACA
Organism: Python bivittatus; assembly: GCF_059951505.1. Lineage (NCBI taxonomy): Eukaryota > Metazoa > Chordata > Lepidosauria > Squamata > Pythonidae > Python > Python bivittatus. The sequence continues at coordinate 9,236,127 of NW_028277052.1, read as the reverse complement.
AAACAAAGTTATTTGGAAATAGATTTTCCCCCCCCACATTTGCTTAGGTATGGTAAACGATAGCAACAAATAAAGGAAATTTCTAGATTTGGTACTGAAATATCACACAATAAGAGTACGTGTCACATAAAAAGTCACTTTATGTGAGATGGGCAGCTATATAAATACGATACATAAATAAATAGAATACATAAAATGTCTCTTCTGCTCTAATAAGACACATTCATGTCGAATCAGTCAGTACTAGTGGAAAATACCAGATCTAAGTTTTAAGATCTGGGCCATCTGGTCCCATGCTTGAAAACGAACAAACCTACTAAATGCTTTTAAGTAATATAATGCAGTTACAACACTTACCCTGATTCTTTCTGCAGTCCGTACAGTTAGATATTAACTCCAGTCAGCGTTGTCTGCATAGGGGTCAAAAAGGGAAAGGGACTTTTGTTTTTAACAACTTTTATTTTTTAATGGATCGTTATGAGATGCCTAGAGTCATCCTATGAGATAGGCGGCCATATAAGTCCTGTAAATAAATAAATAAAATAAATAAAAAGAAGTCAAGATGGTAGTCACAGCCATTTTTTACACACATAAAAAGGGGTGAGGCTTGGATTATATGGTTGTGGCCACCAGCTGGACTATTCTGACCCCATGCCTGAGGACACCCCTGACCACAGGTTGCTATACTACACCCTGGAGAAAGAGCAACAGATCTCAGATATTGCATCTCAGAAATAAGGGAACTTTAGGAAACAGTTCGGTGTTGGCCAGCGAATGTCTTCTAATCTAACCGAAAACAGATTAATGGTTTTTTATATATTCAGAGCTGCATTTTGATAACGGGGAATATATATATTCTCCATTATCAAAATGCAGCTCTGAATAATGTTAAATGCTATGTCCTGTCTGTTTGTTTTGCCAAGAAATCCTCTATAAACCAAGCTGTTCCTGCTCCTAAGTTCCCCAGTGTCAATTCAATTACAGGGATGGAAATTGTAGCCCTGTGTTGTTGCCCTGTTCATTTGTCTGGCAGGCCGAGCGGTGGGATGTGAAGGGAATGGATATGTATTTATACAGCAAATGGGAAAATACATTTCTTAAGATGGATGAAGTTGCTTGCAGGCTTGATGGACCCAATAAAATAACCCAGTATCAAGAGAGAGGTTTATTTTGAAGCTTTGGATGTGTCATAATATCAGCTTCCAAACAGGGCCTACAGTTGCATAAATCAGAAAGTAGATTTAAAGAAATACTTGGGACAGCAGCAATTGTTGAATGTGGCTAGGTAGAAACAGCCATTATGTTTAAAACCTAAGTGATACAATATTGCAGGCAGCTTGTTGGTTATTCCCACCAAATCGGTCCACCTCCTGCTTTTCCCTCATTCCAGCCTGTTCCAGCAACTGAAGCAATTTAACTTCACTGAATCCAGGGCTAAGAAACTTGTGTTCCTCCAAATTGTTGTTGAATCCTAACTTTCTCTGGCCTAGCCAGCATAACCAATGATCCAGGAGGACTGGAACTGCAGTCTGAAAACAACTGGCAAACCACTGGGTCTTCACCTCAGTTTAGATCTTGCCTCTTTTCCATAGAATGCAAGAAGTTGATCGGATTCAAAACTGGCATTAAACCATTGTGTGGTTTCTTTAGGTTAGTAGAATGAAGTTGGCCATTATACTTCGTAAAATACAATTATAGCTTATTGGTAAGTCTGAAACAAGCCACTACACCTTATTTATTCAACCAGGTTTAAGAAAAAAACATGGTTAGCATGATGTGTGAACCCACTGGCTGTGTTCCTAACTGCACTGATCCATGGTTCATTGAACTTTGGGCGGTTCAGATTCTAGACCACTTGAGGACAACAGAGAGACTCCCTAGAACATCATACTTTCTACTGCATGCTTTGATTGACAGTTGAATTTTTTCATGATGACATGAAAAATGCTCTCTGCCAGCTGCTCGAAAGAGTGCTACTGCTGCCAGTGGTAAGCCTAGCTTGCTTGCTTATTAATTAATTAATTAATTAATTAAATTTATATGCCGCCCATCTCCCCCAGGGATTTATTTCAAACCCGTAGAGTGGGGTGGTATAATTGGTGGTAGCATTTCCTTGCAACATTATTTTTACCAAACACAAGAGCTTTCTTGCTGTTTTCTGTTTATCCAGGAATGGGAAAAGAATTGACTTTTGCACACTTAATGTGCATAATATTTTATTATTCTAGAAACAAGTCAAGTAGCCAAAAAGGAAAACACTACAGTTCAAATTCCTCAGCATGTGTTCCTCCCCCAAGTTATTAGCGAAAAGTGCATTTTGAAACTAATATTTTCAACACTCTTTGTTTTGAAGCAGAAGGTGGTATCTGATCTCAGGGAAACAGTTCACAGATTGTGCTCGTTTTTGATGATTATCCAATGAACTCCTTATTCACTCAATATAAGTCAAATATATGCTTTTCAGTGGTAGTTGTCTGGAACGATCTATTTAACTGATGTTCATGAGCAAAATGCTTTCACTACCAGGTATCTGAACAGCCTTGTTCTTATCATTTTTCTTTTTTAAATCTGTGTTGCCTTGCAAACCCCAAACAGTGACCACAAATCCTTTGGCCCTTTTAAATTTCAAATTGATGGTGAGTACATCATCTTACTATCCCAGGGATGTGTTAAAGTGGCACCCTGGTGTTGCTTCACAATTTGTTGGTTTGGACCCATACACAGTCATGCTTCAGGCGCATGGATTCCTGAGTGCAAGAGAAGCCCAGAAGCAGCACTGGCTGTGAAAGCAAGAGTATGCATAAATCACACATGCCATAAGATTTTGGAGACATTGAGATTGATCTCCTGTCAATAGGGGTTATGGTTGAGTCATTACTCACTCATTTCTGCCTCCTGTGAGAGTGACGATGCAGATTTGACATTTCAGTCCCCCAGAAAGCCACATGCCACATTATCTGTATTGTTAGGGTAGAGGGGCTGGCCCTGCACTGCTTTTCTATGTGTGCATCTGCTTTCCTGGGTATATTATATGCTGGGGTTTACTGAATGGATTCTCCCCAATCTCATAACTTCTGCCCTATGTGCACACTTGCAGGAATGAATAAGAAGGAGAAAAAAACCAAAACAACCCATAATATGTGATTGCTAGTGGAGTCACCTGCTGTACCAGTTCTGTGCAAGCATTACCCAGTGACTTACGGGCAAAGGAGCATTCTTAGAGGAGAAGCAGGTGCAAAGGATGGAAGGAAGAGAGCCTATGAAAAGCTAAGCATAGGTAGTAAAAGGAGATGAAGAAATGCTGAAGTATAGCAGTTCCTGGAATGAGGGCAAGAACATTTAATGTTGTTCTGGAATTAACTAGACTGAGGGCAATGTTTCTTGCCCTCACTCTAGTAAGTTTCAGAGAGGAAAAAAAGGCAATGGTGAGAGATAAAGAGGTGCTGAGAACTCTGTTCCCTGTTTAGTACCAACTTGGCTCCCCATGACTCCTTCTTCAGAAAAAAAGAGTCTATAGCCAATTAGACATTATTTTATTTATTGATTTGATTTCTATAACCACGCTACTCAACCCCATATATTTCTTCAGGATTCAAGAAATGAACTAATTTCAAGGTTTATCTTGAGTAAAGAGAGAGCAGTGGTACTGGAGATTTTCCCTCATCTGTCTTTGTTGTTGTTCAGTCGTTAACTCGTGTCCGACTCTTCATGACCCCATGAACCATATCATGCCAGGCCTTCCTGTCCTTCACTGCCTCCTGAGTTTGCTCAGTTTCATGCTCATTGCTTCAGTGATGCTATCTAACCATCTCATCCTCTGCCGTCCTCTTCTCCTTTTGCCTTCAATCTTTCCCAGCATCAGGGTCTTTTCCAAAGAGTCCTCTCTTCACATTAGATGACCAAAGTATCTGAGCTTGAGCTTCATTATCAATCCTTCCAATGAGCAATCAGGGTTGATTTCCTTTAAGATTGACTGGTTTGACCTCCTAGCAGTCCAGGGGACTCTTAAGAGTCTTCTCCAGCACCACAGTTCAAAGGCATCATTCTTTGGCACTCAGCCTTCTTTATGGTCCAGCTTTCACAGCCATACATTACTATCTGTCTTAGAGGAAGAATTTTGAGGGCGATGCTGTTAGCTCTTTGAAGTAAGCCAGGTCAGGAAACAGGCACTCTATGAAATGCTAGAACTCTATTGTTTTAGGGTGGATTACAGAATCTTGAAGGCCTGACAGAGTTTCTTTCTCCTTCCCTCTTATATGAGAGACTCAAGATGGGGCAGTCTTGAGTTTCTTCCTCACCCCTTTCTGTCTTTCTGGGTTAAGTTCCCGTTTCCCTAACAGTTACCACATATCTTCTTCAATGCTATCTCCATACTCCTCTAAAGTTCTGGTTTTCACTGTTAGAATAAAGAAGGTGTTATCAAGGCTGTTTCATTGCCCTGGTGTAGCATGTTGTGTGAAACTAACCAATAGTGGTTTATTCAATAAACTACAATTAAACAAACCAGGGCTTTGTGTGATGTGTGAAACTAGCTAGTATGGTAAAGGAGTCAGCTAGATTGGCAGGTGAATCTCATCTCACCATTAATGATGGGAAGATGTCCTTCAGCAGTTCTAAGGTAGCAGGCAATTTTTTGGGGGGGGGGATTCAATATAGCTTCTTTAATATATACAGCATTATCCTCCAGCAGTCAGGAATGTCTGAGGAATTCAAAGGAGAAACATACTTGGCGCTGTCAATCCCCAGCTGCTATGTAATGAGGCAATTGTTTCATACTGCCTAATGGTAGGACCAGGTGAGCAGAAGGATTCCTGCTTGGGGAGAAGATAAAAGAAGATAGAGAGAAGAACTTTCATCTATGAAAAATAGAGGTCAGAGTCATGTCTCTGCACCTCTGCAATTGCTCAGCATGGAGTATGATAAATTTAAAAAAAAACATACACTATGAACTAAACAAATGTGTGATATGTCATGCTCTCCGTTTGCCCAGAAATCTGAACTGGTCAATTGTGTTTAGAGGATTTGTTTTTATCTTTATGTTATAGCTAATAAAATAGATTTGTTTACCTATATACCACTTAAAAAGACCCTTCCTTCCTTCCTTCCTTCCTTCCTTCCTTCCTTCCTTCCTTCCTTCCTTCCTTCCTTCCTTCCTTCCTTCCTTCCTTCCACAGTTGCCCCCCCCCTTTTTTTTTACAGTTTCCTTTCCATGTCTCCATAGCCCAAATTTATCTCTTTTTCAATATTTATCTTGCTGTAATTATCTTATGTACCTTTTACTCTCTGGATTGATCTCCGTTATCTCTTCAATCCAACTTAGAACTCACTGTGTTTATTTTTTTTTCTCATGATGGCTTATTTAATAAAGACTGCAAGGATGGGAATGGTTCTAAGGAAGTTATGCTTAAGGAGAACAGGTGAAGGCATCATATTGGGGAACCTCCCCAAATGTTTTTGGGTCACAGCTATAATTCTAATTAACAGAACTGTAATGCGAAACATTTGGAAGGCACTAGACTGCCTGGTCTAGAATGAAGAGGATGAAGAAGACATTTCATAGCAGACTTTTTCAGATTAGTATGCTCCAGATGTGTGGGACTTTGTCTCTCTTATTCCTCCTGTTAACATTACCATTGGCTGGAAAATATTTTGGTACAAAGAATATAAGTTAGCAGATTCTTGGCTTGGTGCACTTTCAATGTAACTAAAAAGAAGAAAGAAAGTGCAGTTAATAATAGTCTTCAGCCATCTATTCCTTGAGGTGTTTTTACTTTGAATGGACAAGGATATATGTTTCCACTTCTCCTTAGAGCAGGTGAGAAAGCACTGGCCTTCCTGTATTGCTGAATTACATCTACTATCATTTTCAGCCATTTGGCTATGCCGCATGAAGTTGAGGGGAGTTAAAATCCAATATATGTCTCTGGGAATGTAGGTTATCTACCCTTGTTGTAGATAACCACCTGAAGTCTTGTGTCTGGTCACTGTTTCATCTCTGAACTGCTTTAATATTCCACCCAAATATCCCTCTTCCATATTGGGGGGAATGCATTTGCTGACCATCCCCAATTCTCCATAACAATGTTTGGCTAACCAGAGCAAGCTCTACGATCTTCTCAGATACCATCCTTACGGTCCTCATCCCTGAACTTTGGTCTTAAAGGAATGATGCTCCGAATCATTAACGAGCAGTGATTTGTAAAGCAGCTTGACCAACCAGAGCATAGATATTCTCAGTGCAGTAATCTCTGTTTTCTAGATGGGGGAGACTCCTGTGCTGACAGACGTGTGTGTGTGTGTGTATGTATATTTATGACTAAATATACAAATAAATATTGTATATTTAGTATGCAACTTTGAATGCACCTTTCAATTAGGTCAACTTCTTTAGCCGTTTGCGGGTGCAAGTCAATAACATGGTGATCTATAGGTATACAGTAAGTCTGGCTCTAGTTTTGGGAGAATATCCAGTAAAATGCCTTTCTGTGAAGAGATTCTCCCCTTGTTGTTACTGTTATCTTCCCCCCCAATAATCTACCAGAGCAGCTTCTAATCCATCAATGTCAATTTCCTTTCCCAAAGTCTCAAAAGTCGTTATTCTGAAGCATAGGGAAGGAGAAGGGAGAGATGGTAACTATCACAAATAGTTGACTTTGTACTGGTGGCTGTCTCCCTATTCCCCCCAATAAAAATGTGGCATTTGCTCTCTTTTCCCTTCCCTCATAATGCTATATCTTTTGTTAATATCCAGAGGATGTGGAGCATATTCAAGATGGTGACTAGAAACAAGCTGATGATGGATGAAGGACCAGGAAAAAAAATACAATGTATAGCCAGAGATTAAACTGTTTCATTATGCCATGTAAAAGTGTTGGGCCTGCAGAGTTACTTCAATTAATTAGTATCACTCTTCTTTTGTTTCTAAGGTTTTATGGAGCCTGCATAAGTAGAATGATCCAGCAATGACAGAAGAAAGACATTAAAGAGTACGTGGGGCAAAATTTGTTATCAGCTGCAGGCAAGAAAACTCTGTGGTACCCTCACATAGGTTATGATCCTGGGTAGAAATAGGACAGAATTTTCCCATTTCTACCCAAGATCATAATCGATGTGACGGTACCATAGAGTTTTCTCGCCTATAGCCAATAACGAATTTTGTCTCAACAAACTCTTTAATGTCTTTCTTCTGTCATTGCTCCATTCTGGGACTCTTACTTTCAAAGGGAGAACTCATCTCAAAGACCATGTCTATTAGACTAACAACTGCAAATGGTTCCCAGAATTGTGATGAAGGTTTTTTTTAAAAAGTGTTTTGCTGTGATTTAAAATTCTCACTGTTCTCATCAGAGATAAGTTCCTGTTGCTTGTGCTGAAAGGAGGTTTTTTCTAGATTTATTTTATTACTGGGAAGAAAAATCAAAATAAAATACCCCAAACACAAAATAGATTGTCAGCCCAGGAGTTTCTGTCATCTAGAGAATTGAGATTATTCTCAATTGAGAGTATCTGTGCTCTGGTGGGCCAAAACAATATTATTTGGGTAATTTGATCAAGAGCTGCACAAGCACCCCCCCCCCCACTATATAGGAGAGTGGTTTTTGGGTGGGATATTCAGAGAAGAAACTGCATGAGGAGATGAGCTGAGTGAACTGCACCCCAAGGCTACTGTGGCTCCCAAGGGCTTACTTTGTGACTTCAAGTTGGGTGTTTTATGCTATGGAGTCAGGCCCAACCCCCGGGGACTGAATGAGCATTTATTTATTTAGTCAACATTAGGGCCATCTAATTCACAACAACTCTGGCTGGCTGTCAGGCTCAGCCCAAGAACAGCAACGAGGCAGTCCAGTCCAGTTCCTTTATTATCTCGCACCTAATAGACAGAATCTCGCCAGACTCAACCTATGCTAAAGCAGCGAGTGGATATACCCCGTGAGCTGTCCTCATCCTCTTTGTCTTCCCACGTTCCTGCTGTGGACTGAGAAAGCGCTTGTTCTGGAATGTACTCCCTCCCTCCTGATAACCTTGATCCTCCACTGCGGTATCCTCCTCGCTCATGCCATCCATTACAGGTAGTTGGGACTGTGGATCTGAAAGAGCCCAGAGAAACCTACTATCTATCTCTACAGTCCAGGAGGAGAATTTAGATCATTTAGCTGGCCATCTATTACCCTCTTATCCCGCCTGCCCCCAGTTAGGAAGAATGGAGAGGTGCAAAAATATCTCTGCCCTCATTTCTACCATATTGCTCTGTCACCGGTGGGTCATTGATAATCTTGAGCTGCTGATGCAGGAGCACTCATCCTCATCCTCTTCGTCTTCCCACACTCAAAAAGAGGAGCCTCATCCTTTTCGTCTTCCCACACCCTTGTTGTGGGCTGAGGAGGTGCTTGCTCTGGAATGACTCTCCCCCCTCCTGACAACCTTGAACTTCCATTCCAGAATCTTCCCTGCGCATGCCATCCATTATACTGGCAGACCAACAAATTGAAAATGATTTAAAATGCACTTCAAAATAAGCAAATACCTGTTGACCTCCCAGGGAAACTCTGTAGTTGTTCTCCTTCTCCTTCTCCTTCTCCTTCTCCTTCTCCTTCTCCTTCTCCTTCTCCTTCTCCTTCTCCTTCTCCTTCTCCTTCTCCTTCTCCTTCTCCTTCTCCTTCTCCTTCTCCTTCTCCTTCTCCTTCTCCTTCTCCTCCTCCTCCTCCTCCTTCTCCTTCTCCTCCTTCCTTTCTTCCTTCACTTTTCCAGTATACCTCTTACTGAAACCCCACGATCATATCAGATCAACTTTATTACAGTCATAGACCATAATAAAATCTAGGCTACTATGTCTGGGTGGCAAAAATCCTAACAAAAACTTTTTGCTGCCATCAAATGGTCATCTTGATTTTTCCAACCCAGACATGATAGTACAATTAGGTTTGTTGAAGGCATGGACCAAGCAATGGGTGGTCAAGGGAACCTGGTGGGATCCATTGGACCTGAAGGCCCTGAATGGTTATCTATTCCCCCTACAACATATTTATCCTACTATTCAAAGATCTAATCCTCCATCTTTCCATGGTTGTCATGACAGCTTGTTCTGAAAATTACTTAGAACTCTTTGAAATATGGGGGATATCTTTTCTGTTTCTGTTTTCACATTGTTACTTATTTCTTCCTTTAGCTCCTCAAGTCCTCTTTCTCATAAGTGTACTAAATCTATTCCTTGCGTTGATTTTATATTCTAACTGCATGTCCTCTAGGTCAAATTTTGCTGAGATTAGGTTAAAGAGAGTAGATTACTCTCTTTAATTTTCTATGCTTAACTTACCTATTTAACACTAATAATTCATAGTCTATTCTGTAATCTTCACCTAGAAGTTTCCTGGCTGACTGCATTTTCTCCATATTTTTTCATTCAGTAATGATTTGTTCATACATTGCTACTAATATCACCTTTGCAGACCATTGAGTAGTTGGGGTATAATGTTTTTCTTTCCAATGCTGAAGAATAAGTATTTGAGATATAAATAGGGACAAAGAATCAAGTTTATCCAGATGTCAATTTCCACATAACAGGAATATAGGTCCAAAGAATATAAACATATGAAAATATTAAGTTTTGCATCCAAATTGAGTTCATAGATGCAATAACCTTCTCCCTAAAGGAAGAAGCTGCAAGCATATGTTTAAACAAAGCTTGAATCTTACTGCATCTCAAATAACATGATAATTTACTCAAGCCTTTTTGTGTCAATGCAATTGAATTCCATAAGTCTGAAATATTATTTTTGGGTGAATAAGATATAATCTAAGTCAAGTATTAATACTGGTATTTGGTACTGACATTAACACTTCTTCCCATTTGTCTAGACAAAATAGGAATCTCCAATTTATTTTTCTGTTCAAACTATTAAAGTTTGCATATCATATTGATTCATCACCAACATTTTATGAAGAATAGTTATAGGGGTTTATTGTCTGTATCATAGGATTTAATGATCACATAATAGATTAGGCATTTCTGAGGCTGAGAGCAGGCCAGGTCCAAACTGGATGTCAATAAATATTGTAATTGTCAATACTGTCACTCAACTACATTAGGCAAATAATATTTTTCATTTAAAGTGGAAAATGATAAAAAAAAAATCATTTCATCTATTAACTGATCAAAAGGATAAATCCCAGCTTCCATCCAAATTTGTTATATAATAGGATTTTTATTAATTCTGAGATCTGGACTGCCCCATAACATCAACTTGCCATGAGAAAATATACCACATTATTAGACTCAGTGTAATGTAACTATCTGAAATATATTTTGGTCCCATGACAGTTCAACTAAAGGGGTGATATTTAAATATTCTAGAGGGGCCCAGGAAGGAAAAAATTCCATTAAAAGGTGTCCCAAATTTATTTATTTATTTATTTATTAAATTTATCTCTGCCCATCTCCCCCTAATTGGTTACTAATCAACAGATACACAAAACAGTATAGTTCAAGACCTGGATTTCTGCTTTTGGTTACACTGTCAGTTTGATTCTGATGATGTCTAGGTGCAGAGCCTGAATTTTTGTGGCTTCAAGTAGGAATTAGCAGGTTCTCTCTGTCTGTCTATCTGTCTATCTATCCATCTATCTATCATCTATCTATCTTTGCAAAACTTTGTTAACCTATCTTCTGTGTTACTTCATTTTTTTTTTTTTATCTGCGCTCAGTCATTACCGACTCTGCAGTGACTGCTTGGACGAGTCCTTGCAGTTTTCAAGGCAATTGTTTTGGAAGTGGTTTGCCAGAGCCTCCTTCCTAGAGCAGAGCCCAGCTGGCGAGCGCAGGAGGTGGGGTTTCCGTTGCTTCACGCCCTTTTTGGGTCCACGCGGTTTTTCGCGCTTACCGGCAACTGCTCCCGACTCCTTTTTTGCAAGGCGCCGCCAGCATTTTTCCTCCCACTGGAGTGAGAGTACCCATTTATCTACTCACGTGAGTTTTCGAACTGTTGGGTTTCCAGGAACTGGGGAGGAAACAGGAGCTCACCCTGTTAATGCAAAGGCTGGACTCGAACCCCTGAAGCGTTGACCATTTCTGGCCGGCAACTTTCAGCGTCATTAAGCCGCTGCGCCACCACGTCCCCCGTTACTTCATTGGCCCAATGCAAATCTTCCAGCAGTTCTGGATTCATCCATTTCTCCAACCACCATGTTCCAATCACCCACTAGAAAGGATTAAATATATTGTAAAATTATTTTTATTGGTCAGACTAATTGCTCAGATAGTATTGTCTGAAGCTTTTGACTAAGTGTAGAGAAGTACAGATATGACCTTGGAGAAAGTATGCGGTGACTATTAATAAAACATGAGTTTAACCTGGGGAAACAAGAAAGCATAAGAAAGAAACTGAAGACTGTCCTGCCTTGATTTTCTTTGTCTATAAGAGGGAAGGAAGGGGAAATTCTTTTATCATAGCCTATATCAAGAGAGTTCTAGTATTTCTTGTGGGGTCTGTTTCCTGACCTGGCCCACCTTGAAAGGCTTGACACGAGGTTTAAGCTAGCTATAGTATTTTTTTTTTTTTAATTTGCATTCAATCGTTACCGATTCTGCGGTGACTGCCTGGATGAGTCCCTGCAGTTTTCAAGGCAAGGTGTTTCGGAAGTGGTTCGCCATTGCCTCCTTCCTAGAGCAGAGCCCAGCTGGCGAGCGCAGGAGGCGGGGTTTCCGTTGTTTCGCACCTTTTTTGGGCGTGCGCGGCTTCCACGTTACCGGCAACTGGTCCCCGTCTCCCATGCAAGCGCCGCCAGCATTTTTCCTCCCACCGGGGTGAGAGCACCCATTTATCTACTCACGTAAGTTTTCGAGCTGCTGGGTTGCCAGGAGCTGGGGAGGAAACAGGAGCTCACTCTGCTGCGCGAAAGCTGGGCTCGAACCGCTGAAGTGTCGACCGTTTCCGGCCGGCAACTTTCAGCGTCATTAAGCCGCTGCGCCACCGCGTCCCCTTTTAGCTATAGTATTAACTAATAGTAAATAGTAACTAATAGTAAATCTGGATCTAAGATGTTTTACTCAATGTACTAGAATTATACCTGGATAAGTGACATAGCACGTAGAACCATGAAACCTTCATGTCCTCCTAGAATTGAGCCCTTTCTCTCTCTCTCCTTTTATTTTGTTGACATGTATCCAACATTGAACTGCAATGCCTAATTAGCAATCTGCAGCAGGAATTAATTTAGTGGCATTTGCAAGATTGTATCACAAGCTCTGCCCCTTTTATGCACGTGTGGGACATTGTGCACACATAAAAAGGGGTAGGATAGGGGAGTCTATAGGGTGTGGTCAAAAACGTCTAGAAGGTGGGCAGGACCATGTGATCAAAGTTCTGCCTATTTCTTTTTTCTTTTTAATTCACCCAAGAAAAAAGAAAAAGGAATGCTTATTTGTGCATCACACACGTGACACACATAAAAAACAGGAAGAGCTTTGACTGCATGGCCACAGCTGCTGTCTTGACGTTTTTGACCATACATTGCAGACACCCCTGGGCAGACCTTGCATTGTGTCAGTCTGATTGTCCTTTGCCCCATCCTGCAGCTGCCCCTGAGTTATAAGACATCCATTTTAATAATGAACATTTTCCCTTGGATTAGATATGAATTAATATTCCTTTACTAAGACATCTTTATACCTTAGCAGCTTTTCTTCAGTCTTCTACTGGTATTTTCATAAACTTTTCATCCTCATTAAATTAGATTCTTCCTCCTATCCTGCTTCACAATTTTCGAAGCCCCTTCTCTCTCTCTCTTTCAAAAATGATCTATGAATTTACTTTCAGTAGATAAAATAATCCCCTACTTTTTGATGGCTAGATATTTCTGAACTCCTAATTAATAAATGCATTTCTTTTCAAAGATTATAGATAAAAAGCAGCAAAATCTTCTGATATGTGAAACAGCCTTTCTACTCATCTGAAACCTCTCAGTTGAAATTTAGGTTTTTTTCCCTAATAATTATGGGGCTTTAAAGAAATTCCTGTTAAAGACACAGAAGTGTTTAATAACAAGATTCATTTAAAGCCCCCAAATCTTATTTCCTGGCATTTAAAAAATGTAGAAAAATGCAGACATTGATTATCAGGCACAGTCCTTCCCTGTTCCTAAATAAATACTGTCTCTATTTTATCCCTGTTTTTGCTTTGGTGTGCTACATCATTAATTATAGCAGAAAGGCCTGAGGTCTGTATTTCCTTTTGGTTTAGTACTTTCCCCTCCTCCTCCTCCACATTGTGACAGCTCATCAAAGGAACTCGGGACTGCTCTGGTAGTGAATTGTGTCACTACCAATTCTCAGTGAGGAAAAGGAAGACCTGCCCAAGAGGACCAGAATGTTCCAGGGAATTCCCAATGTCCAATAGCGATAATCTCTATGTTAGCCCTTCCTTAAGTGTTCAGTTTGTTGTCATTTCTCATAGCTTGATTCTTTTCTTCAGAATTTTCCCCTGAAAAAGGAATACATACCTCTTATCTTGAAGGCAGAGCTTCAAAATCTGAGACCCAGGACATCATGCTAAAGCCCTGAGGTCTGTTCCTAGAAAATATCCAAGCATTGCCAGTAAACTGCAATTTTTAAGGTTAGAGAAAGGTAACATCAAATGCATAGGGAGAGAATGTATTAGCTGAATTTATTAGAATCCTACAGTTGGAAGGGTTGTTCAGACTGGCGAGGTCCGTTCCTGCTCAATGTGAAGACAGGAAGCAGATCCAGAACTGCCCATCAATAAATTCAGTTTGCTTAGGTTTTCTGGAGGTTTGTTTAATGTCAGTACCTTCCATATGGAAGAGTCAGAACTTAATAATAGAAAATTATTTGCTCCTTGTTTTCATTGAATTTTTCTCTTTTTCACCCTATCGCTAAAAAGAACGCCTACTCTGCAGATTATTTTCCCCTTAGTCCTTCTTCTGAAGCTGCCATTCCTTCTCACAGAATCCTAAACTGCTGTTAAGTCTGAGGAGATGTAAAGAATGCAAACATGGCTTGATTGTACGTGCATGAGAGAGAGAGAGAGAGAGAGGGAGTCACTGTAATGGTAAGTGGAAAATAAGATGTCTTCAGGAAATGATGGAAGAAAAAATGCTTTTGTCATCACCAATAGTGAGCCCTGCAACCAAGAAACTGCTGGAGAATTAACCTCCAACAGGTTAAATTCAGTTAAATGGATTCTTAGTTTCTCTGAGTCGAGAATTTTGAGGATCAATTCAGCATGTCAACAGTTTAAAAGGACTTTTGGCAGTGCTTGAGAGAAAAAGAAATCTAGTAAGAAGAAACAATGGGAAGCTAAATGTATTCATGAGATTTCCCACTGTAAAAAAGAACCTCATTTTTAGATTGCCTGGGTGAAAGTCAGGAGTCAGAATCATTCCTATAAGACTAGTGTGATTTGGAATCCATGGGATCAGATATCTGGGTAATGAAGCTTTCATTACTGCCACATTCATCTATACTAGGCCAAGCTACAATAAGGCTTTATATTGTGATGGCATTTTCCAGTATTGAGTCACTTTTTGATGTGGTCAAGACACAAAATCCAGAGAATATCAATGCCACATGGTAAATAAGTCTTAAGCATGGGATCAGCAGGACAATTGCTCCATGTGGTGAGCCATCTTTCAGGCAGGGAGGAAGGTGAGTAAATGTAGTGATGAAAGACATGGATTACTAGCACTGTGTGTAACCCCCAAAAGAGATCATTAACAAAGTGATAGTCTCCCCTGCTCCTCTGTATTGGCCCTAGTAGTAACTACTATTTGTGGTGGCTAGCATTCTTCTCTGTAGCAAATTGCTTTTTAATCTTCCCTATATGTTTGGCATATTTGATTATTTTTTTAAAACTAATTGACGACAATGATGATGAATATATTCTCGTGTCCTTTTGATGTGTCCTGTAAGGTTGAAAGGTTGAAACAGCAGGATCAGATTCCTTTTACTTAAAAGAACATGTATTTATTTGTTCTTATCATTGGTATACTACCACAATCACAGATCTCTAGACAGTTCAATAACTCAAATCATAGGATAATTTAAAGACAAGCTCACTATAGCACTAATTGAACACTCATTTTAAAAACTGTAATTCAAGTGACACAGGAATAAATATGTGTGAGTGTATGTGTGTGATTCTGTTCCTTAGTGAATACATCTCATACTTTGGTAGAATCATATCACCATCATCATCATCATCATCATCATCATCATCATCTTCATCTTCATCTTCATTTTCATCTTCATCTTCTTTTCCTTCTAGGGAAATGGCAGAATGCAAAATTAATCAGAAGGTAGGAACATGATATTGGGACTGTCCTTAATCAAAGCACTTAAAAGAACCCAATGCGTGGGTATTGTGCTGTCTATTTATTATGATAATAGAAGCTGAATATACTAATGAAACAGCAATCTGATCAAACGTAATGGGCTCTTTTGGGAAGTACTGCTGCTTCAGACATGGACAGTACAATAGAAATTGAAATATAGGTGAAGACCATTGTGTTTCTAATTGTGCTATTGTCCCTACCTAATTATTAGAAGTGACAAGGATGGGGGGAGAGAGATGCTTGTTATTTTAAGTCTTAAAGTTACACACCCACACACATTTGCTGGGTTAGGATTATAGGAGAAAAGGGGGAAATTGGTAAAGATGGTGAGCTGGGGGCTTTTTCATTTTTGAGTGTGAAAAATATCCAGTATGCTTCAGATAAGAGAATATACTTTTTGGACCATTTGTTTTTAGGTAGCATATTGGGTACTATGTTCCCCAAAAGGACACAGGCAAAGCTAATATTTAAATTAAATTAAATTAAATTAAATTAAATTAAATTAAATTAAATTAAATTAAATTAAAATTCCAGTTAATCCTCCTATATTTAATAATTTTTTTCCTTAAAATTAGTTATTATTTTGGATTCCAGGGGACACTTCCTTTGTGGGCTGTATGAAACTCTTGCCTCTCCCTGAGCATTAGAAATTTTTCATGGATTTAGAAAATGTACATGCAACTGACTCCCTTTATGTTGAAAAACTTTGGATAAATAGTATCTAATAAGCTCTTTTTGGAGATGTTGGTTGTTGTGAGCGTTTGGTTGTTGTGAGAGTTTTGGAGATGGTTGTTGCATGTGAGCGTTTCTGATGAGGGCAGACAAGTTTGGCATCTCCTGTATTATCTGGTGGCCAATGCATGGATATATCTCTTTAAAATTCAAATCTATTAAGATGCAAAGAAAGAGATTCTACAACAGATTAAAGGCTTGCAACTCAATTCTTTCTAGCCCATACAGACACATATGTGCACTCCCTTTTTTAAAACATATTTTTATACAACTGCAGGAGACAAAAATGCATATGAATGCATACAGTATGAAACAAACATACAACAGACAAGTAAAGCATTCAGATGAATAAAGGCACATAAATAAAATGCAACAATAATAACAGCAAAAGCAACAAATTCTGACCATATGGAATCATATTGTTCAGTCTTTCCTTTAGGCTGATAAAAAGCCAATTCAAAGACGGAGAGTTGACACATTTCATCAAGCCAAATTTGGGCATTTGCTATATAAGTGTCTTTCCAGGAATACACGGCCAACTTTTTAGCAACAATCCAGGGACTGTATGCTCAAAGTTCTTCATGAGTAGATAAATCCCACATTTTTGATAGACAGTATAGTTTAGCAAAATAAAAAATATGCTCATATGCAGTTCTTGCTTAACATCTTCGGCCCTTTTCAGGTAAAATCATCTGTATTTCTGCTGTGTAACACAAGCACCTGGAATCAGAGGGATTTGTAGCAAGAAACACCTGGCATGGTTTCGCTAAGATGGAGTCTGTTCCCAATGCTGGGCACATATGTTTGATGGATGGCTCAGGAGTCCCTCTATTTGTGCAGCCAAAAAGAATTACTCCTTTTGCATGATGAAGACAGACGTGTAAAACAGAATGAAAGCTCTGCCAAGGATGTGAGGTGGGACTGCCAAACATAAAGAGCAGTGGATTAAAAAAAAACATTGCCCCAAGTATCTGTAGCTGAGTGAAGAGGTCATTTCAGAGCCTGCAATATTGTACTCTTTTAGTCTCTTTGCTTCTACTGGGGTGGTGGCTTAAAAGTCTGGCTTTTTTTCATGGAGGGTGGGGAATGTGACAAGCAGCACATTTTAAAGACATTTAAAAATATGACAAGCAGCACATTTTAAAGACATTTAAAAATATTCATTGGCTCTTAGATTATGGAGTCCACAATACAATCCTTTATATTTCAACTAAGACCTTCGTTGGGACCCGCACGGTGAGCATGTAAAGGTCTGTTTGATCTTTAAAATATAACATTTAATGAGCATGATTTTTTAATTCTTAGTATATACATCTATATGAATGTTCTCTTCCATTCTCTTTTATTATAATGGTCTTTTTCCTATATTATTGTTTTAGTTACGCACTTGCTTTAAGGTTTGTAATGATCATATTTCTTTGACTCGGTTTTTAATTGTGTTGTTGGTTAATTTGTTTAGTAATTTATTGTTCCAGATACACAAGGAAGGTTACAAATCAGAGCATGTGAGGTGAGCAAAATTATAGATGAAGCATTTACATTTGAAGCAAATAGAGCAGAATTTACATTTTCTTATGGATAGAGGCTACACATTGTCTTTGTGTGGTGTGCTAAAGGGCCTCTGAAAAGTGGTGGGTGGGGCCAGGAGAAGAACTAAATCTAAACTAAACTAAATTTCTGACCTTTCCTCTTACTATTCTGCTTCTTCTCTTTCCCAGTAATGGCTTAGAACAACATTCAGTGCATCCAATGAAGTAGGGTGAGATCCACAAGGCTTACGTGATAATAAATTTGTCTTTAATATGCTAGAAAACTCTTGGTCATTTTTAATGCAGCAGACTAACAAGACTTCTCCTCTAGAAATGGGCATTTCTAATTACACGGATGTGACAAGGAAGAAGAGGAGATATAGATTTTCACTTTAAGCAGCAGACACATGACAGATGTCTGATCTACCTGCAGTCCAACCTTTCAGGGGTTTAATCCAGCAGGCGGAGTAGACAAATGTGTAGACTTAGTCTTCAAGACATAAATATGCTGCTGAGAAGGAGAGGAAAAGAAAGAAAATAAGACATCTAAAGATGCTATGGAGTGTGGTGGTGGGAAAGACAATGTGTTCTTAAATACAACAGAGGCATAAAATTAAAGTATAAAACTGTTTATTTATTTATTTATTTTCTGGCATCATTGCTTGCTTTCCTCCCCCTCTCCTGTTTTCTTTAAATGTTGAAACAAAGCTAAGGGATTTTCCAAAAAGAAACTACAGAAAATTCAAAGTAACAGTATCATACAGATGGCCGCTCTTGTTCTACAGTCACTCATTGATCAGTGCCAAATATTTTTTCCCGTTATTTTTTCCCCATCATTTCAGCACTTACTCACTTGTTTCTTGACAGCAAGTTTCTTTGAAGTCTTTAAAGAGACTTCCTCTATGTTACGTGAAATATGTCCTTAACCTTACTTTTTAAACTATGCCTGCCTACATGAGCAGGTAACTCTTCCTAAAACCATAGTAAAGAATATTAAATGTATCAGATAATGTTACAGATATCAGTGAAATTGAAACTGAATTCTGGAAGAATCAGGACAGGAATTCACTACAACAAGATGTGGTGCTGGCTTCCAGTTTGAGTGGCTTCAAAATAGGGTTGGACCAGTACATGGAAACCATGGGGATCAATGGCTATTAGCCTTGACGACTGTGGGACTGCCTCTGAAGGCCATCTGCTGGGAGACTAGTAGACTTCCTTGTGCAGTTAGTTGGCCACTGTAAGAACAGACTGCTGAACTAGATGGGCCAGGGATCTGACTCAGCCGGGCATTGCTTATGTTCTTAAAAAAAAAAAAAGACCTATTTTTGCTAAAATCAAAAATTGCCCTTGACATGACTCAAAGGATTCTTGAAACTGATGCAGAAGCGGTTTGTAGCAGAAGGTAGAGCAAGGCTAAAGTAGCTAGCATTGGATGTAGACAGTGAGTTCCAGTTGGTTATTTGAAACTGATGTCAGTCTTAGGGAAGACTGTACTCATTAGAAAAAGGCTACAAGATACAAAGAGTCAAATGAATTAACCAAGGTGATAGAGTTGGCTGAGAGACTGGGCCTTCTTGGCTGTGCTTTAAGAGATTGGCCTTGATTCAGGAAAACCTCAAGTAATTCAATGTAAGCATGAGTAGAGCTGAGCCAGAAAGATCCATTTAGATTTAGGACACTTCCAGGTGTCATTACCCATCCACTCGTACAATAGTTTGAGACTCTGACCACTCTCCCTTGCACTTGGATTCAGCTGCTGCTTGATGCAGCTGTGAGGCTTGGGGCCAATACATCTACAAGCAGGGACTATGACTGCAAAAGTGGCAGCAATCCACAGTGCTTTTTATTAACCGAGTGTCCTGTACCACGTCGGAGAAAGGCATTGTCCTGGCAGGCCCTGTCTCCTACTCTAACATCAAAGGGGCAGCATATTATAAAAGGGCCAAATACCAAAACAGGGTGCTACCTTGGTGAGCAGATGAGAAAGGTAATTCCTGAGTCACTTTCAAAGGCAATTCTACTTGTATTCTTTTATTGAAAAATTGTACCATTTCTTTTGGCAAAAATGCACCAGGTTTCCTCTTTCTCCAACTAACGAAGTTGGCAAGGAAAATCATGGAGGGGCAGCAGAAGGCAACTTCAGTAGGTAGTCGTGTGGTAGCTGCATGTTTTTTGAGTGGCACATCCCAGTATGGTAACTATTTTGTGAATGGGGAAGACCCTTCTGTGGCCGTTCCTTTGGAAGATATCTTACAAAGGCTTTCAGAATTCTAAATGGATCTGCTGGTCTAATATGGCTGGCATTAGGACAGAACAATGGCAGGTGGAACTCTGTTTCCATGCTCAGTTTTGGCCTGATTCCAACTTCCAACCCACCCCTGTTGAAGAAAACAAAACAAGCTTCCTTGTTTGTCCCTCCTTCAGCTCTTTTAAGAGATAACAACTCGAAACTCTGTCTTGCCATGTAAGCCATTATTGGGCATTCAATAAAAAGGGGGTAGGCATGAGCAGATCAGATTTTGCAAACCATTCTTAATCTTAACTGACAATTTCATGCTTCTTGAGACACAGCTCCTAAGATACTTGTGTTTGTTTAAAAATAGGAAGAAAAAAAATCTAAATAAAATAGCATTTGATGCAGCATCTTGCTACCCAAGCAATGGATGATTAACCTGAGCTGAGAACAAGGGCAAAGTGGATAATAGCCTGGGAGACAAGCTTTGGAGACAGAAGTGTATTGCTTGCACGTGGGCTACTTCAGGAATATATGAAAGTACTCCAAATCTTTCTGTTGCATAGCTCTATTCAACACATTTCACTAATCCTTTATTAAATTGCTGATGTTCTCCTGAGTCTCCATCAGGTCTGAAACTTTGCCATGGAAAATCGGGGGGGGGGGGAGAGAAAGAAGAAATGACAGAATTTTCTTATTCTGTATTTTAATCTTCTTGCTCTCAAAATTAGAAATCCTTCTCAGATCTAAGCTTTGCAGGATAAAACCACAAAATAGCATGCTTGTTTTTCAACTTCACGGTTGACTCATGGTGGTTCATTTTTACTTTGCAGTAATATTAGCTGTCACATATTCACCCTGAATCTATAAATTGGAGGCTGAAACAGATGGTCAAAACTTCAAACGAAGGCAGCTAGTATATACTAAAGTCAAGTCAGGAACTTAGAGAAAAGTATATTCATGGCACAGACCTGAGGAATATTACAGAATCCAACAGTGTGAAAGAAGTCATTTTTACCATCTGTTTCAACTCCCAATTTCTTCTTTCAGTTTTCTTAACCTGCAACTACCTGTGATAGATGAAGCATGGCTGTTGCAAACAACACTAGTCCCACAGTTCCTCTCCTCTGTGTGAATGTTTACTTGAGCAACTAGTTTAAGAAACCAGAAGTAGGGAACAGCAGTGGGACAGCCCATGCTGCTGATAATTTAGGCTAGCTAGAAATAAAAAAAGGATGAGAAATAGTTCCCAATGGATCTCTCCAAACCAAGAAAATAGCCAGTGGTTCAATGTAAAGTTATGTGCATTGGAATTTTTAAAATATGCCACAGCCGGCTGGCCAGTTGAGACGTCTAAGGGTGGTGGTGCATAGCTCTAAAAGTGTATGAAACTAATATATGGGTGCTGAGAAAAGGTAGATTCTTGGTTGAGGAACACTATGAAAGAGATGGAAAGCTCCAGTGCTACAATGCCTTTATCGAAACTGATGGTATGACTCTGCTTGAAACAGCATGCACAATTCTTGCCACTATAGCTTGAAGTACAGTGTATCATGGTATTGTATGTAATGTAGTATTAAATGTTGCATATAATGTAGTGGCAACCAGTTTGGTGTAGTGGTTGAAGGCATTGGGACAGAAACCAGGAGACTTTGAGTTCTAGTCCTGCTTTAGGCACGAAGCTAGATGGGTGACTTTGGGCCAATCGCTCTCTCTCTCTCTCTCAGCCCTAGGAAGAAGGCAAGGGTAACCCACTTCTGAAAAAAATGTTGCCAAGAAAACTGCATGAATTTATCTGTGTAGTAGCCAGGAATGAAGTCTGACTCAAAGGCATATTTCTTTTGAGAGTTAGTTTGGTGTGCTGTAATGGTTAAAGTGCTAGATTAGGAGCAGGGAAACATGAGTTCTAGTCCTACCTTAGACACAAAGCCATCTGAGTGATTTGGATCAGCCCTAGGAAGGAGAAGGAGAAGGAGAAGGAGAAGCAGAAGCAGAAGCAGAAGCAGAAGCAGAAGCAGAAGCAGAAGCAGAAGCAGAAGCAGAAGCAGAAGCAGATGCAGAAGAAGGCAGCAATGGCAAACCACTTCCAAAAATGAGGCCAAGAAACCTTCAGGGACTTGTCCAGGTACTCATGAGGAGTCAAGACTGACTTGAAGGGGATCTATCATCTATTGTGTATCAGTATCAATATCTATCTATCTATCTATCTATCTATCTATCTATCTATCTATCTATCTATCTATCTATCTATCTATCATATTGGGTACAATTCTGGCCCCTATACATTGAAATATAAATATAATAAGGTATTGCAGAGCTGGAGAAAAATATAAGAAAAAGCATACCGTCCTGGAATTGCATATGATTATTCATAGTGTGGAGAAAGTGGGAGGCTAGGAGGGACAGAGGATGCAGATCTTTGTTCAGTGATGTTAACAATAGAATTCATTTTCTGTGGTTAGCAAAACCAGTTCAATTGACAGGGGCACATAGATTCTCAAACCACCACTCAGCTTGTTAGTAAAGGTACTTGAGGCCCGCTTTGTAAATACGGGGGTTACATAAGATATATCCTGCATTTGTTTGCATCTACATTCTGGATTAAATATAAAGCTCCATCTGTCTTGGCTTGCAGCATATCAGCCTGAAGATCTGCTTAGCTAAACTCCAAATGCCACAGCTGGGCAAGCACGCTGGTATCTGGGTAGCTGAGCTGGCTGCGAAAAGAAATGGCTTATCGCTGCTATTGAGGCCATGTCTATTCTCCAGCATAGCACAGAAAAGCCTTTGATCCTAAATGAGCACATGAAAGATTGTTTAAAAGTGGAATTCTGCTCAGAAGCATCCAAAATTAGCAATTAGCCCAGATTTTGGAGCTGGAATAAACTACGTGAATATGGGCCAAGCCAGACAATGCAGCCAATTCACGATCAGATTTCATGAATTTGCATCCTGCATAATTTCCAGATCTGTAACCAGAAGATTCTCCAAGAATTAGAGATTCAAATGGATTCCGTGCGGACGTTCAACAGTCTGGACTTCCATAGTTTGCTCATCTGTGGACTTTCTGTAATGCAGACCTGAATGTTGACATTGGAATTCATCAATGGTTATTTTGGATATTTCCCAGTACAGTACTAAACTTCATAAAGCAGCTAGCCGTCTTCTTGTTATACAGCATATTCTCTTTTATTTTGTACAAAAAAGCAAATAGTGCCCCCAAATATATCAAATAATTTCTAGAAGACACACAAGTTCTACTCAGCTATGACACCATTTACATTAGCTGAATTCAGAAAAAGTAAACTGAGGATAAAAATAATAATTATTTGGCACTAAGTTATGAAACATGAAGGAAAAACATGGCAATATTTGTGAATATTCTCTCCCTCTGTGTGTGTGTGTGTGTGGTGTGTGTGTGTGTTGAGGGTGAAGGATCAGTGAAGTGGTTACTTCTTTCCCCACTTCTCAGTGGAGAATATATATTTCTGCTAGACTCATTTTGGTTTTGGGAACTGAATCATTAAGATTTGTAACATAATTAATAGCAGTGCATTTGAACATTATGGATTATTTAGCAAACCATATTTAAACCAAGCCACCTCTTAACATAATATGTGACCCCAACCAATGTCATCTTTTATCTTTCTGGAATATCAGTATCAATAATGGGGCTTAAATCCAAACAAAGGTATTCATTCATGGATTCCACTGTGGCAAAACCATTTTTACCCTTAAGCTGTGTGAAAATACAAAGCCCCCCCCACTCCAAAAAATGAGGGGAGAATTATCAGGACGGAACACACAACTTGATGAGCTGAATTTGACACATTCGTTTGCAACTTGCAAGCCATTAACCGTGGTGACCCTTTCAATTAGACTTATGAAACCGCTCTCATGCCTTGTTCGGGAACCATATGTTCTTTTAAATAGATTCTCCAGGTTGCTGTTAGGTCATTGCTTCTGTACAGTAACACTCTTGTGGTATATACTTTTTTGAAGAATAAAAAAAAAGAGAGTAAATTATTCAATTATGCTTCTCCCCCTCTCTCTGCCACAAATGAAGCTAAGCTTATACAGATAAAGGAAGAAAGAAAAAATTGGTTTATGGCTCACGCTGGTCTCTATCCACTGAGAGAGAACAATCTGTAATATGTTTGAAGGTTGCACAGAGAGGAGGAAATGGTAAAGCCTGGAATTGTATTTGGAATGACTTTCCATTTCTAACCCCTTTGTACCTTGCCAACTGATCTCCACACCATTTCTCTTTTCATTCTGAGGCTAGAAACAGAAACAGTGAGGAATCTACAACTGCCAGCATCTAATTGACCGTGCCTGGGTCAGAAGCTAGACAGTTCCTGCTTGATTACTATTTGAATGGGAGACCACTAGAAAGTCCTAGGTAAGTTAAAAAAAAATCCTGGAATCCTTTGCTATAGATGAATCCTCTTGGTTATAGATCTTCAGTGTCTGTTGGAGATATATCTTGCCAATTAGACCTTTCCTGATACCTATAGTTGCATTAATTAAGCTCTGTTTACCAATCTTTGTTGGTTTTTACTGGCAATTTTGTTTTTACTTAATTGCTTTATTAGGTGTAAGCTTTTCCTGCGTTATTCTTTACTTTCCTTAGTAACTGTTTTAATGATCACCAGAGGTAATAGTACCGCTCTATGCTGCACTGGTGAAACCACATCTGGACTCCTGTGTTCAGTTCTGGTTGCCACAATACAAAAAGGATGCTGAGGAACTAGAAAGAGTGAAGAGAAGAGCAACAAAGACAGTAAGGGGCTTGGAGGCTAAATCCTATGAACACTGGTTAAAGGAACTTGGCACGTTTAGCTTAAAGAAGAGAAGGCTAGCAGTCTTCCCATGCATGCAGGGATCTCACAGGGAAGAGGGTGTGCATTTATGCCCCAGAGGTTGTGGGTGTTCCATCACTGGAGGCTTTTAAGAGAAGACTGGACAGCCATTTGTCCAGAATGGTATGAGGATTCCTGCTCTCTCCAGTCTGGCTGGACTAGAAAACCTTCAATGTCCCTTCCTAGCCTCTGATTTTATGATAAGGAGTTAAGAAAGATGCATGATTAAACTTCCAATACTCATCAAAACTTTCTGTTGCCCAATTGGCATTTTATCCAAGTACATCATGAAATAAAATAATAATTTAAAAATCTGATAAGTTACATATGTATGCTTTATCTTAAGCGTACTGTTTTGTCTTGGCACACTTGACCTTGGAAATATTTAGTGGGTTGATCAAGAAAAATGTCCTATTTTCCTGCATTGTCATCATTACTCAGCTCTACAGACTTGCCATTTAAAAGGAAAAAGAGAAATTAAACAGAAAGCAAGAGGAAGAGAAGACTCAGAAGGAAGAGAAATGTCTCATTACATTTGCAGCTAATATCTTTTTAAAGGCAATGCGTAAGAAAACAAAGCGATGGTTTCAACTTGCAAAAGGTGTTTTCAAAAAACTCCTTTTTCTGTTTTCACTACTTGTACCTTGACCTCCATGATTGTCTGCTGATTTATCAGCAATACTAGATCACTTTTTCACATCAGTAGCTACCTTCTGGGGGAAAGAAAAAAAAAACCTTTCCAAAAACAATCATAAGGAATCCGAGAAAAATAAATCAATGTCTTTCAACAAACTGGCCCATGTTGGCAAGTCCAATTTAATCATAAAAGCAATGGTACACAATTGTCAGTCTATTTAACTTTCCATTGTTTCTGTGGGTTGTAATGTTCTTTTGACTTTTAAAAGAAAAGTGGTCTTCATCAATTCTGGGAGACTTTTATCTAACCCATTTTAAAAAAAAACAAGCAAGGTTGAGCCTGCACAAAGGATGGAAACTAGAATTTTTCTAAGATCTGCTTTCAAAGATAGAATCACAATGTAGACTGCTGCATTTGGGGGGATGTGACTGATCTGTTCTTGGAGGTTGCAATCTTGTGTCTGCTAGGACTAGCATTTAGTAAGACCAGCTCAGCAAAGATGCTGCTCTGTAGTCATGTAGTCTCATATGAATTGCTCATCCTGCCCCAAGAGAGGTTAAAAGCAGTTTTCTTTCCAAAACAGCCAATGAGTTTCCCTTTTCCAGGAATGTAAGCTCTTTTATTCTGTTTGTACACATGCCAGATATGGGTCAAGTGTTTCAGCAGTTCATATTTCTACGGGATCCAAATAAGCATGAGAAAATGGAAAGCGCTGGGTCTCAGAACTTATAACGTATAAAGAGAGCTGGTGTTGCTCCAGAAGAAAAAGAGAGAAGCCAGGGTTTTATGATGGGTCAACAACCTGTGAAAGACTGGGATATGCTTGAAGTGTCCAGTACAAGAGGAATCTCTTGTCTTCCTCCTCCTTCATGAATTAATCTACTGCAGCCCTTCCCATCAACTCTCTTCTAAAAACTAGCTGTTGAGTCTAGGTGGGGCCCTAGAGGCAGAAGCATGAAGGATGGACTGTAGCAGAGCAGTGCAGAGAGACATTGGAAGCAACAATATCTAGTCTTGTGACTTTGACTATGACGTTTGACCCATGGGCTCCTTAGAATCCATTCTAGAGCCTTGAGATGGTTTACTTCACCTGTGGGTTGAAGACCCCTGTTTCATGACCTCTGTAAGCCTTCTGTGTGCCAGTCTGACCTCTTTATAGCAGGAGAGCATTTTTATTGTTGTTCTGGGACTGCCTTCCTAATGTGAATCGCATTACTGTCTAGGGAAAGTTTGGGAACATGATTTCCTAATTTCGATATAATTACAGTTACATTCTGTATCACTCGGAAGTACCCGAATCTTTCTTCATTTCACTGGAATACAAAGAGAATGGAAATGTAAAGAAGCAAACCAGCAAATACTTGGGAAGCAGGAAAAAGATAGAACGGTAAACTGGAAGAGGCAGGACTCTGGCAATATTGGAGTTATTTATTTTTGCTTGCTTGCTGACTGACTGATATTTGTTAACTGACCCAGTCTTGTGACTTTGCCCTCTTTCCAAGGCATCGGCCTGCCTGGATGGACTAAATTATATACAGGCTATTTTAAGAAAAAGAAGAAGAAAAGGAAAAATTGCAAAGCAACATTCCAACGTTTTTACGTTGGGGAAGCTTTTTTCATACCCCCACCCACCCAATCTGAGCCATTTTGGAATTTGGGGTGGGGTCTAGTTTCTCTCCCAGGACCACCTTTGATCCTGTATTGTTCAGTTTTCACAGAGTTATTATGCTGATGGATACAAACAGATGGACAATGCCCTAAGTTCCTTTACACAATATCTTCACAATATTCTATTAAGTTGGAAAGAATAAAAAGAGTGGCTATTTAGGGGTGATGTCTTATTGGAATCTGAGCAGGCAGTGCAATTACCTTTTTCTGCAATACCACTGCCTGACGTGGACCATTCAACATTTGTCAGTTTATGGAGTGGGTGGGGTTCATTCAAGTTGTGGCATAACTGTCTGTCACATGGCAAAGAAAGAAAACATAAATTCTGGGATGGAAAGGGAGATCATGCGATCACAGAGCATGGTTGAGGTTATAAAGCTGTGAATCTAATGGCCCTCCCAAAAAGAAATTTCCAAAACACATTGTGCCATTCAGTTTTATTCACAAAGCTCTGTGATGCTTTCTCTCCTCCCACTCCTCTGATCTAATGCCAAGCAGACATACACACTACTAAGAAAGCTGAAAGTTTCCCAATATGTTTGCAACCTGGAGGCTGTCAAAATGTCTTGAGAGGCAAGGGGCCTGTCCTGTAAGATAAGTACGAATTGCCAGATTCCTTCCCCACAGTAGCAGGAACCTATTGGTTAAGAATTAAAGAAAAAGAAATTCAAAAATCTCATCATGTAACACTTAAATCTTTTAATGCTTTGTTCATATCCTCTGGAAACCAGAATGTATATGGAGATTATCTCTCTATCGCTATCCATTTCATCTCTCTATCCATTTCATCTTTCTGTCTATTGCTCTGATACTCCTTTTGGATAAACTCTTGTTCAGATTGCATAGATTGGGCTATTTTCATGAGAAATCATTGTCATTATTAGGGTTGCAGTGTTTATCACTCAAGTGGAAACATTCATTGGAAAGATGTGCCTCAATCATAAATCAGTAGATTAATATATTTAAAGCAGATATTAATACAGGTACATCTTAAAGGTACAGAAACAGGCATTTTCTCATGGGTAAGTGATGGAAAAGTATATTTTCTAATTTGTCACATTCTCTTTGCCTGTATGATCGAAGCTGTTCTCCAGAACTCTTGGTTTTTTATTCAAATTTCTATGCACAGATGTTTGTCCACGTAATTAATCCATGCAATTAATTAAAACTGGGTGAGGGCTGAGAAATTCATTCCAGTCAAAGTTTTGTATCCAATTCACACCTCCTGAGCCTGTGAAATGGCATGCATAAGCACGCAAAATATGTATTTTTCAGAATTTGCAAGACAGTTTGCAACTCAAACACTCTATATTAAGGAATCATGCATGTAAAACTCAGGCACATTATATTAGGGAAATATGGTTGCAAAAGGAAAATTTGCACAAAGATTTCAAAGGGCTTTCCTGAAGAATTCCCCAGATAGATAGATAGATAGATAGATAGATAGATAGATAGATAGATAGATAGATAGATAGATAGAGATAGAAGACCGATCTAGAAACAGCTGAAACAAACAACTGGGCAAATAAAAATAAATAAATAAATAAATAGAAATTGATAGATTCAACCATCCTTGAAGATTTTATTGTGACCTCCTTGGAAAGTTGCCCCCTTAGAATCAATGGGGCTCCTTTTTAGCAAAAGGAACAATTACAATCAAAGCAGCAGGGTGACTGAACTGTGTCATGCTTTTGTGTTACAACATGATGGTCCAAAATTCCCAGCACTGTTTTCCTAGTTTTTATCTCCACTACTTTTCTTGAGGACATCCAGCTGGCCCTTTCACAAAGTATCTGGCCATAATGGAAGGACTGGTGATTATTACCTTGTGTGATCAAGATTTATTGATATGTTTGAAAATTAGGCTGAATTGCAGATACTATAGAATGGTTTGGCAGAGGATGTTTTGTTGTTCTTTTTGGATTTATCTTTAATACTCCCTTTTTGTTCCTTTTTTTGGATATTAAAGCAGAAAAATAAAAATATCAAAAGGCTGAACAGGGGAGCTTGTGCCCATCAATCTGAGTTCAATAGGATCCCTAAATGGTGATCTTTTCTTGCCACATTTATGTTTTTAACACCGGGCAAACAATTAAGCAGCAAACAATACCCTAATCAAGGAAGTACCAAGGAGAAAACCACACCCCCACTCACATTGGCAGGGCAAGCTACTGTATATAAACAGGGAGCCAACCCCGCACTCCCTTGCACTGATGATGTTACCTAGTTGGGTAATGAAATGTCTGCAAGCAAACAACTGAGGTTAGAGAGCACCAAGGACTCCAGAGTTCAACCCTGAGCTACAGATAATCTATTCTATTGGGACTTTTACTTTTCTTCTTTCCAGCTTAATACTGGAAGGTGTCTCTGTGAGTCTACCTACAACTAAACTGGCAGAAGAATTAGTTGCCTGTCTCTGAAGCCAAGCTCAAGATATACCTGGATGAATGTGGTAACCACATTGTCCTTCCCTGTAGATCAAAACTGAAGCCTCTTTGGCTGAGTTGGGGAAAATGGTCAAAGACATGAATCACCAGGAAAGAATGCAGTTCAAAAGTTTCCTCTTGCGTTTGACGTAACACTCTCTTCAAATATTCAGGTGGCAATGTGGCATAGCTTTCCACAGGTGTGTTCCACTTTTGACTGGACAATAGTTTAAGCATATAAACTTTTTACAGGTTTTTAACTTAAGTGATCCTTCCATTTTAACTGTCACAGGCTGTCTTGAGTGTTTTGTTTCCGCTCCTTTAATGCATGAATTGTAAACAAGGGGCACTATTTTGTGGGCAAATCAGCAGCACGTTTCTTGTGGGGTGGTGCTTTCATTTCTGTGTTGCAACCTGTGGTTCCTAAAGTCAAATTGGAATGAAATCCAGATTCTTTGAGCTGATGGTAGGGATTTCACAATCTATCAATATGGAGATTATTTCATCTTGAAAGGGCTGTATTGGTTATTATTTACCAGCCAACTAAGAACTTTTGGTTGTTTACTTGTTTTAAATGTATACATTCTACTTTCTCTTTTTTCCTTTCTTTTTTTTAAAGAAGACAAAGCAGCTAACCACAAACTGATCAAATCTGATAAAAGTATCTGTTAAAAATAAATCAGAGGAGGACAAAATCAGATGGCAGCAAGTGCACAACAGCGAAGAGCAAAGCTATAATGAAAAATAATGGGATTGAAGCAAAATGTTCCTAAAGTGAGTGAGGATTAATCTTCAGGGAACAGAACTGAAGCACTTTGGATGAGTGGGTGGAGAAAGTAGACTTATTTTTATACATTAGAAGGATAAAGGGTTTTTTTCCCCCTTGCTAATAGAATAAGAATTCAGCTATTTTGTTTTTAAAGATACATCTTCCTCTGTTCTATTTTTTAAAATTTAATTTATCCCCATAGAGGATTTTTTTTTTTTTCATGGGAAATGAATGGTCCTACAACAATGGAAGGTCCAGTATTTTGTCCAATATATATCCAGCCTCTGCTTTTGTGGAGCTATTCACAATAAATCCGTTCATTTAGAGAAATGTTGAATCCCCTCCCTGCAACATTGGATCAATCAGTTCGTGACTTCCGTTTCAGTTGTTTACTGCAGAAGAGGCTCGAGAAAAGTTTCCCTGTGGCAGCAGAACCAATAATTGTCAAATATCTTAATATGAAATACATTAAAACAGAATGTTATGCAAATTGTTTTCTAATCAGGAAGAGTGGGGGTGTGCAGTCTTCATTATGCATTGAAATGGTATTCGGGAATCAAAGGGCCCATTTTTAAACTTCAGTATCACACTTGTTGCCTTTTCTTTTGACAGCTTTTATAACATTCCATATGAAGACAATTTTCATAGGAAAGGGTATGGATTCTTAGGCAGCCAAACCAGGTGGCAACACGCGCAAACATATCACGGAAAGAGAGAAGGAGAATGAAACGTAGTGTTCTTGCTGTCAAGGCTTGGGATGAAAAGGAGTTAGCTTGGTGCTGTTCTGAGCTTTATTTTTTTAAAATCAGAAATATTCTCTCTGACTCAAGTGGGAAAATGACACAACATAGTCCTAATCACAAGATAAGGAAAGGACATCTGCAAAATCCCAACAGATGCTCAAATTCAGCCAACCAGGTAGTGTTAACAGCCAAGGAGATTAAGGGGAGACAACAAATGGACTAATACTATTAAAAATAATTCCTGCGTATTAAATAGACTTATCCGGGCATTAATCTGTCCTGTAATTTTTCAGTTGCAAAAAGAATAACCTGGGAGGTTACATCTGTTTACATTTGTATAACCTTAGAATGTCATACTGATTTGAAGGGCATTTAAACCATCAGTATATGCATATGTATATGCATATGTTGTTGTTGTTCAGTCGTTAAGTTGTGTCCGACTCTTCGTGGCCCCATGAACCATATTGCGCCAGGCCTTCCTGTCCTTCACTGCCTCCCTGAGTTTGCTCAGTTTCATGCTCATTGCTTCAGTGATGCTATCTAACCATCTCATCCTCTGCCGTCCTCTTCTCCTTTTGCCATCAATCTTTCCCAGCATCAGGGTCTTTTCCAAAGAGTCCTCTCTTCGCATTAGGTGGCCAAAGTGTCTGAGCTTGAGGTTCATTATTAATCCTTCCAATGAGCAGTCAGGGTTGATTTCCTAATATAACCATCAGTCCTAGCAGCATGAATATTAGTCTATCATTAGACAGAAAGAAACAACAGCAACAGACAGATGATGTGGGAAGTGACAGTAACAACTCTCACACCATTTGGCTGGAGTCATGCCAGCCATTCACCTCTCTTGCATAACCGACTTGTTTGTCCTGCGATGCTTTCCTTGCAATGCCTACTGTCAGGACTAGTAGATGATCCCACTTCATCACCAGTCCACTTGGCTCCTGATTTTTATTCTGAATTTTA
Source organism: Python bivittatus (assembly GCF_059951505.1). Lineage (NCBI taxonomy): Eukaryota > Metazoa > Chordata > Lepidosauria > Squamata > Pythonidae > Python > Python bivittatus. The sequence continues at coordinate 9,204,217 of NW_028277052.1, read as the reverse complement.
CTTGCAATATATCCATGTAGCATTCCAGAGGTCCTGCAGCATTAACAGGAAGCAGCCTGCTAACAGTTAATAACAGCAACAACAATGATATCCTAATTGTTCAACCCTTGTAAGATAAGCTCTTCTGAGTCAAGGTTATTTGCTGGAGGTTTTAACCTCCTTAAATAAACAAACAAACAAACAAACAAATAAATAAATTCTTCCAGTCAACCTCAACTCCTGATGAATTTATGGACACATCCATGTAATCTTCTTTGCAACACTACAAAAGTGGTTTGTTATTGCCATCTTCTGCAATTTCCTTTCTTCCTCCCAATCTTCCCACTCTAGTAGGGCTATCAGATCTGGACTCAAAATTTTTTTTGGAGAATTATTAGATAGCAGCCAGGAGTTAGACTTCTCTGTATTTCTCCATGGCCATCCCCTGGTTGTTGACATTTTTGTAGCCCAGACCTGGTAGTTGTAGCCATTAGACCTGGTAGCCTCCCATTCAATCATTAATCACTAATTATCTTTCTGAAATCAGCCAAGGAATTTTTCCTGACTGAACTAATGCTAGAAAACTTTTGCCTAATTGTTTTTGTTCAATTGTTATTTACATGTACTAATACTGTACCAGAGTTTGTCTTCAAGGACCCCCAAAAGTTCTATCTCCCCTAAAGAAGCTTCTATAGTTTTACTTCATACTCAAGATGCTTTCAAATCTCTTTTGATGCTGTTTTTCAATTTATTGTGAAGAGATGATGAAAAATACTAATAGTTGGGGTTGGGGTGGGGTTTGGAGGAATTCTGGGAATTGAAGTCTACACATCTTAAAGTTGCTGAGGTTGAGAAACACTGCTTTAAACATTTCACCACCATTCCATAGTCTCCCTGGCTTCCTATACTAAAAAAAAAAAAAAAAAAAAAAAATCCCATGGAAGAAATTGCCTTAATATATCTTCTCCTGAGACTTAACTGATGGATCAGAAGCCAGAAAGCTGCTGAAGAGAGGATTTTAGGACATCCCTAAAATGTCCATGGCCTGGGGCTGAGTAGTAGGGCAGGTATTATAAGTTATCCAAGAGTCGTGAAACCTTCATAAAAGGTGAGAGACTGCTGATTGGATGTTGTAGGAATATTCCATGAGAGCTGAAAATGAAATAATTTTGTCTCATCTTGATCTGACTGCTCAATTAGGCTGCTATTGTCATAGCCGCTAAAGTCTGGTTTTTTTCTGTTTTGTTCCAGATAATGAACAATATTTGAGTATTCTCTGCTGTGGCTACTCTGGACACATGTTTGGATTGAAATCCACAGTCTTTTGAGGTTTTCTGTGAACTCTGACCAATTCAAATAATGCACATGATTTATTATTCAGAGGTTGATACATGACCTTACAATGCAGAATCCATAATTCATGAATTAATTAATTGCACTCCATGTAGGTAATGTATAATAATTATTAAGTTCTTGGTATTTAAACTGCGCTCAACATAACAGCATACACAGCATCTGTGAAATCCTATATGGCAGTGGCTACTATTGTTCTATTACTGCATTTATGGTCCACATCTGTGCAATTTCCAACAACTTTGCCTTCCACCTGCAGGTAGTACAGGGAAGGCCAGGTTCTACCTTAGGTAGCAGAAGATGAAAGTTGGGACCAGGAACGCTGGGTTGAAGACATGTGTTCCCTCCAGCTGCCCTGGAGTCCTTAAGTTAGTCCACTGTGAAGTCCTTGGTGTTCTCTGAGCTTGGTTGTTTGATTGCCAATGTTTCATTACCCGACTAGGTAACATCATCAGTGTTAGTGAGTGTGGGGTTGGCTCCCTGTTTATATACAGGTAGCTTGCCCTGCCAGTGTTGATGGGGTGTGGTTTTCTCTGTGGTAGTTCCTTGATTAGGGTATTAATATTTTGATTAATAAAATTGATTGTTATCTGGTGCTAATCCCTGCTTATCTGGGTGTTGGTTGCTGGAGAGGATGTGTTCTGGTCTTTTTGTTTCCTTCTTAGCTTTTTTATTGTCTCTTTTGAATTGTATGTAAATATGGTTTATTTCTATGTGTCTATTGATGGCTGACTTGTCTGAATGCCAAGCTTCCAAGAATTCTCTAGTGTTTTTGGATTTGGCTTGGTCTAGGATGCTCACAGTTTCCCAGCTGAAACTATGGTTGAGTCTGTCCATGTGTTGTGAGATTAAGGAGTTTTCATCGTGTCTTCTGACTGCTAGTTGGTGTTCATGGATGTGCTCTGCTAGTCTTCTGCCTGTCTGTCCTACATAGTGGCTATTATAGTCCTTCCACTGTATGCGTAGATGGCGCCTGTTTTTTCTTCTTGGGCTACTGGGCCTTTTCGTTTACTTAAGTTGTTTTGCAGGACTTTAGTTGGTTTGTGGGCTATGGTGATGCTGTGTGATTGAAATAGTCTGTTGGTTGTTTCTGAGATGTTTTTGATGAATGTCAGTGTTATCCTTTTCATAGCTTGTTTTGGTTGTGCTGTAGTGGGTCAGGCACTTTTTGATAAAGTTGCATGGGTATCCATTTTGTTGGAAGATATTGTATTACCTAGTTGGGTAATGAAACATCTGCAAGCAAACAGTCAAGCTCAGAGAGCACCAAGTCTCCACAGTTCAACCCTGAGCTACAGAGATTCTCTTCTATTAGTTCAGTGTCTCAGCAATAGAGGAAGATGCTTTTTCATATCCAGTACTGAAGTAAGGGCTATAGCAAGGCAGGAGAGAAGCCCAGAGCAAAGGATAACTTCTTCTTCTAGTGCTGTTTGCCTAGTTTGACTCTACCACCCCAACACAAACCTGTGATTACTATTGCATTTATTTTATTTATTGCAAAACAAATAGGACTATATCTTATTTTCATACATTGTGATAAAAATCATTTGTGTTTCCTGTTTATCAATAAGCAACATTGCTAAATATTCTCAGGTTCCCTCCGCCTTCTCTGGCTGATGATAGTAATTAAGGTATATCTCCCAAGGACAATTTAATCAAATGAAATATTCAGTTTTTAAAATCCTTTTCCCCTTCATGGATCACTGCCTTGTCATGGCGAAGGGGCTTGCGTAACTCAGTGAAGCCATGAGCTATACCGTGCAGGGCCACCCAAGATGGACAGGTCATGACAGAGAGTTCTGACAAAATGTGGTCCACTGGAGAAGGAAATGGCAACCCACTCCAGTATCCTTGCCAAGAAAACCCCATGGACAATGTCAAAAGGCTAAAAGATATGACGCCAGAAGATGAGCCCCTCAGGTCGGAAGGTGTCCAATATGCTACTGGGGAAGAGCGGAGGGCAATTCCAAGTAGCTCCAGAAAGAGTGAAGCGGCTGGGCCAAAGCCGAAAGGACGTTCAGCTGTGGATGTATCTGGAAGCGAAAAGAAGGTCCGATGCTGTAAAGAACAATATTGTATAGGTACCTGGAATGTAAGATCTATGAACCAAGGCAAGCTGGATGTGGTCAAACATGAGATGACAAGATTGAACGTCGACATCTTGGGAATCAGCGAACTGAAATGGACGGGAATGGGTGAATTTAATTCGGGTGACCATTATATCTACTACTGTGGCCAAGAAACCCTTAGAAGAAATGGAGTTGCACTCAAAGTCAATAAGAGAGTGGGAAAGGCAGTAATGGGGTACAACCTCAAAAATGACAGAATGATCTCAGTGCGTATCCAAGGCAAACCATTCAACATCACAGTAATCCAAGTCTATGCCCCAACCACTGATGCCGAAGAAGCTGAAATTGACCGGTTCTATGAAGACCTACAACACCTTCTAGAACTAGCACCAAAAAAAGATGTCCTTTTCATCATAGGGGATTGGAATGCTAAAGTAGGAAGTCAAGGAGTAATCGGAATAACAGGCAAGTTTGGCCTTGGAGCACAAAATGAAGCAGGGCAAAGGCTAACAGAATTCTGTCAAGAGAACAAGCTAGTCATAGCAAACACTCTTTTCCAACAACACAAGAGACGACTCTACACATGGACATCACCAGATGGTCAATACCGAAACCAGATTGATTACATACTTTGCAGTCAAAGATGGAGAAGCTCTATACAGACAGCAAAAACAAGACCAGGAGCTGACTGTGGCTCAGATCATGAGCTTCTTACTGCAAAATTTAGGCTTAAATTGAAGAATGTAGGGAAAACCACTAGACCACTCAGGTATGACTTAGATCATATTCCTTGTGAGTACACAGTGAAAGTGATGAATAGATTTAGAGGATTAGATTTGGTAGACAGAGTGCCTGAAGAACTATGGACGGAGGTCTGTAACATTGTACAGGAGGCAGCAACTAAAACCATCCCAAGGAAAAAGAAATGCAAGAAAGCAAAATGGCTGTCTGATGAGGCATTACAAATAGCTGTGGAAAGAAGGAATGTGAAAAGCAAGGGTGAAAGGGAAAGATATAAGCAACTGAATGCAGATTTCCAGAGAATAGCAAGGAGAGATAAGAAGGCCTTCTTAAATGAACAGTGCAAAGAAATTGAGGAAAACAATAGAATGGGGAAGACTAGAGATCTCTTCAAGAAAATTGGAGATATCAAAGGAACGTTTAGTGCAAAGATGGGCATGATAAAGGACAAAAAAGGCAGGGACCTAACAGAAGCAGAAGAGATTAAGAAGAGGTGGCAAGAATACACAGAAGAACTATACAAGAAAGATCTTAATGTCCCTGATGTCCATGCTGGTGTGGTCACTGACCTTGAGCCAGACATCCTAGAGAGTGAAGTCAAGTGGGCCTTAGGAAGCATTGCTAACAACAAAGCTAGTGGAGATGACAGTATTCCAGCTGAGTTATTTAAAATACTAAAAGATGATGCTGTTAAAGTGCTGCACTCAATATGCCAGCAAGTCTGGAAAATGCAACAGTGGCCACGGGATTGGAAAAGGTAAGTTTACATTCCAATTCCAAAGAAGGGCAACGCCAAAGAATGCTCAAACTATCGCACAATTGCACTCATTTCACATGCTAGCAAGGTTATGCTCAAAATCCTACAAGCTAGGCTTCAGCAGTACGTGAACCGAGAACTACCGGATGTACAAGCTGGGTTTCGAAGAGGCAGAGAAACTAGAGATCAAATTGCCAACATTCGCTGGATCATGGAGAAAGCACGAGAGTTCCAGAAAAACATCTACTTCTGCTTCATTGACTATGCAAAAGCCTTCGATTGTGTGGATCACAACAAACTGGCAAATTCTTAAAGAGATGGGGGTACCAGACCATCTTACCTGTCTCCTGAGAAATCTGTATACGGGCCAAGAAGCAACAGTTAGAACCAGTCACGGAACAACCAATTGGTTCAAAATAGGGAAAGGAGTACGACAAGGCTGTATACTGTCACCCTGCTTATTTAACCTATATGCAGAGTACATCATGAGAAATGCCAGGCTGGAAGAATCACAAGCCGGAATTAAGATTGCAGGGAGAATCATCAATAACCTCAGATATGCGGACGATACCACCCTAATGGCAGAAAGTGAAGAAGAACTAAAGAGCCTCTTGATGAGGGTGAAAGAGGAGAGTGCGAAAGCTGGCTTGAAACTCAACATTAAAAAAACTAAGATCATGGCATCTGGACCCATCAATTCCTGGCAAATAGAAGGGGTAGAAATGGAAGCAGTAACAGACTTCATTTATTTGGGCTCCAAGATCACCGCAGACGGAGACTGCAGCCATGAAATTAAAAGACGCTTGCTCCTTGGGAGGAAAGCTATGGCAAGCCTAGATAGCATATTAAAAAGCAGAGACGTCACCTTGCCGACAAAGATCCGCATAGTCAAAGCTATGGTTTTTCCAGTAGTAATGTATGGCTGTGAGAGCTGGACCATAAAAAAGGCCGAGCGCCGAAGAATTGATGCCTTTGAACTCTGGTGCTGGAGAAGACTCTTGAGAGTCCCCTGGACTGCTAGGAGGTCAAACCAGTCAATCTTAAAGGAAATCAACCCTGATTGCTCATTGGAAGGATCGATAATGAAGCTCAAGCTCAGATACTTTGGTTACCTAATGCGAAGAGAGATCTCTTTGGAGAAGACCCTGATGCTGGGAAAGATTGAAGCCAAAAGGAGAAGAGGACGGCAGAGGATGAGATGGTTAGAGAGCATCACTGAAGCAATGAGCATGAAACTGAGCAAACTCAGGGAGGCAGTGAAGGACAGGAAGGCCTGGCGCAATATGGCTCATGGGGTCACGAAGAGTCGGACACGGCTTAACGACTAAACAACAACAACAAAAATCCTTTTCCTTAGAAACTACATTTCCTCCCATCTTGACATGTTTCTTTTGTCCTGCGGTTAAATCATAGACGATCTCAGGCAATCAAGGTTCATGGAACAAAAATATAGGTGTCACCATGCAAAGGAGCCAATTATACAATGACAACATTGAGGACACATGAAATCATTTCAGAGGGAGGACACTGTTCTGTTCAGTTGTTTCCCACTGAATTCTAACTAAGATATCCCTATCAGTTCCCATCATGATCTCAAGTAAACATGAACTAGGTTTAAATTATTTCAATTCTAGAAAACTTGCCTCAATAATGTACAGTTAAGAATGTCCAGATAAATCTATATCTGAGCAGTCATAACATACGAATTTCATTGCATTGCCTTTAATCAAAGTTCTGCATCAACCAGAGATTAAAAAAAAAAAATCTTTGCAGAAAAATCCTTTGTTCTTATATGAATTCTTTTCCTTATATATTTGCATAGCAGTGATTTCTGCAATTTATGTGCCTGTTGCACTTGAGTCTATCTGGTGGGGAGTGTTACTTGATTTTGCTTGAAAACAAATATGCAAATATTCTCTAACATTCTTGTGCAGAATCCCTCTTTGCTTGTGATGCACACAAAATGCACCTTTTTAAAAAAATAGTCTGAATAAAAGCTTCCCTTTGAATATTCCTTCGCACTTGGGTTATTATTGACTGAAATGGTGTTGTGAAGATTACTCGCATGGTTAATTCTGTTAATGCATTTGCAATTTGGAACTGAAAATATACCTGCTATTCTTTTGCATACCTGTCCATTCTCTTACCATCACTACTGTAACCATGTTGCTACACCACTACCTGTTTTCACTTTGGACAGAGAACAAAAATATTTTTTCTACAGCATAACCAATGCTGGAAAAGCGGATGGCGTAGATAAACACTTTGCTTTCATTCTCTTAGAAAAACAGAATAGCGTTTTTATTACAGTCACAGACAGAGTTACAGATAGAAGCATATTAAAAATAAAAAAGTAAAAATCAAACAGGGTAAAAAAGAGATAATACCATTGGTGGTGGATTCATCAATGGGCAATAAAGTCTGTCTAATTTTACAAGCAGTATCATAAAAATGGGCTATGTTCAAAGAGATGGAATGGTACTGATCTGATAACACAACTGTATTTAAAAAAGATCAGAATAATCGAATGGTATAACAGGACATGACCTGTACTCTTCAATAGCCTCTAAGAGGGGCACCATCTTAGCTCATAGGGGACTTTTTTGTATCAGCCCTCCAGAACTACTGTGGGGAGAGCACTGAAGTGTGCAAAAATTAGAGCTCTTCAGAATTTGGCAACAGTTATATGAGGTAAGAATCTTGCTGGTTTGTAAAAGGGGACTCGATCACTCAGAAAAACGTTCTTGGATAGAGCAGACTAGTCTTGTTGGGCTTCCAGATCTTAGTGACATTGTTTGAATACACTGAGTGTACGCTCATAGCCCATCATTCATTCTCTTATTTTTCCAATGGTTGCTCTGCCTTATATCCGATATCTCCAAAATTCTAGTGTTATTAGAGGGATTTTAAAATCAGGAAACAGGCATTTTTTCCAGTTTTCCATAGCTTTGAACTACATTTCTGTCCTCACGTATTACATTATCTATATGTGTAAAGCACTGTAGAAAAGCAATGGCCATGATATAGAAGGTTTGATTGAGATCGTTATGTGGTGTCTTACAAATGCACAGATGTGCTTCTGTGCCTCAGTAAAACACCATAAAAAAGAATCGTGATGCTAAGATGTCCTTTTCACACTGTTTTATCAGTGCATTCGTGTCTGTTGGGATGATGGGGAGGGATAAATATAAGTGCAATTACAGCATTGAACACTGCCTACAGTTACCTGTTCAGAATTTCGAGATTAAAAGAACAAGTACAAACAATGAAACTCTGAAGGATTTGTAATTAATTGGTCCCATTCAGAATTCAACAGTTTAGGAAGGAGAATTTCAGATGCTGTCCTTAGAGTGAATAGAAATGACAAAATGTACTGCAAAGCTGGAATGGTGGCTTTTTTGAACTATACAACACAAATGTTGATACTGAGTATTCCATGGATATTTCCTGCTAATCTAATAACAGTAAATATTTTCAAGATTGGAATGTTTGTGCCAAAGAGTCTTCTGTGAAATCTTAAGCAGTAGCTGAAGGCAGTCAGCTTGTTGGTGTATTCAAAGAAACTTTATGGGAATCTCAACCCCTGAACAGGTCATTCATTTAACCTTCCCCATAACTAAAGTGTCTCCTTCACATGTGGTAAAAATGACATCTGAAATCAAGACATTTGATTGTGTTTTTTCTCAAAAGAGTCCATAAGTATTACAGAAGACCTTCAGTACATTTTAGAGAATGCTGATGGTGCATTACTTCCATTCTCACTCCTCAGAAGCTAAGCAGAAGGTCAGTGACCTCTGTTAAATAAGCTGCTTAACTTTTAGTTTTGTTTTTTGGGGAAAAAAAAAAGTTAAGTAAGGCTTCATTCCCTTCCTAGCACCTTCAAGAAGTGCTGAGTTTATATTTCATAGGACGTTTCCATACAGAGCCTTTGCACCATTCCTGAATCAATTCTGGACCCGTGTCCTCGTGCCATCATCTGTATTTAGTAGCTGAACTCATTTATTTTTCACTTTGCTGTAGTGATGAAAAGAAAAGATCATTCTCTTTGCAATGTTGAATCTCTACAGAGCTGGTGGGGATCTGTCTGCCCATTGTCAGGAACTCATCCCTCCTTACCCCACTTCTAAGTTCCTGGACTTCAGCTGATGTAGCATTCTGTTCAGAGATTTTAAAAGGGGAAATGTAGCTTGCTAGCATCACCGGTCTCCCTTCACATTAATCACTTCAGGAATTTTCATCAGAAGTGAGGGACATAACAACCAAAAGTAGCATGATTGATCTGAATTGTTGTGACTGTTCACAGAAGTTTGCAACTTGTGCTCAGAAGCCCAGGTGAAGGAAACAGGAGTGGAACATAGTTCTATCTGTTTCTCCCAGGGGGTACCTGCAAGTTTCAACATCCTGTTCCTGGTGCTTGTCTGAAGGTATTGTTTGGAAGATATCTCTGCCAGTCTTCCACTGGAGATATCTCAGAAACATACTATAATGGATTCTGCTCCTGGGAAAAGCAAATGGTAGAATGTTGCTGCCATGTTATCCTTTTACCATCATTGCTAACACAAGGCTTTCAAATGGACCAAAGGGTTGGTTGTCTAGAGGCTTTGCAGCTCCTCTTTGGTTATTGTTGTTGTTTCCAAATGAGTAGAGAAAACATACAATATGTTCTGGAAATTTGGACGAAGGGGTTAGCAATTTATTTTTTGCATGGCGTGAAGGGATTTTTGCTAGCTCCAAATCTGCAATAGCTCAGGACCAGAAACTATTTGATCTCTTTGTGGTTTTCCTTATGTGTTCTTAGCATTTCAAGCTCAGCAGAAATTCAGATGAACATAGGTCAGCTGCAACCTGATTAGTGAAAGACTGAGAAGTAGAAGCAACGTGGTGCAAAAGGACCTCAGAACCTCCAGCCAGCAAGGCTAACACATCTGGAGAGTATCAAGTCTGGGAAGGTACAGATGCAGATGCAGTTTTACCAAGGAGAAATGGAAATATGCAGACATGGCTGAAACACCCCTGAGGGATTCCTCGTAAAGAACTCCTTCCCATGTCATGCAAATCAAGCCAAATGTTTATTTCATAATAATGCTCAAGGCTTCTTATTGAAAAAGTGTGTTTATGGCTGCTGACAACCACAGAGCCACACCCGAACCTATAGGGCCACCCATCTAACCTATAAACTCAGTGGCTAACATCAACAAACAAACCAATTAAAATAATTATAAAACCCTAACTACGACAGCAAATCATATCCATATTGGTCTCATCTATTATCCTGAACCAACACCTGGGAGAAAAGCCATGTCTTCACAGCCTTCTGGAAGGCCAAGATTTCCTCTCCCCCCATGAATAAATCCAGTAATATAATTCCTCCAAACAGGTAGCAATGCTAGAAAACAGAAGAAGAATCAGGAGAAGCTGATGAACTGGAGACACCAATGCAGTTTGATTAAATGCATTTGCCCCCGACTTCCTCTTGTTCCTTCCTTCAATTTTCCTTTCCTCTCCAGTCCTTTTGAAGATGTTTCAGGTCTAGAGTTCAGCTTCATCCAACTGCTAGATGTATTATTCATTTCTATACTTTAATGATGTGATAAGGTTTCTGGAAATAGGAAAAGGCTCATTAAACTATCATTTGAATATAGATCACAACTAAATTTGGAGGGAGAGATGAAGCTTGCCAGCCAAGCATACTGTCTTCCACCCACTAGCCCAGCTTTCTGCACACACACCATGTGATGTTTCCTGGGGAGAGAACCTGATATTAGTACTTATACACTGTGGATTCTTTAATTAATTAGGAAATGCATGTGTAATGAGATGGGAAATGTACGGAGAGGAAATACATATAGTAATAGACATAAAAACTGGACAGACAACTCAAAATTCTAAAAAAAAAAACCCCCAACAAATATAAAAATATAAATTCTTAAGCTCTTGCAGATAGCCTAACAATACAAGAAGAGATGATTTCTTTCATTCTTTTCTAGTGAGCTGTTCTTCCTCATTCTCTGAGATGAAAAGTAATTATGATAATTACTCTTCCCCCCTCCCCGAATCCAAACTTAGAGATCTTCAGCTAATTCTGAAGGTTTGACTGGAGAGGTTTTAACATCATCATCATCATCATCATCATCATCATCATCATCATCATCATCATCATCTTCATCATCATCATCATCATCATCATCATCATCATTCTGCTTAATTATTTTCCTTTTCTTCTATAGAAAGAGAGAGATAAAATTCCGTTTTTGCCCTAAAAGGTAGCTTAAAGATATTCAGATAAATAAACTAATCTTCAGTGTTGACCTTTTGAGAAGCAGCTATCCTTCAGAGTTCCCACATCCAGTCCTAAAAATCTTCAAAGTGGTGCTGCTGCTGGAAAGGATGCGGAGACACCAATTCTGGTTGGTTTCTCAGATCATGTTAAGCCATTATGTGTGAATTCATATATAACATGAAGCTACACTTTGTTTACCCATATTTTTCTGAATACGTTGCAATATGGATTGGTTCACCAAACCACATTAAATATTAACTATGTCTGAATGCAGTCACTGTGATGAAAAAAAGATGGTTTAAGGCATAGCTGCCACTCTGCACTATGGCTTATTCAACAAATCATAGCCAAAAGAAAACATGGCTTAGCCTGATGTATAAACCACCCATTTTAGCCCAGAATTATGTGTGAATTAGGCCTTTCTGAATTCTTCAAGATATTTGATTCATTTATACCATTTTTCAGTTGGATGCTATTTATCAGTTATACCTGAGAATGCAGGGTTAGACTTGCATCATGACACCATAAATTCATACAGGAGACAAATGGGCAGAATTATGGACATCGGGTAGATTCACCTCCACTTCAATGCAAGAATGACAGTGGAAGATTATACATCACTAGCACGTGACTCCAGTTAGATTAGCACCTATATAACAGAATTATTATTCTGAATGTTGTAGAGGTTATATTAAGAAAAAAAGTCTTTCCTTTGTGGTGGTCATGCAATAAAGCTATACCCTTTTGGCATAACATTTTTAGGGAGATAAACACCATTATTAAACAAAGAATTGAATGCTCCCCAGAGTTAGGTTTACTGCATTTATTTACAGGACCAAACCTCAAGCTTAAAAATAAAGAACTGATTATCTATTTAATTTTAGCAGCTAAAAGAATAATTGCCCAGCATTGGAAAACTCTAGATAATATAACATTTGGGATGTGGATTAATGAGGCCTCTTCAATTACTACTTTAGAAAAAAAAATCTATCTAGAAATAGATATAAAATAATGAAACATCAACGGCAGGAACAATTCCATCAAATTTGGATGGATTTTATAATTTATCTCAGTAGCAATAGACTATAATCTGGTAATACTTTATATATGTGGTAAAATTGTATATGTCTAGTATCCATCTCTTTACTTACTTTTTAGTAGATTTTTTTTTTTTTTTGGTATTTTCTATATTTTTTTCTCTATGCATCTTGGATTTATATTACCTAGTTCCTTGATAATACACACATTTAGACTTTGGACCGGGGGAAAAAAAATAAAGGATGAAAGTGACAGAACACACGTAGTAATGACACAGCACAGATTCCAGCCCTTTGTCCTTGTGTCCTGCTGTCTGATGCAAATATGTAAATCCCCTGGTATATGTTGTAATTTTGTGATGCTTGTTTTATCATTTGCCTCCTCCTCTCCCCTGGAGATGTCTGTGCACGGTAACTGCTTACCGATGCTGCTCGTTGAGTGCTACGCACATGCTATGGTGTCTGAAAAACTACTGGCAGGAAAGTACACATATGAGAAAGTAGTATGAACAACCCCTAGATCTGGTAATTACATATAAGATGGAAATCATTAGTCTTTCCCTGGGGAATAGCTTGTCATCTAGCCTAGAATAATGGTTAAAAGTTGTTATGTAATTTGATTATTTCCCCCCCCCCCAAGTTTAATAACCCTTGATGTAGGTAATTTGTGGAAATATATTTATTAGATTTATATCCCTCGAAAAGGCATCCAGGCAAGTGCCAGAGTCAGGGAGAACTTTCTGTCCCTTTCTGTTGGTTCTTCGCAATAATAATGAGATCGTCTTGGATCCAAACTGGCCTAACATTCAGGGGCTCCAGCCCAGCATGAATAGGATCTTGGGAAGGTGAAATGTCAGACTGTGGAAAGTTGTGTGCAGATACAACCCTCCTTCTGAAGGTTTTTGACATCCTGATCGATTAAATCTCTACAACAAAGTCTATTGCTCCATGCTGATTTTCTTTTACATTCTTATTTCTTGGCATTTTACACAGTGCCAGTGGCTTGTAACTAAAGTTTGCTTTGCCAGCTCATTCAGGGACTCATCCACAGCTAGTTATGTCGTCTTTCTATTACTTTCGAGGTTGCCACTGATTTTGTAACATAAATATTCCTTACTCAATTCTCCTCACACCCAAAGTCATGAGGAGCTCTGCTTAACTTGCTTAAGGACCCATGAAACCCGAACCCAGTTTGTCAGTTGAGAATGATCAAGAATGTTGGCCATTAAGACCTCTGCAAGCTTGCTTCCTTAATAAGGCTTCCATCTGAATCCATGTAACAAGTGACTGATAACACGAAAGCATAAAAATATCGTTTCTGAGATGCATCTTTGAAAAAAAAAATGAAAGAATAAACAGCTGTTACTGGAATAATGCTGTTCTAAGTGTAAATTGAGCATGTATGACTTGGGGTATAGTGGGAAACTCAAAAGGTCAACTCAAGTTGCATTTCAGTTGTTAACAGGACTAAACACAACATCAGGGAATATTAGGAAAAGGACAGGAAATTAAACCAAAAGAATGGTAATGCTATTATAGAGATCTCTTTGGCACATCATAGGTCTCTTCTCCCACATCTAATAACTCAAATACTCAGAAGGAAAGAAAAGCTAGGAAGAGCGTTACTGTGTTATGCCATTAAAAAAAAAAAAGGTGAACGCAGAATGCTTATAACAGAGGCTTGCAAACACTATCATAGGTATTAGTAGCAAAGTGAATCCAGGACTTCTTAATGGTGTCTTGAAAATCTTCTAGATTAACTAGGAAGCCCTTATAAACTTTCCAAGTTGAGCAGATTCCAGCTGATCTCACTCTAGGGCATATTTGGACTGCAGCTGCTATCATCCCCAGCCAGGGTGGCTGACATTTAAACATTCTTTTGCCTTCATTTACATTACTTTGGTGTGCAACATGGGGTCTTTTGAACCTAAAAGGCATCCTAGAAAATAATGAGGTATCATATAATTCTAAATCTAACTGATCCTCACAGTTCTGCCAACATTTTTTCCCCCTTTTTCATCTCTGCAGCACTCAGTTTTTAATGGCTGCAATCAATTGTATTACAAGATCCCTTTGTTCCCTTGTGGTTTTTGAATGAATGAACGTGTTAATTTTTGAATTTCAAATAATGCATTGATCATAATCATGGGAAACACTCATAGCTGCCCATAATTTGCCCATCTACCTCAATGTTGTCTCCCTGGACTGGAAGCATCTTCAAGGTCTGTGGTGAGGCTGGTGTGGGTCTTCCGGGCTGTGTGGCCATGTTCTTGAAGAACTTCAAGAACACGGCCACACAGCCCGGAAGACCCACACCAGCCATCGTATGCCGGCCGTGAAAGCCTTCGACAATACATCTGTGGTGAGGGTTTACCTATTTCATTGTCTTCAAGTGGTCCTTTTTAAACCAGAGATACTGTGGATTGAGTGTGGTTGGGGGCTTCTGCATACAAAGTACAAGATATGTCACTGAAGCTATGGCTCTAGCCTGATTATAGATTGATAAATTATTGTGCTGTTGTTGAACAAAATAGTTCTGCTGACATCTTTGCTCTTCAGTTAGAGTGATGGGTGTGGACAAAGCCCTAATGGACAAGTATGTCCTTGTCAGCTCCTCTAGGGAACACTACTACTGCCTGTACTCCATTGTAACTCCAGAGTTAGGTGATGAAGAAGATGTGTCCACATTCTGAAATCTGGTGGAATAGGAGGGGAAACAGAATGTGCTTTGAGTTTGGGAAGGTGATATAGATGGCCTGTTTATCAACTGATTGCATGCACATACTTTGTTAATTTACCACTTGATAGATGGTTATCCACATTCCCCCTTTATTTTTCCACTTGGCATGGCTTCAGCACACGATGCTGACATTTTCAAGGAAATGTGTGCATTAACTTCAATCTCTTTTCCTTGACTGCTTAATAGCACATACATCAGTAACAAATAAAACTATTCCATCAAGTGACATTGTTCTGACAAATTGTAACACTTAATGTGCCCTGTATCACTCATCCTTCTCCCTCCCTCCCACATTCTGAAAACTTTTCCACCAACCCACAGATTAATTGTGCCACTCAAGGGTCTTTTGTAGATTTCACTGTCTCTATGCAGAACATAAATTATCCAGGAAATTGTCCAGGCACACAAAACAATTTCTAGATTAAAAAAATAAATAAATCCAAAAAGATATTTTTGCCATAGATATATATCTTCTCCTTTCCTGAACACTTTTTTGTCATCTGTGGAATAAGGCTTCCATTTTTCCTACTTCATGTTTACTCCACTTTTCAGTGGTGTTTGTGAGATATCTAAAAGCAGCAATATGCAGGTGGAAGTGCCTACCTGACTAATCTGGAAAAAAGAGCTAAGCAGCATTTGAACTTGTAGGAGGCCACTTGGCAATTCTAGGGCTGGAGACTAGACTGGGAAGGCTAAATTAATAAATACATAAATAAAAATGCATAAAATTGGATATGTCCAAGTAGTCACCAGGAGTGAATGAGTCTCTATCTATCTATCTATCTATCTATCTATCTATCTATCTATCTATCTATCTATCTATCTTTATGTCTGTATCATCTGTATCTATATCTATGTCTATCTATCAGATGTATTTTAATCTATTGCACACCTCTCCAGAGCTGCCCATTCTTCCTTATTCTCAGAATCCCCCCTTTTAGGTGCTTTCGGGAAGGCCGTGTGAGGTTCCTCAGAGACATTTCTGGAAGCCATTAAACTTTCATGGAACTTGATTTCTCCTTTGGGAGAGAGAAAAGAAAGCAATTTATGCTCCATTGAATTGTGTGAAATGTCTGAGGGGGGTGGAGAGATAAGGAAGCAATTGTCACCCTAGCACAAACATATACGGCTAAATTATGAGTGTTGTTTTAGCTTTTGTTGTGTTTCTAAAATTATATTTTCACATATTTTCACATGTATTTTTGCATAGAAGCTATATTCTTGATTTGGCCTTGGTTGAAAAGGATGCTTTTCTAACACTTCATTTTTTTAAGTAATATGCACAGCTGAATTTTTTTCCCCCCTTGTTATAGGTACATTCCCTCAGAGTTGTTATGTTTGTGGACAGACTGAAGCCAGCAAAGAACTGAGACCCCCTTCTTCCCTTCCCTTCCCTTCCCTTCCCTTCCCTTCCCTTCCCTTCCCTTCCCTTCCCTTCCCTTCCCTTCCCTTCCCTTCCCTTCCCTTCCCTTCCCTTCCCTTCCCTTCCCTTCCCCTCTCCTCCTATCTCTTCTTTTCTCTTTCCCACCCAGAATGTTGCCAAGAGGGACAAAATCACTCTTTTCAGAGGTGTGAACAGCTTGCTTCCAAACATGGCTTTGAAACGAGGCCAAGGAACACATGGAATTAAGTCAATTGCCACAAATTGACCATGCTAGCTTTGAAGAAATCATTTTGCTAAATCCATCCTCCATGTGCCCTTCAACAATTATTTCAGGATCTGCAGTGGATGTTCCTCTTTGCCTGTTGGCTCACTGACTTTTTTTTTTAATCTAGAATTCTGGATTGGAGTCATGATAGGCATATGAACAAAAGCAGTGATTTCAGACATTGTAGTTTCTGGCATCCAATAATTCCAAAAGTAAATGACTGGGGTAGAGTGGGGTTAAGTCTTCTGAACTTTGTTAAATAGACTCTGCTTCCTCTTTTGCAGTCAGAACCTAGGAATATTATAAGAATCCATACTGCCTGACATTTCATACTTTGCCAGTGTATTTTGCATCTCATGCTAAGAGATATATATTTCAGATTGTCATTTAGTGTATCCAACTATTGGTGTTTATATAACCTGAGGGATGGCTTAGTATGTTGCAGGAACCCAACCATTTTGCTTATTTAAGCAGCCACGTTTAAAACAAACCAGATCAATAACTGTGGACGATGTGACTCAAGGAGTTCCATGCATTTTAAATCATGTCCTCATTGATCCTTTAAAAAATCCAGGAAATAAGCTATTATTATCATTATCTTACAAAGCAAAATGGAAATTTCATACAGTAAATGAAGAATTTCCAGCAATTTCATAGATGGACTGAGTTTTGAACCCAACTCCAATAATTCCCTGTTGCATGGCAATACTGGTTGTCAAGCATGCTTTTTTCAGGCAAACTAACACAGAGGGATATATGTCACTTGAAGTGCTAAATTACACACACCGAGATTATTTATCATGATGACATATAGATTATTCATCATAATGCCTCTGATAAATAAATGTCATTGCCTGTAATGTTCTGGATTCCTGAAACAGGTACCAAATGAAGCACTTATAATGTATTAAAAAAAAAAAAAAGACAAACACCCAAACCTTCCACTCTTAAGGGGTGTGCATGTGTTTGTGTGTATTTTAATGCATCCATCCAGTGGGTGTGAACAGAACACAAATTCTATAAATATATCCTATTACCATATTACTCTGCAATTTTCTGTCATTATCTTCCATAAAGATCAGACTCATCTGCAGGCAGTGATGATGAAAGAAAGTGAAATAATGTAAGAAATGATCAACTCATTCACTATGCGCTTAGCAGAGGTGGTATAGGGCTGCCCTAAGAATGCAAAGTTTGTGGGCTATATTTAGAATTTTTTAAAAAAATATGTTCAATTGTGTCCAATTCACAGAGACTGCCTGGACAAGTCCCTGTAGATTTATTAGCAAGGTTTTTCAGAAGTGGTTTGCCATTGCCTCCTTCCTAGGGCTGAGAGAAAGTGACTGGCCCAAGGTCACCCAGCTGGCTTTGTGCCTAGGCGGGACAAGAACTCATGGTCTCCCAGTTTCTAGCTTGATGCCTTAACCACTATGCTAAACTAAAAGTTATTTAGAATAACTTACCTCAAAAGGAGCAGCCCTGCTCCCAACTATGGCTTCATACACCCAGAAATGTTATTGCTACCATATGCCATAGTACAGGTGTAACAGCATAGTTTTGACCTGTCTTAATTCACTTCCTTTGCATATTTCCATCCTTTTTTTGAGAGTATCACCAACAGACTACAATTCTAGCTGTGCTAGAACACCATTTCTTTGGATGTCCTTGCTTCTGTCAAATTCTGAGTCTAAAGATGTTATCCAGGAACTCCACCTATGGACCTGTTCTAACTGGGAACTGTGGATGGCCAAGGAGGCTTCAGAGTGATAGAAAGATGAGTAATTGTAAATAACGCCACCAGCAGTTATTCCTCATACCCCTTTAACAACTCTTCATCTATCTATCTATCTATCTATCTATCTATCTATCTATCTATCTATCTATCTATCTATCTATCTATCTATCTCTCAGTATATAATTCTGAGATCTCATTCTTGTCCATAAATAAGTGCTATTTTGGTTATACGACAGTCTATACAAAGAAAATAGCACGTTTTCATGAATGTTCTTAAACTTAAAGAATCATGAAGACACTGCATCTCGTAACTGTATATATGCAGAACTGACAGAAACCAAATTTAGAATGATTGGTAAACCCCTCATTGTCACATTACTTACTTTAAAGTTTTCCTATGGGAAGACATCACATTTAACTGAACATGATTATAGAGCTCTACACTATTAAGAATGCTGCTGTATCACACTTCCTAATCATGCAGAACTTTGAAACCGCTTTCAACCAAATGTGATTACACTTCCGCTGCAGACCTTTCTGATCAAAAGGAGAAGTAGGGGGTGGGTGTGGCAGCAACAGATGTTCCCATCACCTCCATATTCACAATTTCAAGCATCTCAGAATAAGGAATAAAATTATTTCTACGTGGGATCCTTGCTGGAATGAATTTGGATATTTTTTCCCCCAGCAGCTATGTGAAATTGACACTTGCCTGAATGAATTTCCACTAGTGTTCAGTCCTTCCCTGGAGGGGAAAATCAGCAGTAGGAGTAGGCAAGGAGGCATTTAGTATCCATGTGGCTAAGAGACAGCACTGGGTTGTGTGAAAAGTAAAGGCATCTATTCTGATTCTTCTTGGACTACCATGAAATACTGAGTGAGCACATCTTCATTTCAGGAAACACTGAAATTGAAGCCTCTACTCTTGAAAAAGTCTGGCATTGCTGCAATTGTGAAGACTTTTAAAAAATAAGCAAACAAAAGAGAGATTTTAGCTGCTGTATACAGCTTGTTAACACACCACACACACACACACACAATCACACTCTGTCTCAGGATCCAGACTGGATAATCCGAACAGAAGCTTGCTGGATCAGAAAACTGTTGCAAAAAGTAGAATGTGAAATATAACTTGCTTGTCCTGCTGTACTAGTCCTGTCTTAAGAAAGAACAGAGGCTAAAATGGATCACAGGGAAGGAGACTAGTGTATTTAAACTCATCTGAGAGTAGGTCAACTGAGCTCAATAGGGCTTACATCTGACCAGACACATACAAGATTGTATTGTACATTTATTTAATTGGTTCCGTTAAACTCAATGAGACTCCAGTTAGGTATTGATAACTAACTTATCACTCTGATTTCAGTGATTCATCTGACTTAGGCTTTCAACCATGTTCTTTAGTTTTGTGTGGTACTACAACTACTGCTTCAATTTGGCTGTTATAAACTCACTTACTTGAAAAAAACCTGTAGTTTGCCTTACTGGAAATTCAGTGAAATTATCTGAAATGATTTGCCAGCTTTAACAATAATTGAAATATTTGAGGCTCGGTAGATGCAATCATTTCTGTAAGTGAACCTGAGTAAAACAGAACTGAAAGTTAATGCACATGGAAGTAGCAGATGGTTAGAATTCCTTAGAGAATTAACACACTCAGGTAGAAGTTCTAAAAAACTTGCAGTTTCCATCAACACTACAACTTGCAACTTCCATCAAGACTAATTTCAATATAAACCTTCTTGAGATAAATATCAGCCCCTCTGATGCAGCTGGGACAAGCTCTGTCAATATTTTGGGGGCCAAAGAGACTCAAACTAGATCTACTGGGCTCTTCCAAGATGTCTCATTTTCACACAATAGGCATCTTTTCCCCTTCAAATGTTAATGGGATGGAAAACTTTTTTTTAAGTGTGTGTGTGGTAGTGGTGGGGGACCAAAATAAATAACCTCATATACCCATTTGGGATTGCTCTGTTATTTAATGATCCTTTCATACAACATACATCCTTTTTCACTTTTCATGGTTCCATTGGGGGGCAGGAAGGTGGGAAGAAAAATGTGGTGGTATGGAAACTTCTCCAATGCTACTGCAGTAGCACTGATCCCAGCTGAGGGAAGAAAGGAATCAAGGTTGGTTATAACACATTATGGAAGCCTTTAAAAGCCTTGGTCACTCCAAAGATACATGCCCATATATTTCACTTTTCTAAAAAAGGAAGTATGGCCATGCACACCCACACTGAAATATATACTCGTAATTGTGTATTTTTCTTTATTTCAGTAGGTAATGAGGCTCACCGTAGGCTGTTTTGCTCTAACAGCCTCCCTCCTTTTTACATAACTTTCCCAAATACGCGCTGGCATTTATAAACTTCCCCAGAAAGGAATAATGGACCGCTGTCATTCATTGCTACTTTGGCAGATTGCCACATTTTGATGTAAAAGACATCTGTGATGGATTTCTTTTATGTCCCTAAAAATAAATTTTCATGAAAAAATGACAAAAGAGCTTGTAGTTAGAGGCAAAATAAATAATGTTTTCTGATGGAACATGGTTTGGGGGAACAATGGTTTTCTATTGCTTCACAACATTGAGTAATTCTCAGGATAACTTTGTTCTAAATTTTATTTACTTCTTTCAGAGAAGGAGAAGGAGAAGGAGAAGGAGAGGAGAAGGAGTAGGAGTAGGAGTAGGAGTGGGGGGGAATGCTTTTTTTATTGCATATCTTGAGTCTAGGTTAGATGAGGGACTGTCTATCACCAGTTATGTCTACCTGTCCCATTAGGTCCAGCAGAAGAGGCAAATCTGGGAGTCTATTAGGGAATGTCATCTGGTAAGGCTCAGGAAGACAGCCTTTTCTGTCATGGCACCCACCCTTTGGAATATCATCCCCCAGAGATTAGATTGCCCCTGAGCCTATCGGCTTTTTTAAAGGCCTTAAAGAAGTGGTTCTGTAACTAGACTTGGGGATCCAGATGTGTAATACAGCCCATGCAATGGTTTTGTTGATTGTTGTTGTGGTTTTTGTACCTTGGCTGGCGATTGTATTTATATGCTTTTTGTCCATGTGTGTATAAATTGTGGTTAGCCACCCGGCATCATATCGTTGAGATCGGTGGCCCTATAAATGGAAATAATAAATAAATATCTTTTATTGAGTACAAGAATGAATATTTTAAGCAGTAGTAAATCTGCTATTTGCTTCCTCATCAGTCCCAGACCAGCAGAATTATTTTTTAATAGACCACAACAGATTGTATTTTAATAATCAGCTTTGGGCTTTTTAAATATTATTATTAAGACATTTTAAAATAATCCTATTAGCCAATGAGGGAAGCAGAATATTTATATTCTTCCTCTAATACTCAGACTGAAGCAGATTAAATGCATCTGAAAAAGCACATCCTCTTTTTAAAGGTTGTATCAAAAAGGCTGCTATGAGGGACGGGAGAACAGAGTGCTTATTATCAGATTAGCTCCATTTAATGAGGCTGACCTAATCCCATCAACTCTTGCCATGGCAGGTGAGAGTCAACCCAGTGCTGAGAGGTTAATTCAGAGAGATGGGTTGCTTTGTTTTCTTCTGCCAAAGCTCTGATGGTTATTTGTGGTCTGGCTTTGGAGATGGCCTTGACAAGAAGTCCTGGGGATTGTTCCCTAATTACTTATGTGTTTCATCAAAAGCCAGCTCATTCTGGGATCAGAAATGTCCACACTCCGGTTCATCTAAAGGTCATATGTTACATCAAAACTGGCTGCGGCTTGCATATTTCTATCTGGGCCGTGAAGTGTGCACATGTATAGGAACCGTAGGAACAGTTCTTCATCTAGCTTGACAGTGTGAAGTAATGACTAGAGCAGGGATAGTTGAACGCTGGCCCTCCAACAGTACTAAATGTCCCGATATCTCACCTAACCATGTTGTCTGAAGCCAACAGACATTGTAGTTCCGCAATATTTAAAGTACCACAAACGTTTAGAAGATACCAGTTTGCCTAACCCTGTCTTAATAGGACCTAAGTTCAATTTACCTTAAGCAATATCCTATACTTAGAAGTAGATCTCATTCTTTAATTGGACTCATTGCTAATGGATATAGGATGCCTTAGCTTGGATCCAATTAAAGTCAAACACAAACTGTTGTTCCAGAAAGTTAGAGGTAGCAGGTTTATGGATAATAGACAATCTGAAATGTAGGGAATAATGAAGATAATATTAAGGATGTCTTAGGGGAGAGTTCCCAAGCATCTGGAAAGCTATTGAAAAGGCCTTCCAGTAGAAGAGATCCTAGTCTCCATATATGAGATGCATCTTATTAGATAGTATCAGCCCCACTAGGTAAACCAGACTGGGAAATCAACACTGGAAGGCTAAAACTACTTTTATTGAGATTGCCTATAATAACAGAATCTTGCATGTCTGATTATGCTGTTCCTCCTCCTCCTCCTCCTCCTCCTCCTCCTCCTCCTTATACTCCAGTGAATTAGGGAGACGTCTGTCTGAGCAAATGCCAAACATTATCCCATTGTTCTGCACTTAAAAAAAATGCTTCATCCCTTTTGCCTAGGTAATGGTTCCTGCATACCTCTGTCAAAGTCATCTTCCTTACTCTCTACAGACACCTTAATTGGTTCTTGTGTGTGTATATGTGTATGGTAGAATCCAACAAACTTTCTGAAAGTCGCACTACTTTAAGCTTTTATAGATCCTACTTGTTATTCTTCCAGGGACAAACCTGTAAAGCAACAACAGCAGCAGCAGCAGCAACAACAAAACAGAGTCAACATGCTAGAGATGGGAATTTCAATCATTCTTCCAACTTCTTCAATCAAACAATACATGAACTGCACTCCACTCAGTGCAGATTTGGGCTACTGATATCACCCATCATTATAGAACACCATCTCTCTCTCTCTGTCTCAAACCAAACCTTTATTATGGCCTATGGGTCAGAAAGCACAACAATAAAACACATAGGCCTGTAATTATTAATAAAACTTTTAAAAAATTACGTAAAATTACATAAAATTACATAAAATACATATATTATAGTAACTGTAGTACAAATACCAGTGACAATCACCAACATTTGTGCTAAACTTCAACTGTAGGTAGGACAGATACAACAAATGAAAGCACAAAATCAGGCAACCTGGAAAGACAGGTCAGGGTCCTGGTCAGATAGAAGCAGTGACAGATAGACATTGTGCTCTCTACCATGGTAGTTGTTTAAAATGGGATAAATATATATCTTCCTTGATTCCCTATAGAGAGAGCAACAAAGGAGCAAATGGCTTAGGGATTCCACAGAACCATCTCTTTTTGCTGCTGAAAAGGAATGTTTTTATTCTGCCATCACTGAACTGCAGAGGGTAGAGCATCCAACTTGGCCAAGGGGAAAGTCCAACTAAATTTCAGAATTAGAATTGAGTAGAGATAAGATGATGGCACAAGCTCATTTGAGAAGAATCCATAAAGTGTAGGGTTGGATACTAGGCTTAAACTGGTTTGAAAATCAATATCCCGGGTACGTTGTTTAAGATGACTCCTGGCATTTTCAAGCCCCAATGGACAGAGACTTTCCAAATAAAGTCCTAAGGACTGGAGTTTGCTATTAGCTTTGTTAGCCAGGTTGATTTAAAATGGTCTCTGAGAATCAGTGGAGCCAGACACACAGGAGAAAAAAACCAATTTCAGTCAGAATCTCTATCTCTATCTCTATCTATCTCTATCTCTATCTCTATCTCTATCTCTATCTCTATCTCTATCTCTATCTCTATCTCTATCTCTATCTCTATCTCTATCTCTATCTCTATCTCTATCTCTATCTCTATCTCTATCTCCTATCTATCTCTCTATCTCTCTATCTCTCTATCTCTCTATCTATCTCTATCTCTATCATCTCTGAATAGGTTCTACTGTAGACGGAACCATATCTGTCATATTCACTCTTCAGGGAAAACAGCCATTCAAAGTTATTTGCCTTGCCTGTGAACAAAAGGGTCATCTTTCTTCTCCAAAATATTTTTGTAAGCAGATATTGACAATTTCTTTTTACATCTGAAGTTGAAAAATAACTTGAGGAAGGTTACATGCTCTTTTACTAAGACAGCAAAGAATTTCAAGTTTGACAAATCCCTTTGCATAGCCAAGTAGTTCCATACTGGGGCATCAGGCCATTTTCTATCCCTTCCTGATTCTTGGATTCAGAAAGCATTCAACCTTGCCAAATGTTCATGCTGCACATGCAGAGTTCAAAGTGAAATGAAAAGGCCTCTTCTTGACTGAATCTCCTCTTGGAGTATTTTTCAAAATACCAATGTGTAATTAATATTTGATTTCAGTATTGCTCCAGGTAGGGCTCAAGGCTGCTTCACACCCACCTGCCTTCCTTGAGATGATGAGAGAGAGAAGTTCTAAGCAAATTGGCCTGAAGCTATATTAAAAGAGCAAGAAAAGTTGTTAGGTTAAAAATAGAAACTATAAATATTCATTCCTGTTAAAAGACAAATTCTTCTTGTATACATTTAGACCATTATTTATTTCACTGATCATTGTTCCGTAGATTGTCTTCGCTCCTCTGAGGTGAACCATTCTCAAAATGAGCTCATCCCTCTCAAGCAACTCTTTGTAGACTGCTCTGAGTAGGACTGAGTTAGGTATTGGTTGGGATGAGGGTAAAGAAATCAGCAAAAATGATGGGAGTGGGAGAAGGAAAGGAAGAATGCATACTAAATGCATGGATTTAGCTAACTGCCTTATAGATGTATGTGTGCTTTCAAGTCAGTTTTTTGACTCCTGGTGACTGCCTGGTACAAGTCCCTGGAATTTTCTTGGCAAGATTTTGGAAGTGGTTTGCCCTTGCCTGCTTCCTAAGGCTGAGAGAGAGGGGCTGGCCCAAGATCACCCAGCTGGCTTTGTGCTTAAGGTGGGACTAGAACTCATGGTCTCCCAGTTTCTAGCCTGGTGCCTAAACCTCTACGCTACACTGACTTTTTCTACTTTATTGATACAATGAGAGAAAGCAAGCCAAATCAGAAAGGGATTGCCAAGTTTCCTGGAGAATGAGTTGCCCCTCAAGTTTTTTAATATGAATTATAAGCAATTTTCAGCATAGTTAGAACAGAATTAAGCTGCTTAGAAATACCCATGAATACTCCAAAATATGCTTATAATGTTTCAGTAAATGTCAACCAGTTTTTAATAAAATCCCACATTATCAGTGATGAACTTGCCTTCATCTTGTGGACACTGGAAGTTAGGTGCTCTGACAAGACAAAATGTGTTTTCTTATGATAAAGAATTGCCTCTGAAGATTCCAATGAAATTAGCCAAAGCAATACAGTAAAATAATGGAGATTTCCAAGTTTAATTTTGAAAGACAATAGGGGCAAATGCCTCTATTATGAGGAAGTCTGACAACTTGGAGAACATTTCTGACAATGTATGTCAGGAAAAAAAGGACATGCTTCTCCTATTGAAATCTAAGCTTCATGTATGCCTAGAGGGATGAAACAGAGAAGTTGCAATACCCTTTTGTTTTATGAGTGCATATGTATACAAATCTCTACCATTTTACCACTGTTTCCTTAACAGACCATTCGTGGTGACCTTGTTGTTTATGTCACGACAGTTAAACCCCTTGGTGCACTGTTTTGCATATAAACCTGTTAAAAGAATGTGGTGTAGAGGACAGAGAGCAATTGCTTTGCACGGAAAGGTGAAACAGAGGAGTTGTTTATGTTGTTTGAGGCTTTTCTAGAGCCTTTATGGACCTCTGACTATGCTTGGATGTTAAGAAGTTGAGCCATCTGTCTTTATGCATAAAAAATTATGAAAAATAGCTCTAAACAAACAGACTAAGAAAAAGCTTTCAAAAGCTTTGGCAGGATTCTGCAACATGTGTGTGTGTGTGCACGCGTGCACATGCGTGTATATGAGATATGCCATCAAGTCATTTTTGACCCCTAGTGACCACATAGATAGAATTTCTTCATGACGATCTATCCCTAACCTGGATTCCCAATGTGCACTCATTGCCACTGTAACTAAGTTCATCCACCTTGCTGCTGGTCATCCTCTTCAAATTAATTTAGGTATATTTATGGGAGCACTCATTATTCCCCCCTACTATTTGTAGCATCCTGCCAAAGGTTTAGAAAAGACAATAGAGAAACTAAGAAAATAGGAGGGATCAGGCAGCCTTGAGTTGGGCAAAATAAAGGTGGGATATAAATCTAATAAATAAGTAATCAAGAAACATCAAAAGACCCAATATGTAACCACTGGGTTAGAAGGAAATACTTCAGGATGAGGAAAAAGCTGAATTATTAGATGAATGAATATCATTTCCCCATATGGAGGGATTCTCAAAATGCACTTTGAAGACATACACGAATTCTTGTCTGAAGCCAATATTTTAGTCTGAGGAATGATAGAGCCGGCTCTAGATAGGGCACTAAAGGTTAACAATGAGTTGCTCAAGTGGATGAATTGAGAAAAACAGGTAGGGAATAGTGCCCCTTCATGGTTTTTCCATTATGGAGTTGGGAGGGGAAAGAGAAAAAGATATATATATATCTTTCATTTTTAAGCCTGGAAGAGGCACACAGTAGGAAAAGATGCTGTGTCAGAACATCCTACAAACTGCAAATTGTTGCCTAGATGTATTGATTTAAAGCAACCTGTCTTCCTTGATTTTAAGAAGCCGGTTTGATGGCTGACAGGTTTATAGGATTATGGCTTTAATTGGATGTCTGCGTTTTTGCTGGATGTAAGTAGAATCTATGGCAGTGCTGTTTTGTGGTGCAAAGGGAGAGTACTCCTTCACCTGGTTTGCTCCTTAGGGGGAGATTGAAAACAGATTACAAACAGTTGGAGGCCATAACACTTCCAAAAGGGGTGGAAGAAAGAAACAACAAGACTGAAAGCTGTTGCACGCTTTTCAAAAGGCAGGAAGATCTGGGACTGGAATGTCCAAACAAGGTGAAGAACAGGCATGTCATCAGAGTCAGGCCAAGTGCCTGGGGCAAAAGACAAGATGGTGCCCCATGCTGAACTTGTGCATCTCTGTTGAATCTTTCTTCAATACCAGCATTGCTATTGGCACTCATCTGATTGGATGCAGGGATGCAGGACAGGTGCACCCCACCCTGCCTTTAAAGGTATTTGTTTCAAAACAAAAGGTGAAGAAAACCTCTGGAAAACTGAACTACAGATTCGGTCTAATTTTGTTGGATTTCATGCGCTGGTTTTCTGCACCTATAAATCTATGGACTGCTGGAGCAATAGAGGCAGAGAAAGCAGAGGGATTCTGCACTTTCCTTTCCTGTCCTTGTCTAAAAGACTGACATTGATTAGACTGATATTAGACTTTCATCACTTCTTTTGTCTTGAGAGTCCAACACACGTTATCTTCTGACTTTAACCTGTGAAGATCTGGTTCTTACCTGACATTCTTCCTCCATCCCTCCCCCCTCCTAGGAAGAGGAGAATCACACTACAGCAGTGTTTCTCAGCCTTGGCTACATTAAGATGTGTGGACTTCAACTCAAGCATGGCTGGCTGGGGAATTCTGGGAGTTGAAGTCCACACATCTTAATGTGGCCAAGGTTGAGA
This sequence comes from Python bivittatus, assembly GCF_059951505.1. Taxonomy (NCBI): domain Eukaryota; kingdom Metazoa; phylum Chordata; class Lepidosauria; order Squamata; family Pythonidae; genus Python; species Python bivittatus. The sequence continues at coordinate 9,176,255 of NW_028277052.1, read as the reverse complement.
AACACTGCACTGCAGGCTCTAACCCTGGCTTTTCTAATCCTAAATAACACTTATTGTTATGTTTCTTCCTTACAAGCACCACCTTCAAGAATACCTTGGAGAATATGCAGCAATGGCAAAACTAACAGTATAGATATAGCATAGATGTTTAACTACATTTAAGCAAGAATGGCTTATATATATATACACATACATACATACACACACACACACACACACAAATTCATTATGCAGCAAGGTAAACACAAACACTTATGGTTTCTAAAGTTTACACCAATAGGTACTATAAATTGCTTGGAGAACAAAGAAGGGGGAAGTCAGAAATTAAATATTATCTATATTATTTTGGGTGTTCTTTTCTTTTCTTTTTTCTTTTCTTTTCTTTTCTTTTCTTCTCTTTCTCTTTCAACTTTTTTTTTAAAAAAATCTATAAATAATAATATAGTGGAGATATTACTATTAAGCTCGGAAGTGTATATTTTTAAAAATACCATGAATGCAACTTATTGTACTCTGCTTGGTATCTCTCACTAATATTATACTGAGCTTTAATTTTATAACTTTATAAAATTATTGTTTTTGAAAATGTATCTTTGTTTTAAAGAAAAAAAAGAAAAAGAAAAGAAAAAAGAATACCTTTATTTTGCTGCCTTTAATGTGTCTCTCTCCAAACATTCTTTCTGTTATATAAAGGTAACTGTGTGGATACCCAATCATTATTATTCTGAACACATTAACAGATACTTTGAAAATAAGTAGGTTAGCCTTCAGTTGGTATTTTGAGAAAATTACATGTTTAAATACGTACTCAAAGGGGAACAGAAGACTTGTCCCATCTATTGGTCAGAAAAAGAGCTACTGCAAGAAACTTGCTTTATCCTTCACGGTTAGAACAGGAAGTTATTTCCAGAAGTAGTGGCCTGTTACATCAGAATTGCAAGACATCTGGTCTCATTTATTTGACAAAGCAAAATAGAGGTTGATAGGGGAAAAATGAAAATATGTATAAAAAGGGCATGAAAGTGTTAGTAAATGGAAATTCACCAACCTCTTCAGCTGATGCTGAAAGAAACTCACAGACATCTGAACAGCAGTATAAGTTTTAAATCTTGGATTTTGTACTGCCCAAGAAAAGGTAGTATTGCCAGGATCAAACCTGGGAAGAGCTGCTATGCTTCTAAGATGTTGTAGAAGGACAGTTGTGTTAGTCCATGGTAGTCAAAAATCAGGAGTCTGGTATAACCCTTTCAGACTAACACATTTTACTGCAAGACATAAGCTTTCATAAAATGTATTAGTCTGAAAACGTGCTGCTAGTCTTCTGATTTTATGCTTTAAAGAGAAATTCTACCCTGTAAATAGCTGGAAATCCTACTTGCTTCCTTTTATTCATGCACCAGAATGGTCTCTCTCCCCCCCTCCCTCCCTTCCATCACACCTCAGTCACAGGATTCTAGGTGGCTTACAAAGTAAGGATATACAATGGAGCCCACAACATAGACATAGGGCAAATAAAACCCCAACCCAGTATGTGGCATACAGACAGACAAACAAATCTCCAGTGGGAGGTCATTCCAGAGGGCTGACCCCATCACCAGAAAACAAAAGTTCTGAGCTTAGACATGCCTGACCTCCCAGAAATGGAGAACAACCAGCTGCTTCTCCTGGCATTATGAAAGTGGTTGGGCTGACTCTGGTAGGGAGATGTGGTCCTGCAGGTAACCTGACACCAAACCATGAAGCACTTCATTGTACTTGTTCTGTAGAACAGCTTTCTGATTAACCTTCTATCATCATATTTTATGAGGTTACCCTTCCTTCTCATAGGAAAATCTGGATTTTGCCTGGTTAGATGTGCAAGAAAAGCTTGTCATTTCAGAAGCATGTGGAAGAAACAAGGAAGCTCTTCCATACATCTTACTAAAAATCTCTATGCCTGGGAGGCAGCAGTGAGTTAAATGCAGTTACCTTCCTCTTCTGGTGGCCTAGGACCAAATAACCAGGAAAATAAATGAGTTTGGGAGTCTCAGGCTGGCCCCCTCCTTGCAAACCCTTCCAGGGCAAGAGATCTATCATATATTTCATGCATTGAGGCAGTCTCTCTCTTACAAAATCATCTTGGAATGGAGCAATCCAACTCTTTTTGTTAGCCAGAGGAAAAAGAGAAAGAAATATGTATGCATGATGGGGGCGGAATCAAATAACATCAAAGAAATGAAACAAGAGGTTACATTTTCCCTTAAACAATAGAATGAGTAGATGTGTGGGACTGTTAAACTCTCCTGGGATGTGGAGACATGATCGTAGGTTGGAGTGGTGGTGAAGTGGAAGTGACATCATGTCTGTTCCACAACATATGTGGCACTGTGGACACCTATGGGGGGTACTCCAGTATCTCAAGTAGCCAATGCAGCTGTGATTTTACCAGAAGAATTGGGAGGCATTAATATCAATATGGAATCATATTCATAACCAGTATTGGTCCCTGCAGACTTCATGTTACGCTGAAGACATAGTGATTAGTTGTACTTTTGGTTTGCACTCTACAGAAAATTGGGGAATATTCTCCTATCTGGATCATGTTGCCTCAAGCTGAATTTGGACTTCATATCTGGATAGTTACATTGCACTAAGAAAAATCAATTTGCATAAATAGATATTTTGGGGTGATCTAAACAGTCTGATATTGTTCAAATATATGGCATATATGAAAGGACATATAAATTATCTTTCATAATTTGACTTTTGAAAAATGCATGAAAGGTCACTATAGGTACCAAAAAACCCCATCTGTTGTTTTTCCCACGAACTTCTATCTTTTTCTCTTTTTAAGATAATTACAAATTTAAAAGTAGAGTCTCAGAGTTGAGCTTGACTTCTGGTGACTTACCAGAGTACTATATTATGATGGAATAAATCAAAACAATTTCAAGACAGCTTCTGATTTTAGGTGTATTTGTTGTTTCAGAAAAGTTAATTTCCTCACAGATTTCCTCTTTCTTCAGCCTTACTTACATAGTCACCAAGCATGAATATGATCTATATTTTAAACAGCTTATTAATTTTAGAAAATGTGGGGCTTTATTATTTTTCCCTTCAAGCAGTAGAAAATATTGTTTATATTTCTTTACTGCTGTCAACAAAGGTGCAACAGTTTCAAAATATGGATTCCCAAATTTTGAAGAAGTAGATGGTAGATAGAAGAAAGGATAAAAATCTCTTTCTTACACAATTACTAAAAGTATTTTGAGTCATGCATGCAATTCTGATTCTGAAGTGAAATATATGTATTGTATGCCTTCAAGTTAGACTTGACTCTTGGTGACCACTTGAATAAGTCCATGCAGTTTTCTAGGTAGCATTTTTGGAAGTGAATTGCCATTACCTTCTTCCTAGGGCTGAGAGAGTGAGTGACTGGCCCAAGGTCATCCAGTGGCTTCCATGCCTAAGGCAGGACTGGAACCCAGGTGCCCTACTCTTAATCCAGCACCTTAGTCACTAGGTCAAACTAGCGCTCAAAATTAGTTATTCCTGTATTATAACCCACAAATGATCTTCCCAGACATTGAAAATTTTGCTATTAAAGACTTTTTTCTTTTATCTTTGTCAGATTGACTCCTGGAGAGGGTCTGGACAAGTCCATGCAGTTTTCTAGGCAAGAATTTTTGGGAGTGATTTGCCCTTGCCTTCTTCCTAGGGAGAGAACATGTGACCCAATGTCACCCAGGTGGCTTTCATGCCTAAGGCAAGATTGGAAGTCAGATTTCCCACACCTACATGGATATAACTGTTCATTTTAAAGTAGCAATATGTTGAGCAACATTACATAAAGACCTCACTTGAAGTAGAACTAATTTTTAAATGAACATAATTCTTTTTCACAGCTTCCCAGAATCCCGATTCATTGAAAATATAATATACAAAATAGACATACTGCACTTTCTTTGATTTTAGGTTTGCCAACTTTATTGTTAGAGTGCATAAAATCATGGTACAAAGTTGAAAAGAAACCCTCCAATTTTGATTTGTACCATAAATTATCTTTAAACCAATAATTCCTTAGCATAATGTGGGAATGCAGCCTTTGGGAATGTAGAATCTGGAATTCCAAGATATCGCCACGAGAAAGCGGACACCAAGCTAGCCCCTTCTCTTGGTCAGAAAAGGAGCAACTGCAAAAAGCTTGCTGATTTCTCCCTGCAGGAATAAGAAGGATTTCCCAGCAGTAGCACTTATTGTGCTGGGACTTCTGGGCCCACCCACTGAACAATGGAACAAGAGTCACCAAATCTCATTCAAGCAAGAACTCCAGTAAGTGAAGATCAGCGTGGCCTGACCAGAACCTCAATAACTGATTATTACTCATTGCTTTCTTTTGACCTTGAACAACCAATCTCCCTCTTCCAGGAACTCCCTCCTGCCTCTTCTTTGTGTATCTGATTCTTTTTAGTTTGTCATCAGTGAGGCTCTTGTTCTTCCCTTTCTTATTAATGTGAACTGTTCGGGTATACAATATTTGTCTGAAGATCAAACAATAAACGACTTGAGCACATCCCCCTTTTAGAGTCAACATATACTAGATGTGAACAGCAGGCTTTTTTTTAAAAAAAAAAAACAGACTTCTAAAAAGTGCAAAACATTGCAGTAGTAATAACAGATTCAACCCTCTTGGCATTTCCAAACAATACTTTCAGTACGTGTTGAATTTAATAAAAACTAAGCAAACAAATGGCGTCTAGGAAGCCCATTCTTGAATGTTTCATATGATCAGGTAGTATCTGATCATATTTTTGAAAAGGTGGCTGTTTTTGTCATTCATTTAGAGGCCTATCTTTATGCTAACACAATTTATACAGGTTATCCCTTGCTTAAGACAGATTGGAACTTGCTTCTTATAAAAAAAAAGGATCTGTCCTTTCCCCAGCAGTAAGACATTGGGCAGGGAGTGAAAATAAGGGTTAGGGAAAGAGAAAGACAGAAGCAGAACAGTACAAAGAACAAGGAGGAAGGAATGTGGGATATAGAGGGCCTCAAAAAGAGAGAGGGAAGGGTTAGTATATGAAGGGAGAAATAAGGTTTTCATAAGATGCATCTGATGAAGCGAGCTGCAGTTCCCCAAAGCTTATTTGTTAGTTGGAAAAGGTGCTGAGTCCTGATTATATGAAGAGAGAGACAATGGGATGAAGGAGGTAGCTCCAGCCAAGATATGCTTCAGCCCTCCCATCACTAGTTGTCAACTCACTCAGCCACTACATTTGTTGAATGGGTCTGAACAAAGCCTTAACTTTTCCAGCCTGCCCTCCCACACAGGTTTACCAGGAGGATCCAATGGGAGAAGAAAGCCAGATCTGCTAATGTTCATAGTGTGGCTGCATCCAGATTGTATACCCATATATGCAGAGTTGTAGATTCCCCCTGAACCAGGATTTATTTTTGTTAATCCTGGATTTCTTGTATAGGGCATGAGAAGAGCTGAATACAGGAAATATGAGATTTCACTGATCTTAACTGATAACGAGATGGAGCACTTTCACAACTACTTGCAGAGGAGACTTATAGGCAGTTCACCTCCTCAGAGCTCAGGTGAAATCCGCTTGCGCTGTGAAGTGAGTTCACTGAATTGCCATTTCTCTGCAGGCAACCCCCTCACCCCATTTTAGGGTAAGGAGCACAGAAGGGCAGAGATAATGAGGGCATTGTCCCACTTCCCAGTGACAAAGATGAGCTCAGTGCTAAGGCTTGGCAGGAAAACTGTCATTTCAGGAAGTAACTGCAGTTCTTTTTCTTTGAGCAATGATAGATTTGAGATATCTTTTAAAGGATCGCTTTCTTCTAAAGAAGCACATGAATGTTAGATCCATATAATGACTTCATATGAGGAGGGGAGAAAGCAAGTCAAACCCAAACCAAACAACTAACTTATTTCCAAGTTCCCAAAATATAACAAAGGTGCTACAATTTCCATTCTTGGAGTGAGATCAAAAAGTGAAAGAGATTCTCAGCCTCAAACCAGTTTTTGGCAACTGAGGAAGGCTAATTCACATGCAGATTTGGTAGCTAATCTTCATTCTTGTGGAAATTGAGAATAGCTTATTTATGGTCAAAGAAATGGAGTAGAAGAAGAGGCATTTTAACTTCATAAAAGGTCTTCAACCAAGGATCCAAATGGGATTCTTCAACAGGAGAAGCTTTTCCTTCCTTCCTTCCTTCCTTCCTTCCTTCCTTCCTTCCTTCCTTCCTTCCTTCCTTCCTTCCTTCCTTCCTTCCTTCCTTCCTTCCTTCCTTCCTTCCTTCCCCCTCCCTCCCTCCCTCCCTCCCTCCCTTCCTTCCTTCCTTCCTTCCTTCCTTCCTTCCCTCTCCCTCCCTCCCTCCCTCCCTCCCTCCCTCCCTCCCTTCCTTCCTTCCTTCCTTCCTTCCTTCCTTCCTTCCTTCCTTCCTTCCTTCCTTCCTTCCTTCCTTTTGTTTTTAATTACACCCTCCTCTATTTTAATGTATATTGTTATTATTGGAAGCCAAAGTGGAAGCAATTCTGAGTATTAGGTAAGTTGTACTAAATTGCAACTCCCAGCATCCCTTGTAACTGACCATGCTGGTTAAGGATGCTGGGAGATGTGGTTCAGCCTCCACTAGAGTGCATCTGGAGCGTCACAGGTTGCCAATCTCTGATAAAAATCAAGGTTCATTTTGGGAGATTGTGCTACAAACAGATAATTTGGCAGATTATTAAACAAGACAGCAGGTGGGTGGGGTGAGGGGTAGGTAAGGGGAAAAAAATCAGACATGTTCTAAGAAAAATGTATGCTGAGAAGTTTGGCTCAGCCCTAGGCTATATCCTTCCAACTTGTATCCATAAGGCAATAGGAGTAATGGGACTGATTGAAAGGTTTCCTTCAGTTTTGCCATCAGGTTAATCATGATATGAACCCAGAAGCTATTCCTGCATGGCAAGGGGATGCAATAACATGGCTTGTCCATGAAACCAACTCAATGTGAAGACAAAGCTTCCTGTCCTTATTCTAAAATGGCAGCCAAATTCTCTCTCTCAGTTTGGCGATTTGTCTGACAATGTCTGACAATGGGATGGCTAGCCCCAGAGAGGCCTGCTGTCTTCAGCCCAGATCCTTCATCTTCTTGGACTCTCTTCTTCCTTTTTAGTAATGTTTTTAAATTTTTTATGTTTTATGTATTTATATGTATTTATGGTTTTAATGTTTTGTGTGAGCTGCCCAGAGTCCCCCATTGGGGGGAGATGGGCGGGGGAGAAATTTAATAAATAAGTAAATAAAAATAAAATAAAATTTGTTTTCCTACATCTCCTTTTGTTTCTCCTGTGTGTGGTAGGTTGACAGATACACTCAGAAAGAATGACATCCAGCTGGGCATATCAAATAGTCTGTTTATGGCCTATTTAATCAACTTTGCCTACACCCCACCCAGCCCAGCCCACCTCATCATCCATTTAGGAGCAGCTTGTATATGCCAAACAAAAAAAAGAACCAGCATTGTCTGATCTTAATAATCAGGAAATGATATAAATAAATAAAGGTCCAAAAAAAAAATCGATTTAAGCTCACCCTAGCAATACTTCTGTCCTTCCTGTGAATTCTGAAATATCCATATTAAAGCACCTTAGCAACGTGCTTCTTTCCTTAATTACTGCTGACATCTTCATCAAATTGTCCACAGCAAAGTTGGTATTATTTTCCTGAGAGGCTACAATTAATTCAGAAGCCATCAGGGTGTGTGAATAGTTTAATTGTTCCTCCCAGTGTGTCTTCCCTTGCACTTGTCTATGTTGAATAACATCTTCGAACATCACACAATTACAGTGCATAACTTTGTTAGCCCTCCCCCTGGGTTGTTCACAAACCTCCCATGGTTTGAGCAGCCTAAATGCATGTATCTTCACAGAAAGCCCCCCCCCCCCCGCCTCCTTTAGCTGACTAAAGATTTGCTTTATCAAGGCATGTGCAATGGGATTTGGGCATAGCATCCAGAAGCCTGTCATTCCCCTGACTCACTTGAAAGGCTTGGAGTGAGGGCGTATTTGCAGTTGGGAAGAAGGCACACACAGGGTTGGCATGGTGATGGGTGTCATGTCAGTGCTGAGTGTAGAGCTGACAGAGCTGGGACAGCTATATAAAGCACCCTTCCCAACTTAGACATCTGATTTACAATATCTACCCTCCCTCTCTGTGGGACAGAACAGAATTAGTTGGTTGTCTTTGGGGCTGAGTAGGATTTTTGTTTTAATTGCTTCCTTGAAGGGAGGAAGAGCCTGAAGTGCAGCGGCCCTTATAATCACATTCATTCAGTCACATTTGGCAGGAACATTCTAGGCCCCTAGATCAGGGTTCCTGAACCTTGATGACTTGAAGATGTGTGGACTTTAACTCCCAGAATTCCCCAGCCAGTATGTCTGGCTGGGGAATTTTGGGAGGTGAAGTCTACACATCTTCAAGTCGCCAAGGTTCAGGAACCCTGCCCTAAGTGATTTCATGGTGAAGAGAAGCTCCCAAGGGTTGTCCCTCAGGGCTGTGGGATGAGTTAGGAGATCTCACTCGCTTGGATTTGGGATGTCCTGAGATGCCTTCCTATTAACCTCTAGGGGTGGGGCTCACAGAAAAGAGTGTTGACTGCCATCTTCCAAGGACAGCTGATGAACTAGTTTGTCTCCCTGTTCATTACGTCTGCAGATTATATGTGTAAGTTCATTAACGTGGCCTTAGCTTAACCCATTTATCTGCATATCATCTCTTTATTGCCACTGCCATTCCAAATTCCATTTTCAATTGCTAGAGCTCTGGAATTAATTTAGAATAAAGCTGAGTCCCAGTTCCTGTGTCTCTAAGCAAAAGGCCAGGGGAGTCACAGGTCCAAGGTCAAATTGGAAGCTTTATATCTTCAAGAGTAAGTTCGACCCTCTAACCATCATGCCATACTGCTTATATAGCTGAAAAACAGATCCGAGTTTTCTCTCACTTATTACTGCATTGGGCATATGTCTACGCTCCTGGTTGCTTACCTCTTCTACCAGCAGCAGTTTGTTGTTCCTTAATATCATCTCCACATCTTCCTAGACTCTGTTGAGATGAATGTACTTCACCTCACTCTTTACTTTTGACACCTTCCTAGTATTTCTTGCTGGGTAATAAGCAGGGGATGTCCCACTGAGTTAAAACAATGCAGTTCTGTAACCTTCCCCCATCCAGGCCTTATATTTTTTCAGAGAAGGTAATGGTGGTGGTAGGAAGACACAATCAAAAAGGAGAAAAAGAAGCACTTTATCATTCCCAGGTCCTGAAAGCTGAAGGCAGATCCAATTTGTGTGCTCAGTCTGTAAGGTGGATATAATGAGGAGTTGCTTTCAGACAGCTGTTCTTGAAATAAGCATATTTCCAGCAAACATGGAAGACAATAATGAAAGCTGAGGTTCTTAACCATCTGGTACTGTTTCAGATGTGAGTAAATGTGACCAACATAAGGTTGCCATCAAAAAAGCTGCTCCATGTCCGATTCATGTTATTGTTGATAGAGTGACTACAGAATGAGAATCTAAGCAATGATTGATTTTCTTTAAAGGTGAAAGTCTACCAGCTTAAAAGGTCAGGCTGATTTTAGAGAACTAGTGTCAACTTATCCTATAATTTAATTTTTGCTGTCTCAAGACTAAAAAAAGTATCACTCCTTTTCTTGTATTGCTGGGATAAAGTAGATTCTTTCAGATAACACTAATGAACTTGGAAAAATAATCAGTTCAACAGGCAAGTCAAATGATCCATATTATTTTTTCCCCAATAATGCACAGAGCTCATAAGCAAACAGAAGGGTTAATTGGATGTGCCCCAGGGCAAGGGGCAGAATTTCATCACTACATACTCTGAAAGGACTCTTCTAACACTACCAATTCTTGGTACAGAGCACATTGGATCAGACAAGACTTGCCAATCAAAACTGTGTTATTCACACATCTATTTCAGTCTCTCCATAGGAAAGGCTGAAAAAAAAAAAAAAACCACAGATCCCTGGAGAAATCTTTCAGCCTAAAATGATATAATATGAAGAGATTCAGGCAGATATCCTGCAGCAATTCCAGAGATGAGAAATTAGCTGTGTCTAATTAATTTGTTTTAATGCCTAGTGAGCGGGGAAAAAGGTATTTTATGAAAAGTTTGGGTAATACATTTTTTCAAGGTTTTACTCTTGTACAAGATGCAGTTTGTTCATTCTGTACCAAGGAAAAGACGGGGCAAATTCCTATTTACAACCTGGCTATAAATGTCCATTAATCACTTGATCATGAATTATTGAATCATTGCAGGTTCATATGAAAACTGATGATCTTATCTCAAACTTAGTAGATTTCTGTTGGTCAAAGCCAACATAACTGTATTGATTTGTACGTATAAATGGAACAAACTGGGAACCAATGAAACTTTCTGACCAGTGTGGAAAAATGTTACCAAATTGTAATTTTTAACATATGATAGAAGGGGAAAAATTACTAAAAGCGTGACTGGAAAGTAATCCAGAACTTAAACTACAGTACATTTAATATTAGAGTGAAACCTTGATTTAACAGAACGTTTGAGGGGAGGGAATGTCTGTGACTCCCAAAGGTCCATTAGATCTGTGAATTTATTCATTCACAGTGATTTATGTCATTTGCGCAAATGACATAAATTGCCTCAATTGCTTAATAATGTCATTATGCAATCATGTTAATTGTCACAAATGACTTCAGAATAATGCAATTTAATGTTCTTTTATGTGAGTCATCCAGATTATTTTGGATGTAATGATCTTGTATGTTATCTTGGGAGGATAACCAGACAGTAACTTTGTCCATTGCATCAGAAAACCACTAAAGGTGGGTCCATTCAATCAAAGAATTACTGTGATTGTGTTTCAATGAAAGTATCATCAGATACAGGATTTTCCCCGTCTGGTTCCACATATATTTTTTGGAGTACATCTTCCCACTATACCATCCAAAGGCTTGATGGAGCCCTGAGTCTAGAGAAAACGGTGCATGTCATTGGTTTGGGAAGAAACCAGTAGCAAGAACTCATGCTCTGTGTGGTTGGGCATTCATCTAGTTAAAAACAAAACAGAATCACTGGTTGTGAGTACTTCTCTGTTTAAAAATATTCTGAAAACTTGACTATTCTCCCTTCAACAAAATAGTTTCTTGGTAATATCCACAGCGTATAGATCCCCTTATACCTTTCAGTGATAATCGACACAGAGGCAAAAAATGAAGAAGAATGTTTCAAATTATAAATTGACTCTATTATGATTAGAAAAAGAAAACAAAGAAGAGAAGATGTGTAGAAAGAAAATCATTTTGTAGTTGTATGATTTTTGTTTTTCTAAGAAATTCTAATATGTTCTAAGTTGCCCTACATCTGAGTTGGGAGCAACTATGGTTGTGAAATAGTTTCCTAAATTTCCCCAGAGTCAGAACCAGCATCTTTATATTTTTCTTCCCAATGAGAAGAATTACACTATGCCAAAACCTTTTTTTCTCTTTTTTATTATTATTTAATAAGCATCAGTCATTCAAAAAACCCCAATGGCATGTTCCTGGCTTCATATCTTACAGCCTTTGGTCTTCTGGGCATGTAGATGGTTGCTTTGTTTTTAACCCCCCAAAAAAGAAAAATTGGGAGATTTTTCTGTGTATACTTAAAAAATAATATGTAGTTTTCTGCATAGAGAAGTTCACTTGAAATTTAACTGGTTCTATAACCTTCATGAGAATATATGATCCCAAAATGCTTTGTATACCTATTTAAAATAAAATATAAAAATCTTCCTTTATTGCAGCAGGTAGCATTGTTGTTACTACTGTATATGAATGTTAATGATATAAACTGGCATCTTTACAAATAGGTTTGATGTTCTTCTCATATAGCTGCTTTTGGAGGGGAAGCAAAAGAAATAAAATCAAGGGATATAGATGAAATTATGATGGGTAGGATGCAAAAGCTTTTGTGCTTACCTTAGTTACTACTGAGAGATGTATCCTGAATATTCTATCTTTTATTTTAGAGTAAAGCCAACCTGGTTGCTATCCACATCTGTTAATATCAGTTCTCAGAATTCCTCAGGCAGTACTGCCATTGGTTAAGGAAGGAAGGAAGGAAGGAAGGAAGGAAGGAAGGAAGGAAGGAAGGAAGGAAGGAAGGAAGGAAGGAAGGAAGGAAGGGAAAGAAAGAAAGAAAGAAAGAAAGAAAGAAAGAAAGAAAGAAAGAAAGAAAGAAAGAAAGAAAGAAAGAAAGAAAGAAAGATGCCCACATTGAGAGAACATCTGGTGGAAGAAGATGACAGCAAATTGTGAAGTAGTCCTCAACTGTCCTACTTCTGCAATGGCAGACTAACTTAACTATTACCCTTCCCAACTAATAGAGCAAAGCCCCAAGACATCCCAGTGCTCAAGCAGAATTATTTAGATAACAAGCAAAGCAAACTAACCAGAATGTAATTGGAAGCAATGTCTGGAGCCTGTCCAACTAGGGTTCCAAAATGCAAGAACAGTCAGAAGCTTAAGCGTGATCAGAAGTTGACTCATAGTTGTAGCTTGAACACATGGCCCCTGCAAAATCAATATATCTACCTGCAGAGTACCACTGCAACTCAACTGCTAGTCTTCGGTAATTACCTGGCCAGAAGGATTATTTGTGAGGCCTTCTCCTCACTTAGATAAGTTAAACTTGAGATGTTTTTCCTGGCATCTTAGCACTTTTGCGTGTGCCAACCCTCTGATTTTTCATCCATAGGTTTCTGTGCTTCTTGGCAGGACTTTATGGAGCCTTGTCTTGCATGGCAGAGTGGGGTGTCAGTTTTGCTGCAAAGTGTTTCCAATGTCTCGCCTCCCGGACATTTTCTGAAGCACCACTTCATCCTCATGAATGAAGAGCTCATCCAGATGGGAATGCATATCCTCTGTTCTTTATCTAAAATCCAGGAGGAGACTTTTACAAGGCTTTTTTAAATCAGAAACCATGGCCAGCCAAGGGTGCTCTAGTGGGATGAAAGGAAAGCAAAAGGAATAGTATATTTGTCACCTTTGTTATCTAGCTTGATTGGTCCAATTCTTGAAAACCAGTTTTAATTTTTTCTTACTCTGAGGAAGAGATTTGGAAATGGTTCCAGTAGATGCCATCTTTTCCACTGGAGCATAAGAAGTGGGAGGAGGTCCAGCACAATCAGACTGGCAAGATTCTGTTATTATAGCCAATCTCAATAAAAGTAATTTTAGCCTTTCTGTGAAGTTGATTTCCTGGTCTGGTTTACCTAGTGAGGCTGACAGCTATTCACCTTTGTATTCTTACTGCTGGTATCCCTGTTGGTTGGCTCTTCTATAACCATGCACACTGATGCAACCTGAGAAGTAGGCTGGTCTAATTACTGGCTAAACAAGAATCCAGCAGTTTAAAATTGGATTAAACTGCTGGATTCTTGTTTAGCCATTCATTAGACCAGCCTAGTTCTCAAGTTGCAGGCTGATTAAGAACTATTTCATGGAGGTATTTCAGGACAAAGAAAATTTTCATAAAATTGAAAGATGTTTAGTATGTTGCTGGAGAGGCTTTAGAATAACAAGGTATCTCTAGTTAGAAGTTTCTTGCAAAAAAATTTCAGTGCTGGGAGTTGCTGTCCCCACCACCTTTCCTCACAACAGCACAGCTTTCAAAGGACTAATAATAAGGATTTCAGTCTTCATAAGACACTTGCTGGCTCCCAAATTCTGTATACGTTCTGTCTTATTTGATTTGTTTTTGATATTTCTGATTGCAGCAACCTTAAGTAAAGGAAGCCAGAAAGGAGCAGGAGGTGACAGGAAACATTAACACTTTGTTCTGAAAGCAGGGCTAATGAATTGTGCAGTGCAATGAAAATTAATTTAAGGAAAACTGCTTAGATTAAAAGTGAGATCCTGAATCTGCTAACAGCTTGTCAAAACAGGGCTTGAGGAGGTCGGCACATGAACAGAAAAAAAAAATCCTAATTTCAAAAATTGTTGACTGTGCTGTGTGGGTGTGGGTGTATTTGTTCCCCCTCCTTCTGTGCACAAATACTTGACTGGTTTCTGTATCTGGCTGGCGTTAAAAGAAAAATTCTGAAAGGGTTTTCAATAGCCCCTGTCACTTAATCATGATATGTTGGGTGTCTGCTTTGAGTTCTGAAGCAACAAATTCTAAAGCTTAGATATCATCATGAAACTGATGTTGTATAGCAGCTAAAATGGCAAATGTGACCCAGATAGTCCCAACTTTGGGTCATGTCTTATTTTAAATTCACTGAGTTTTTTACAATGCTATAGAGAGCTCTATAAAATCATGCCCACGGTGAAAAATTTGGACAGTTTCACGTTGGAACTCTGAATCAGCCACTAAAATAAATGCTGAAAGATCTAGGACTGATAAAGGAAAGGGTGTCCTTATCCCACACACTGTGACACTATGGAATTTGCTGCTATGTCAGATTGGGAATAGCAACCAATTAATTTGATTTTAAAAGATGACTTGCATTGCCACTACAATTTTACATGACATCAGTAGAAGCTTAATTTCCTAATAACGGGAAGTACCAATTCATTCTGCTTTGGTCTGACCTTGTTTTAAGAATTGCGTCCGGTTCTGGACATCACACCAAGAAGGATTCAGAGAAAGTGGAATAGGTTCAAAAGGAGGGAACAAATATGTTTAGGCAATTAGAAACTAAGGTCTTCTAGCTAGATGCTTTAATTTAGATTCCCACACTGAGCACGGGATTAGATTCAGTGGGTTAAATTACCTCTTCCAACTCTAGGATAATAGGATTCTAAATTCATGGCTATCAACAGCTAATAGTCTTGATGGCTGTTGATTACCTCCTGAATCTCAGGCATCTCTCTCTCTCTCTCTCTTTTCTATATCTATCTTTCTGTCATCATCATCAGTGTCTACCTCTACCTACCTCTATCTAGCTATCTCAATGGATGGACAGCTGCTGCTATTAGTTTCTGTTTGGCAGACTCAACAAGGAACATCTAGGAATGAATATTTATTGTAATACTGGAACTTAAACCATTTGCAATAGTTTATTATATCTGACAGTTGCTCCACCTAATAACCTTTTAAGTTTAATTGTAGGTATTTCTTCCTGCCTTTTCTATGACTTAATGGAAATCCTGTTTTCTGTTTCCTTGCTTTGTGCTAAGAGGCAGTTACTTATTCAGATTCCATGAATTCCTGCCTTGAGGAGCTCCAGCCCCCATGAATCATCCTTAGGAACAATGGAACACCAATGGGCAGACCAGTTGCCTTCCTGCCCATTCTTATGAGTCTCTCAAGGGCACCTGCTTGGGTTCTGTGGGACACACAAGGCTGGACTAGATGGCCACCAGCCTGAGTAACTTTTCTGAGTTTCTTTTGCTCTGTTGCCTCTTGCTCCTCCACACATAAAGTATAATGACCATAATACTGCATTCAGAATGATTCAGAATGATTCAGAATGATTCAGAATTAATGGTGGTTATGTTGGACATTTGCACAGACTTTCCAAAGAGGCCAAGAATATTCTTTGTGTGCATTTCCTGCATCTTTCACATTATAGGGGGCCTCTGAAGGTCTTGCCAAGCCTAAGCAATCTCTCATAACTCCTAGCTATCTCTTCCCAGAAGAAGAGGAAGAGGAAGAGGAAGAGGAAGAGGAAGAGGAAGAGGAAGAGGAAGAGGAAGAGGAAGAGGAAGAGGAAGAGGAAGAGGAAGAGGAAGAGGAAGAAATGGTGAACTGAAGATGGCTCCAACCATAGCAGAATGACAAGCTGGCGAGCAGACTAGCTCTTTGTAATTCCTCTCCAGACAAGGGGAGGACTTGAGATTGCCCACAAGTGCTCCATTCAGTTGTTCCTCACGATGAGACTACTACTGTAGAAAAAAAGCCAAATTATTGCTCAAACTGGCACCATTCAAACCGGCACCATTCAAAAGGACACTGGGTTTGCATACTTCCTTCTCTAATCACTTTTGGAAATTGCTTGTTAACTGCTTTTCAGCTACTAGGAACCTTTGGACTGACAAGTTTTACAGCACTGGGTACTTTCTTAGTGAAATAAGTATTAAGTACAAGTTCAAGGACTCAAAAAAAATATATTTTGGAATAAACAGCAAAAGAATGATTAGAACTTTGATTTTGGAAAGTTACAAATGGACTAAAGGTCCAGATGGGATGGAAGTAAGATTTTGGAATTAATTATAAAGAAACTTTCCAGTGGGAACATGCTTTTGTTTTTAATTCTCTTTCTTTAAAAAATGGTAGGATGAGACTTTGAAGGTTGGACACTAGAGGGAACCAGAAGGAACTAAAGATTACAATTAAAGGAGAAGAATACTTAAATTTGACTTACTAATAGAGAATGAAACAAAATATTTTAACATTGAACATATTAAAGGGTATTTTTGAACAATGGACCTAGAAGTTAATTTTAAGAGTGTCTGCCTCTATAGATAGACTATGTTTAAAGGATGTTATTGAAGAGGAACAAGTTTTGCTGGACAAGACTGAGAGAAAATGACAGGTTATGAGAATGACATATAAAAAGATGCTACACTAGATATACAAATGAAACTGGCTGATGTCTTAATAATTAAAAGGGATATACAAATAACAATCCAGAAGAGTGACCTGGATAACTTTCCTATATTGGATTTACAAAAGAGGCTTGTTAAAGCTTTGAAGAATTCTGTGAGAAGGGACAAAGAAAAAATGAAAAGAAATCAAGTTGTAGGACATTATTTTAAGGGACTAAAGATCAAGATTGTTAAAAGTAAAAAGAAGGAATATAAAGTTGGTTTATTTGATCAAGGTTAAAATAGATCTGTTGTTATCTCTGGTAACCCTTGATGGACTTTTGCTGATCAGGACTGAACAATGAGGCTTTAAGGATTTGTTTATAGATAGGAGATGGGATATGGGAAGAAGAGATCATTTGTTGCATTTTAAGAGAAGGTGATAAGTTGCTAAAATTGTTTATACTTGTGATGAAGGGGGAAGTCATTTCTTTATATATTTCTATTTTTTTCTTTACTATATTCTTATATTTTCTTTTTTTCTCCTATTTTTCTTTCTACTTTTTTTCTTTTCTGCACTTTCTATTTTTTCTTTTTTCTTTTTTTTCTTTTTTTTCTTTTAAATTGTAATGTTTAATAAAATTACTATAAAAAAAGAAATAGTTGAAAATGGCATTGAACTCAAGGGTATGCATTCGGTTTGGAATGCATGAAGCATGGAACTGAATGGAGCCAATCAGATCAACTTTGATTAGTTGCGAAGTGAATGCAAATGAAAATCACATCTCTACCTATTCTTAGCAGCAGCAGTGTTGATTTTTATGGCGGTTCCTGGCAGATGCTGTTTTCTTTTGCTAAATTGCCTGGATATTGCAACATTCCAGAACATTTTGGCATTTTTTAAAAAAAGGCTAATTTACATATGCACACCAAAACCAAACCAGAATAAAGCAGAACAGTCAACATTTTAAAGGTGTATAGTTAGAGAAAAGTTCAGAATAATCATGACTTAATTTGATATTTTCATACCCAGTCAGAGCTGGCAAAGAAATATAGTTTCTTAGCCCTGCCTTTGGCAGTAGCTGAATACTGAAAAATCTGGAAGGGAAGCCTTTAAAAATACACTTCTAATATAACAGAATTTTCTCTGGAGGGGAAGATAGGATGAGGTGTCAGCTATATCTGCTGGCTACTATAATTCCTTTCTTACTACCTATCTTCAAGATGTGCCAGCAGAGAACTCTTCCAATGTATCCAAGATTTCAGCAAAAGAGCAAAAAAGAGGAAGAGGAGATTGGTTACATCTGATCCAAACCCATCCTGATAAGGAAGGTGGCCGTAACACTGCCACAAAGTCAAGTCAGACAGAGGTTAGTCCTTGACATTCTGAATGCAAGGGCAGAATTCACACGTTGCACTGGGAAGGTTTGTTTTCACCACGGATTATTCCTGGCTGGGTTCCACTCATCCTTCTAAACAACAGTTGCTTGGTTTATACCCCACCCTAAACCCAAAGCTAAACAGCTATCTTATCATGTAGCTGTGATTCTGAATCCAGATTAAGCTGTGAGAATCTTGAATCACCACTATCCGTCACCCATGCAGATGGGCGGCTATATAATTTGACAGACAGACAGACAGACAGACAGACATAAACAAACAAACAAACAAACAAACAAACAAATAAATAAATGTCAACTTAGCTGGGCCTTGGCCCCAATGACTGTTAAGAAATGAGTGAACCCAATGATTATACTTCCCTGGGGATGCTAGATTTGATAAAGGAAATCAGCATTGAAAGTAGCTTCTGAATCAGCATCTCTAGCTGGCAGTGATGAGATTTAAAGCCAGCTACCTACTTTTGTTGAAAAACACCCAGCCCCGCAGTTTATGTGCTGACATTACTGATGTGCTCCTCTGCCACATCTTTCTGCATCTGGAAGCCTCAATTTCTCTCAACGGCCGTTGAGGGTTTCAAAATGTCATTTTATTTTCCCCTGACATCTTTATTTCCCTCTACTACTCAGATTATGTGCCGGGGCTGTACTTTGCAATAAAGGCAAGTGATTTCCTAAAATATAGCTTTGAAGTCTATTTATTATTATTCACTCTGGAGTTAACCATGAAGAGGGGGGGAACATGCTTCTTTCCCACATTCTCTTCAGTGGAGAGAAAACTGGCTACCTTATTGCTGGAAAGTCCTGAGGTCTATACTGATGGTATGCAGATATAAACAAGCTTGTGCTCTACGTTACCATTCAGTTCAGGGTAAAGAGTTTTGCTTCCAATGGATTCATTCTGATGGGGCTCAGCAACACCCCTACCTGCTCCAATTATATTGTAATATTCTGCTAGTTGAAAGCTCTTCTTTGACTTTGCTCTTGGGTTGATATTTTCCATAACTGTCAAAGAAAGAGCTGTAGATCATTCCGTGCAAGAAATCAAAATCCATTTAGGACCTTCCTGGTGCACAAAGCCAAGTGTTTTGCTTGTTTCATTTATTTATATTTCTATAACCACACCAACATTTTTTGAATTTCATCCTAAAAAAAGAGAAAAGGAAATAACTTGAGGGCTTAAAAAAAACAAATTAAACTTGGAAGAAGAGGAAATCAGATCAGTCTTTTAAAGTAGAGGGGCTTCATTGCCTAGATCTTAAAATTCTAAGATTGGGTACTTGTGTATACAGTCATTTTTTATTTATTATTTTTTTGTGCCTTCGAGTCACTGTTGACTCCTGGTGACTGCCTGGACTAGTCCCTGCAGTTTCTTGGCAAGATTTCAGAAGTGGTTTGCCCTTGCCTTCTCCTTCCTAGGGCTTAGAGAGAGAGACTGGGCCAAGGTCATCCAGCTGGCTTTGTGCCTAAGGTGGGACTGGAACTCAGGGTCTCCTGGATTCTAGCCCATGCCTTCACCACTACACCAGACTGGCTCTCCTATATACAGTCATCTATGTGCTGTGAAAATAGAGGAGATTTTTTCTCTCTGTCTCTTTCCCCCTAGCTTCTTCTGTATAAAAACTACATGGAAGATTTTGACAGCTAGATCCTCACTTTACTGGGAATAACTGCACTTATTAAGTTTGACCTGCAAAGAAAGGTAAGAATTTCATGTTCTCTATACATAAAATGCCTAAACATCTTCATAAATAGGATGGAAATAACTTGTGATTTTTTTAAAAAAGAAGAAGAATGTGGGAGAAGGTGAAAAAGACAGTGTTGTCCTTCTTTACTTTTTTTGATGTGTATTAAAGTTTAGTTGTGTGTGAAGAAAAATGAAAAGAAACAGTTTCCATGCAACAGATAGTGAAAAAAAGCAAAAAAGCCAAATAACCACCTTTTCTTCCCTGGGCTCCTATGCTTTGGAAGAGGTGGATAGCAGGAAGATATCTAATAGGTGAAGCCTTTTAACG
Organism: Python bivittatus; assembly: GCF_059951505.1. NCBI lineage: Eukaryota > Metazoa > Chordata > Lepidosauria > Squamata > Pythonidae > Python > Python bivittatus. The sequence goes on along the minus strand of NW_028277052.1, from coordinate 9,156,285 downwards.
GTTCTGTTCTTTACATTCTGAATTAAGAAAAAACTTTCCATTTGCAGAATCATCTACAAGACATAACAGGGAAGGCATATCTTTAATTGCCATGCTGGGGAAGACTGAACCACCAAAAGAGAATTATGTATGAAGTTCTATATTGAATCCCAAAATAAACAGAAATCTAAATTAGAGTTTTAATTAAGGCTATACTTTAAAATTACGTTGTTGGAAATAAATCTTATTAAAATCCAACGTAATTTACCCATAAAGCAGCAACATCTACCATCACTACCATAAAATAGGAATCAGAATTAACATAAAACCAGGCTGTGTACATATGTCCATTTCAGTATGGAGACTACTTTGGAAATAAAATCACTATGGTTTAGACCAAGAGGAAACATTTTTTCCCTCTTTTTTGTAGTGATTATGGCCACATTTTTTTTAGGGGTCTGTACGGGCAGGTTGATGTTATAATAACATCAGTAGAGAAGGTAAGTCTGGGGATTTGGGCCTGCTTTTCCTCTTGGGAAGATTTATTTATTTGTTTTATGGATTTTTTATGGATGTACCTGTTGCATTCTTCTGGCATCTATTTATGTGATATGCATATGCTCCTTGATAGCCAGGCTTACAGAATTCATGTAAGGCCATCTTGTGTGAAGCCCCTAAAATCCTCCAAGTGTGATACATCTTTGCTTTCCTCAGTAGCAACTTCATCTCTTAGATGGGACCCTTGTCTATGGTACGAATATTCTCCATGGCCAGGGCAGATGCAGCAGAAGGATAAAAACAGCTATCAAGCACATGTTAATTTCTCTATGATATCTTCCCAGAATGTTGTCCTTCGGCGAAGGCATTGTGGGAGAATCCACTAGGCTCCAGCACGAAGAAGAATACTGGTCACAAGTTTCTGTAGCTGACATTCAGGAGAGACAGCAGGTCAGCAAATCCTTCTGTAGGGGATTTAAGCCTGGGAACCTGTTGTGACTTTTGCTATAAGCTATAATAGGGAAAAGGGGCAACCAGCCCTGGGGGTGGCTAGCACCTTGAAGATGCTGCTGTATGTTAATATCTTTTCTACGAGCAGCACCTTGGAAGATATTACTATTTATGTATGCACCGTATTTTCCCATCTATAAGACGCCCCCATGTATAAGACGCCCCCCCACTTTTCCAACGCAAAATTAAGAAATCAATATTTTAAAGATAAAGCAGAACACATTTTTATTTAGTAATTAGGTAACATTGACCTGATACACTCGGTGGGTGGAGGTCCAAACCGTCTCTCTGCAGCTCTATTTCCATGCTCTTTTGCATAACTGATTACATTCAATCACGAGTGAAACTGCTGATAGCTTGTCTCTGCAAACAGACTTCCTCCAATTGGTTTGTTCAGCATCAGCTGACGTCAGTTACATAAGGCTCGTGATTGGAGGAAGCCTGTTTGCAGAGATAAGCTATTTCACTCGTGATTGGAGGCTTGTGATAGGAGGAAGCCTGTTTGCAGAGACAAAGTATGGGCAGTTTCGCAACCACACGGTTCTCTCTTCTGCTTACTTCCTTGCATAAGACGCCCTTCAATTTTTAGTGTAACAATTTTAGAAAAAAGTATCATCTTATAGACGGAAAAATATGGTATTTGGTTTTTATTGCACTTTTATTGTATTTTTACACTATTTTTATTGTATTTTAATTAATATTTATTTATTGTTTTTATCGTAAACCACCCAGAGTCACTTCCTCGTGAGATGGGTGGTCACCAAATTTGAAATATGAATAAATAAATCAAGTACTAATTCCTTGCCATTTCTACAAAGTTTTCTTCTGCAGCAGCAGAAGAGGCTTGGTTGTTGTGGTAGTTTACTTTATCTGCAGAGGGCTTGAGAACTTCTTTTGAGACCTTCCTGGTGACCTTATTCATTTTCTGCGGACCTTATTCTTAAGATCCCTATGGCTCATGTCTGAAGTTGCATGGTATTCCATCTTGCTGAAGCCTGCCCACATTTCTCAATCTGAAAAAGGAGAGGAGTTCCCACAGGATGTCTTGAAGAGAAATGTTGGGTGCCAGGGAGGCTTCAGATAGTGAAAAAATGTTGAATTATATAACAAAGGATGGGAGTACTATGACCACTTCCAAACTTAGAAACACCACATGCCATCCGGAGGAATTTCAGCGAAAAGCTCTTCTCCTTTGAAAGGAGTTTTGAAAGCTAGCTCTCTTTCTTTCATTTGGATGAGAATTGGTTGGGGAAAAAATGCAATAGGTTGTTTTTTTTTTCTGCCTGGCATCAGTCTGCATAATGTTTCTTGCAAATGACTTGAGGGCACACAATGCTACTCTCTCTCTCTCTCTTTTTTTTTTTAAAACCAAGTGATGGAGAGTTTGGATTGGCTGAGCTGCATATCAGTCCTGGAACCAATTTTCTTCCTTCACTGAACAATTATTATTTTAAGGATGTGATATAAATAAGATATAAAAGAAGCACAAAATCATTTTAAACACTGAAGAAGCTTTTATGATATAAACATTCTCAGCCCTGGAAGGAATAGGGGGAGGGGGGAAGCAAATAATTCATTTGAAGCTTAGAGCAGATAAGTGGATAGGGAGACAGAGAAAACCATCAAGAGATTGACCTCCATTCACGCACCCTCCTCAGCCCACACAAACTAGCCATTTCCTTTCAAAACATTTATTTTGCCCAGTCTTGGAAAGGAATAGTGGTGCAAAGATGCTGTCTTACATAGCACAGTTGGTGTCCAAGCTTTTGAGTGGCATGATTAGACACTGGTATGGCCCTAAATCTATAACTGCCAGGTTGGTGGCTTAGTAGGAGGCCTTGCAGTGAATCTCAGATGCAGGTGTTAATGGGCCAAGCACATTATCATATACTTGCTTGTTAAAGACACTATCGCCCAAATAAATTTGTGTGTGCATGCACATGTGTGTTTATGCTGATAGTAGAACTGATGAAACATGGCTGGGTAGGCAGCTGGTCGTTAGGAAGGTACCACTGCATCCCACAGACTTCTGCTGGCATAATTTTACCAGTGAAATTCTTCCGAGAAATTTCATGAGTCATATCAAATCATTTCTGGCTTTGTTTGGAATTGCTTGGAAGTTTCTCACTTGGACGAGTATGAGGTTTACCTTTCGATGATGGTTCAGTTTGCATTTAGGATGGCCAAATCTTAGCATGGGCTCTAACATTTAGATCTAGGGTTCATGCTCAAGTCTCGGGGTGAATGGTTACACCTCAGAGTCTTCAGCTAATCTGGCCCATTTACACATTGGAGGTCTTCTTCTAAGTGTCCTGCTGTGTTAGATAAGCAGACATCATCCTGCTTACCTTCGGAAATCATTGTATCTGTAGCTAAAACATCCAGCACCAAAAATCTGCAATGCACGTAAGCAATGGTTGTAATGTCCACATGGTAGTTAATAGATAGAGAAGCATAGCTCGGAAAAATTGCTTTCGAGAATATTTCACTCATTATTCCTAAAAGGTTTTCAATTTTATGGCCTCCCTTCTAAGATTGCTGTCATTTGGCGATACAGCAAAGAGGAACATTTTTTTTTCTTCAATAGGCAATAGCTGTTTCACAATATTAGGACATTTTGAGATAGTATCTGTGGTAATATATAAAATATAAAACCAAGCCTTTAAATTTTCACCCCTGTTAGTGTAGTTATGCGTCCTTTGGGAATCCAAATAGTTTCTGGCTATATCAAACACATTCCCCATTTGTGCTGAGAATGGCAAAAATTGAGACTTTGGAAAGGCTCTTTCAAATATAATCTTATAATGTTGATACTCATATCAGATCTATGGTATGTTGAATCAGGTAAAAAATGGATACATCACTTTGTAGAATTTTCTCCCTACTGTATATGATTGATGAAGATGATGATATTTATTTATTTAAACTTATTGGCCGCCCAACTCCAGTGGACTCTAACTGGATCTCAATATCTGAATTCTCCTTCTCTTAAGCGTGAATGGGTTGAGCTATCAGTTTCAATTTATCTCATTTCTTTTTCCAAGTCATAAGCACAGTTTGCCCTGGTTCTGCATCAAACTTTTTTTTTTTAATTTGAAAAAAAAAAAATCCATATTGAATTTTGCACCATTTTATCTCAATAGGGTCATTTTCATATACAGTTTCTGCTTAATAAATGGATTTTTACAAACAACTTTCCCTAGTGCATTGTCACAGACAATACTGAATAATATTCACTTCTTTCATATGCATTTTGCTGTAATATATGTATTACCTATTGCAAAATTCTGAGAAATGCAGAAATGCACATTTTTCAGTTTCTCTGTTGGTACAAAAATGCAAAATGTGTTAAGTTCACATTACATTGAGATCCAAATGATTGTTCTCCATGAATCTGGCATGTTTTCATTAGTGCACATAAGTTGTAAAATGCATTGGCTGAATGTGTTTCCATGTTTTTACAATATTTAAAAAGAGTAATTAAAAAAAATGTTTTCCCCTCCCAATTTTTTATTAAACTTTTATTCCACCCCTTTGTTGCTGTATTTCCAGTCAATCTAGGTATGAAGCCACAATGGGCTACCTGTGACACTGCAGTGTTCATCAATCTCCAGAAGTTGCTGAATTAAAAGTCCCAGCATCCCTCGTGACTGGGGCTTCTGGGAATTTTAGTTCAGCAATATCTGCAGGGGGACACAACTTTCTCTCCTTCGTATTAAACTTCTGAATTCCTGAAGTTGGCAACCTTGTAGCCTTATGAATAACTCTGTGATGTTACCATGTCTAACATTTTTGTCTCAGTTTGCCTTGTTGGAAAATTTAAATTTGTTCTTGGGAGGAGCTTTAAGAGTGGGAAAACTGGGTAATTGCCTAGGGAGGGGGAATTTTGGTATAATTTCAGTCAATGAAAAACAGACTATATGAAGATAGGATGACGTTTTCATCATGAGGATTTATGATGAATAACAACATGTAATTTTTGTTGTTTCTTTTCATTTATAAGTTACGATAACTCTATTTTCATGGCTACATAATAGGCTGAAAAATCTTAGAATAAAATTAGATATACGAGATTGATATCATAGAAATTAATCTTTCATGGGGCCTCTAATGACATTTTTGTCCAGGGTTCCAAAAACTAAGACCATCATTTACTGAGGACACCACAGATGAAAAACAGACCCACAAAGGTTATTTTATGAAGCAGCCATTATATTATAGTCTTGGCATTTGCCTTCCTAACTACAATTTTTCTAATCTAATATCTCATCATTCTTTAATCAAACAATTTAATTGTAATGGCCTATACCTTTCCACTGAAATGGCAACTTCAGAAAAGGGCCAGGATGGAATTTGGACCTCAAGCCCGCATGAATCTTTTCAAAAGAAAGCATTCTTTTTCATCCCACTTTATTTGGTTGCTAATTAAAGACAAGCAATTCATTAATGTGGTTGCTTTCTTCCACAAGTTTTTTTAAAAAAAACAAAAACCAAACACTGATTTTAAAGAGAGAAAGAAACAAAAATACAAGTGTCAATTAATGCAATCAGCTATAATGAGGAAAAGGAAGACAGCTCTGAAGCTGAGTATTCCTGTTCAGAATTGTCTCTGTGCCAAGACAGATTTGACTGAATTCTTTCTTGAAATGTACAGACACAAACTCATTAAAAGTCCAATGATATTCAGAATGTTATAAGAGTGTGCTAAGACAATGGTTACATTTTGGAAGTTGGCCTTGCTTTTTGCAAGGTGTTTCAAGATAGATAAAAGTAGTGAGCACTTAGGTTGTACAGTTGGAACTTGGTATAGGATGACTGATCTATTTTCCTTTAACCTGAACATGCCTCTGCTATGTTGCCCAGGAAATACACCAGTAGATGATCCACATCACTATGAGTGGTGACAAAAGGGATGACAAAAGGGATAGGAAGTCTGATATGTGATCCCCACAGATATTTGATGCACAGTCCCTTCTGACTAGGATCCTGACACTGGAATTATAAAACCTATCTTAGTGCCATGGTTCCAGCAGCAACAATTTCTGTTGGAGATCTGGAGACTTGTCATGAAATCTCAGGTTCTCAGGGAAAAATCTTAGAGAAGAAAGATGGTTGTTTTATTTCACTTGCGGGTCCATCATATCTATTTCCCCACTCTCAAGGTCAACTCCCTTTGCCTAGGAAAGGGAAATGGGAGAAGGAGGAGAAGGGAAGGCTCATGATTTTCCCTCGTATTTGAGTCAGACACAAAGGATTTGAGACCATGAGCAGAAATACCCCAGTATTTCTGTGGAGTGTTTTAGCCCATTGGTACTAAAACACTCCACAATTAGGCATTTCAGCTCCTGTAGCTGCAAAGAAATATTTTAGATAATCTGATAGTGTAAGAAAGGGGAATGATAGGATATTCACTGGGGGCGGAGGGGGGTGTCAAAAAAGTCAGGCTGGCAGCCACAATCATGTGATAAAAGCCCCATCTTTTTTTACATGCGCATGTAAAAAGGGGTGGGGCTTTCATGGTAAGGTCATAGCTGCCATCTTGACTTTTGTGACAAACCCCTCCTCCCATGAATGGCCTTGGAGAGTGTCACCACACCTTGGTTCCCAATGATTTTGAACCCAAAGAATAGATAAGTGTTTGGCCTTGAAATCACAAAGAACTAGTGGTTGGTCAGAATGAATGGGATATTCCATCCTGCAGATTGGGGAAAGGCTTTAGCCACAGTAATGGGGCTGGAGTGGCTGAGACCAGGGGCGTTAACCCATGTCCCATGGGTGAAATATTGGAAAGCAGCCTTCCTCATATTTGGTTTTCCTTAGAGCCAGACTTCCTATCAAAGCCCCATGGCTGATTACAAGGGTGAGGGATTCCTTCCTCACCAGAGACAGAAAAGAACCCAAACAAAGGCCTTGATTTATCATTCTCTTCCATTACGCCTCTTTCCTTGCACTCTGTCATCAGATTGCAACCCTCGCTTTGTGAAGAAAGGATAAGGGAAAATTGCCTTTCCTTCAACTTGTCTGATAAATAATAATAATAATAATTGCTATAATGGTGATGATAGTGTGTGTGTGTGTGTGTGTGTGTTCATGTATGTCTATGTGTTTTCCTGCTCTTCCTCCCAAGCACAGTTTCTCTGCCTGTTTATTAATCACTTTGATGTGGAAAACACATAACACTTGATCGAAGCTCAAACTGTTGTAAAATAAATATCCCCACAGCACATTTGGTATTGGTATTAAAGCCATTTCTCATGGATTACAATCTTCCCTCCCCATGTCATTGTTGTTCGGAGGCCTGGGAAGTCCCAAGATGATCCTGAGTGTCTTTGTGTTTGTTTTAAAACAAAGCCTTCCCAGAAGTTTGTGTCGGTATGTGAGAAAGAAGCAAGCCCTGTGTTTGTTTTCGGATCTCATGCGCTGCACTGAGAAGACAGTATGTTACTTCGTTTCTCCTTATTTAGCTCACAACGCTGCCTATTTATTAGATTTATATCGGAGATTTTCTCCCGGAATCCAAGGCCACTCCCTCTTCCAGATTTTCCCTCAACAGCAACTGTGAGGGGTAGGTTGGGCTGAGAGAGATGAACTGGCCCAAAGTTGCCCGGTGTTTGAGGGCACACGTGAACCTTGTCATCCTAATTCGATACCTTAACCACTATACCCCGTCGCCGTCATTTCCTGAAAGAAGCACTGCCAGAAAGAACGAATTCCAGGTAGATTTGCCAGGAAGAAAATACACAGCCAGATTGTGACCAAAAGGTGAGGAGCTGTAAGGATTTGCTGCAGAGGGAAAAAAACACCAACTGCCAGTATTCCAGAAGAGGATTTCTAGCGTCATCCTTCATCCAGAAGATGAAGGCCCAGTGAACGTTATCTTCATGACTCCTGTAATTCCAAGGAAGAACACGATGGTTAGGGGCAATTTATTTTATTTAGTTATTTATTTAAAAACTTACATGCCACCTATTTCACACAAGATAATCCTAGGCAGCTCACAGTAACTTTTTCCATCCATCAATACTTTATAAAACAGAGTTTTTTTCTTCCCTCTCCTTCTTTCCTCCCAATCTCCTTTTCTTTGGCGTCATGCCTTTTATATATATATATATATATATATATATATATATATATATATATATAAAAGGCATGATGCCAAAGAAAAGGAGATTGGGAGGAACTAGAGTATGACATATTAAACTACCCTATTAAATTTTTAGGGTCACTAAACAATGCGGTTTTTAAGGGAATAATCACATAACCAGACCTGATTTTACAACCTTTTCTGTGGTGGTCATTAAGTGAATCACCATGGTCATGAATCACATGGTTCCCCATTGAATTTGCTTGCTGGAAGCTGGCTAGGAGGGCCACAAATGGCAATCATGTGACCCCAGGACACTGCAACTGTTGTAAGTACAATCTGGTTGCCAAGCACCTGGATCACAATCATGTGACCATGGGGGCACTGAGACAGCTGTAACTTCAGGCACCAGTCATAAGTCACTTTTTTTAACACCATCATAACTTTGAATGGTTGCTAAATGAATGGTCATTAAGGAAGGACTATCTGTACAAAGAGGCCAACAAGAAGCAAGAATTAGTGCAGTGGAAGATAACCAGTTCCAGCTAGCTTATTTTGGGGGTGCCTTATAAATTCTCCATATCTATGGAAAGTTCTCCAAGACCATGAATCTTCTTGCAGTTTCCTTCCTGGCTGCAGAACAGATATCCAAGAGATTTCTATGAGCTGAGCCAGTGCTCAACAGCAAAAAATTGCCAGGGATCTCTGGCAACTCTATGGCTGCAAAAGTCTTTCTCTTGCAGAGCTGCCTATCCTTATGCCTGTTTATAAATGAGGATGGCCAAGGGAGCTGTGGTTCAGTGGGAGAGTTCGTCCTTTGTGGGCAGAAGATCCCTAGTTTCCATCCTTGGTATTGCAAGTGAAAAAGATCAGATAGCAGGAACTAGCTAGAGAAAATTCTCTGTCTGAAACTCTGGAGAAGGTCCTTGGAGTATTCAACCCTGGGTTAGATGAGGAAGTACTATGATCTGATATTTGGCTTATTCCTAAAGAACAACACAGGTGAAGATCAGGATGTTAGAATTTTACTGAAAAGCAGAACTATCTATTCCTAATAGTTCTAAATCAAGAAGATCCCTATCACTTCTCCAATAATATTTGTCCACCATCTGTACTATAGATGGATAGGGGGTGAAAAACAGGGAAGTAAAGAGTTTCAGGCTACAATATCTTTGCATCTCCATTTCAGTCACAAAGCAAATGCAACCATCAGTTTCCTATCTTGTTTCCCTGTGTTTCTGTTGTGGGATAGACAGAGGGATTCAAGACAGAATTGTTCTAGAAACTTGGCTCTTTTATCGTTCATGTCACTGGAACTGGCAAATGGGAATTCTAGCATGCCATGAATTTCCATCAACAAGGCATGCCCTAAAATATATTTTTTTCTTGGCACATATAGCAATTAAGTAAACCGAGTACTGCTGTTTACTAGCAAAAATATTAATGCTTCCTTTATGCAATGGTAATTAATCATTTTGGTCTGAAATCTATCCTCTATATCAGAAGAACCTCTTTGGAGAGCAAGTGTATGAGAATTGGAAGAAAGTAAAGCAATAACCATTAATGCTAGCCAGGACTGGAATGATTTTGGGTTTGATCCAACATGATGATTTTCAGATTTTTGTTCTGTTTTATGGGACCTAAGTGCACCCTCTGGGAGCAGTTGTATTACTCATACACAGTGTCATATCCCAAAGAGGAGGGATCAAAATTGTTCAGAATACACATGTGGATAATATTCGCACTATGCAAGGTGGGAAGTGGGATTGGAGCAGTGTGCTTCAATTGGATTTATGGGTACATTTTTTTCCTTTGCTTTCACTGTGTGCATTTCATGTCTTTTTATCCTTTGCTATCTTGGTTACTTTCTTTGAAAGTTATTGAGGTCTGTTTGTTATCTGTCTGAAGCTGGATAGAGTCCTTTAGAAAAAAAAAATTCTCATCAGTCCCTAATTGGTCGCCAAAAATAGTCTTCAGAAAATGATGGATTTACAGCATTACTTTGCCAAGAAGCCAAGACAAGGTTAAGTGTCCTCAGTGTAATTTGCTACAAGAGCTTGGCAAACATGTAGACATTGACTAGAACTGATCTGCATTCTGGACTCTGGGCTGAATTTAGGAGAGAAGCGTCAATGCTCAGTAAACTCTAAAAATGAGGAAGTTGGGGAGTGATGCACATAAATAACTAGCATTATGGGGCATAACCCTAACCTGTGGAACTGGTGGAGAGATTAAACACTTGCTTTGTAGTCTTCTCTACCTGAGATCAGAAATGAATGCTCACAGTCGAATGATCCAGCCCACCAAAAAGCACCTTGAAGAGATTCTTTCCTCCAGCTTGCTAATTTCTAGTATGCTAGATCCATTTAGAAATATCTGTACTCCTCTCTCTCTCTCTCTCTCTCTCTCTCTCTCTCTTTCCTCCTTTGCAATTACAGTGGGCATTGATTTGAAGAAGAAAAAAGGCAGTATTGAAAATGGTTAGAGTTTGCCCATAAACCTTTTAAAACCAATATCCACTAAAGGATATTGATTGGGATGTTTAATTTATCATGTTGTCTCCCACACAAGAACATTGATTGTTTAAGGCTTACATTTATACAATGAGAAGAGATACTTGTCCTTGCAGTTATCAGCTATTTAAGTAGCATGCTCCGCTGAGTTCCAGTATGAGCCAGGGTCTTTGCAGACCTAACTGCACTTGCTGTGTCATTATATTACTGCTGCTGCTCCCCTCTCCCTCTTCTGTACTGGCAGGTGGGGGAGAAGACAGAATTGTCCAACACACAGTCAGGTTGGGAAGATTCATGAATGTTTACTTGTAAAATGTGAGACCTTGGAGCCAATGGGCTGGAGATATCAATTAGAAAAAAATGCATTGGGAAAATAAACATTAAACTCTGCCACACCATCTCCTGTTCCATCAGTCCATCCATTTACCCAACCTGGGATGACCCTATCCACAGATCCCAGATGCATTCATTTCTTTCCTCCTCTCCCATGGAAGCATAAATTTGCCCACTTAATGGCCATTTTAGGACACTATAGTGAAAAAAGAGCAGCTTTGGGCTTACTTCTTCATCCTGGGATGAAGCAACTCGCCTCCTCATTCATTGAAGAGGGAGGCGGGTGTGCAATGCCAAGATCCTATGAAAGAGATCTGTACAGCAGAAAATAAAAGCGAGAGGCATCAGCCAGCTAAAAACAAATAAAAATTTTAAAAATGTCATTTTTAACCTGCCTCATCCCCAAGCATCACTATAGTGAAATGCAAGCTGAGAGGCAAATAATGTTAGCGTAGGGGCTCTGGCATGGATATATGTGATTAACGTTTTTGTGGTTTTACTAAGCCTCCATACAGGTTTTTTGTTTGTTTAATGGAATTCTTTGTTTTTATGTTGTTTGCCTCCCAGAGTTTCTTGGATAGATAGGCAGCCATACAAATTACCTTAATTAATTAATAAAATAAATAAGTAAGTGATAGCTCCAAATGCTTTACAGGCACAGATGGAATGAGCTCCATGCATCCTATCCAGAGTTGAAGTGAGATGAGGGGGAAAAGCTGGTATTTTACCAGTTGCCAAGAACTTGAGTATTTTTCTGGTTTTAGTGTGCAAGCTCTAGTTTGCTGCCACTAGTGTACAAACCTTCAGGGTGAGTACAGTTGCACAGGAAGGATAAAAGCATGATAAAAGCTTATGAAATCACAAGTTGTGCCTTTAGCTCTTGTAAAAACTAAAATGGAAGAAATGGCTTGCTGTTCTTAAAGTTATGTGGATTGCAGGTCAGGTAACTTCAATGTGCACTTCACTTCTGATTTAAAAAAAAGTGCAGTTGTTTTTCATAGTAACAGTTCAAAAAGAAGTAGACTTTATCCTAGCCATCTAGTTTTGAGTTTCCAAGGAAGGAAGGAGGGGGGGAAAAGAGTGGGCAAGACAGCGAACATAAGTAGGCAAGCATTTTCTTTGGACTTGCTCAGGGACTGTTGAAATCTCAAGAGCTTCTGTTAGCATGGCCCACATGGATGAGCTCTGGGACTGTACAACTCCCTGGAGCTATTTCATCAAACCCTTTGGGGTTCCTTCTCCCGCTTTTTCAGAGCAGCACATTGCTTCACGTTTGGTTGAATGTTAGCAAAACAGTTCCAATCTGTCACTGCTGTAGATGAAACAAAGAAACAGCAAGTATACACTTGAGCATAAAATTGAAACTTACAGCAATTTGGTTTGTGTACAAGTTCACACCCACTGGATGTTTGAATGGTTAGTTGCTGACATGAGAGATTACCAGATTCAGTTATCACGAGATCAGGGAAGTCAATTATAATGCAGGGGAGCTACAGTTCAGCCTAGACAGATAGAGTACGTGATAGGAGGTGCTTTGTATTATGAAGACTTAAAGCATTCTGATGGTCCCCCATGTTTTACACCACAACTCCCAACTGGCTAGGGATGATGGGAGCTGAAATATAAAACAACTGGAGAGAAGTCAGTGTTGATTCCTGCTGATTGCTGGGACAAGTCCCTGCAGTTTTCTTGGAAAGATTTTGGAAGTGGTTTGCCCTTGCCTCCATCCTAGGACTGAGAGAGTGTGACTGGCTCAAGGTCACCCAGCTGGCTTTCTGCTAAGACAAGACTAAGTCATGGTCTCTTGGTTTCTAGCCTGATGCCTTAATCATTACACCAAATTGGCTCTATCAGGTTGCCTACTGCTGCTTAAAACAAGGGTCTACAGTATTTTGAGTGTGATGATAGTTCTTTCATTCTCAACAATGTTGTGGTTTTATTGTGATTTGGGGTAGGGTGGAATGACAGAACAATTAATACCTTCACAGCCAGACTAGGGTCTTGCCCAGTAGTTTGTTATGCAACATCCTTTCCAGAAAATGACCCCATGAACAGCTCAGAGACTAGGACTTGGTTTTTCCATGAGCAAGCCCAACTCATTACACATTGACTGATGCAGGTCCCCAGCCAAGGAAGTAGGGAGAAGGGACCTTGTGATTACCCCAAGCCTTGTGGTTCACTCTCATGGGCTACAAATGAAGACTCAGGGAATCAGTTTAAGATTCTTCCCATACCTTTTCGGTTAAATGCCCCTCTTTATTTATTTATTTGTGTCTTCCTTTCCTAACTACAAATCAGTCTTCAAGAACATTCTCCTTTTAATGCCCTTGTTCGAAAATGTTAATAACTGGTCAGTGACAGGCTGATTAAGCCTTCCCTTCGCCTTTATTTAGATTGGTGTCACTGTGCCAGCTTTAACAGAGCTGTAAAGCACATTAACACCCAGGCCACAATGACAGGGCAAACCATTCCCTGGAAATTGATAAGGGCTTTTTTCTGGAAACGAATTTGGCTGTGGCAAAACAAACTGATGCCTTTGACTTCATCCATCTCCCTTTCTGTTAATAACTTTCATTTGTTGGGTGCTATCTTCAGCACCAATGGGTATAACAAATGTTCTTCTGTTTGAAGGAGTTTTGAGCTGCCCGAGTAGATCTCTTTAGGGTTGTTTCTCATTTCTTTCCCTTTTTAAGCAAACTTTCTATCCCATTACATTCCAGCCGTTTTTATATCTTTTATAGTTCAAAGGTCTCAGACTAGGGAACCAGGAAGGTGGAGAGAAAGGAAAGGAAAGGAAAGGAAAGGAAAGGAAAGGAAAGGAAAGGAAAGGAAAGGAAAGGAAAGGAAAGGAAAGGAAAGGAAAGGAAAGGAAAGGAAAGGAAAGGAAAGGAAAGGAAAGGATTTAATTGTGGTTATTAGGATGGGTGGGGGGAATCTATGGTTGCCTTTTTGTTTTCAAATTAAAATTGAAAATGGTTTAAGGGCATATATCTGCCTTTTCTTCTTGGATAACTCTCAAGGTCAGCACAAGATGTTTTATGCTTGAAGCAGAGAACAAAATGCCTTCAATTCCATATACAGAATAGGGTGACCATGTGTCTTATTTTATAGAGGATAATTGCCTATTTGGAAGGTTTCAGAGAACAGTCTTTTGTTTGAAGTTATTATCATTTTATCTGAAAAACTGTCCAGTCCAAGTGAGGTATAATGATACAGAATCAGAAGGTGGGAGAAGAGAGCCTCTGAAGATGCTCATAATATCATCTGGGCATTGGACTGTATGTAAGATCACTAGATTATAATCTTCCAAATCATGCAAAGATGGATTTCAATTTAAATTCTGTATCTGTTTAAATATGTTTTTTTTTTATCACACATGGACTTTTACATATTTTAGGCATATATCCTCTAATATGTGCATTTTTGGGTCCAGTTTTATCTCATTTGCAGGAAATTTCCTGCTGATATGCAATTTGCACTTTGGTTCCATGTAGGGTAACATTCAGAGAACCAGGTTCCCAAGGCTAACTGAGTTTTGTCTGGGTAATAGTCTAAAACTGCAACATTAGGTAAATTTATATTACAAAGTGAGCTGAACATCTTTCACATTCTTATATTAGTTAGCCGGTAGAAAATACTGGTAAACAGTGTGGCTGAGATTATGTTTACTGATGTGTTGTTGTTGTTTTTTGGGTTGCTAACGATGTGATTTGTAGGCTTTCCATTCACATACACTCAACCAATGATATGGATCATGCTCCAATTAAAATATTGCTGTTTGATTCTTTTGCCTTAAGTTCAAAGCCCGTCAAAAGCTATCATAAACAAAAAACTCAGCTTCATTTCCCTTACCCCACTGCAGATTCTTCCTCTTATGTCCCAGCTGATTTCCATTTCCCTCTCCTTCATCTGTAACATCTTTAACAGATGAGAAACTTACTGCATGAGACAGGAGGGAGCTTTTATTTTTATGAGTTTTATCATATTGTTTGAAAATAATCTCCTATTTAATGAGAAATAAATGTCACCATGAGACAAATTCTGATGAGCTTTTCTTTTATGATCATGGGCTCTTAAATTGTCTTCTTCTTTTAAACCAACTTTTCTTCTAATCTAGGGCAACAAAGATAATCCCTGTGTCACTTTGATGGTTTATTATAGCCCATTTATTGACTTGTTCTTCACAAGGTATTCATAGGCTAGTGACAGAGAGGAGCCTGGAAGACTAGCAGGATCTTCAACACAATATTGCAGAGTATGGTGTCCTGGATTAGGTTTTCAAGCCATGTCCTTTTCTAGAATGCTGTATTCCTTTCTTCTTCCAGTCTGGTTATTCTAGCCTCCGAATACTCTAATTGCTAAGCATGCTTAGTTCTCATTAGTCTACCCTTAGAGAATGTGAGGGCTCCAGGAGTGAATTGAGGGGTTATTTTGGTTCTTTAGAAAACCTTTGGGATTTCTCAAAGAAATAACTTCATCTCATAAAGGGATGGTCATCACACTTGGCCTGGGAAAAGAGTTTGGACTTCTGGGCATTTGCTAAACAGCTGAATCCTTCAGAGAGATAAGTAATTTTCTAGCAGATCTTGTCTTTCCTTCTCTCCTGCTTCCCTTGTTGCAGTGGGTGCCAATAACAGCACAAAAACCCTAGTCTCAGCAGTGGTGGCAGAAAGCAAAACATTATTTTATAAGTTTATTTTAATATATTAACCCCCCTCTGAGTTTAAAGGACAGCTTTAGTGTACTTTTGCATAAAAAGATTAGGCAATTGTGCAACCAGTTTTCAGTGGTTTGTTAATCATTTCAAGTGTTCAAAGAGGGCTTTGAGAGTAGCAGAATGGTGTCAGGGGCTACCAGTTGTTCATTGCTGGAATACAAGGTATGAAATTACCATGGCATTTACTCCATGGATTAAAGTATGGCAAAAGTTTACAAGATAGTTGTGACAGAGAAATGTGTCCTTATGATAATTCTGTGGGAAAACTAAGTAAGAATGCATCCAATATAGTGATTATTTATTTATGTTTCCTTCTCCAAATGTCTCCAGGCTTCTTCTCTTGATGCTGCTTGTGAATGATCTACTATTCAAAATCTTCTCCATAATGCAAATTCATGTCCTTCGAAACCTGCCTTGAAAACTCACCTTCCTTAAAGCTCTATGGATTATGCCAATATATATGACACTGTTTGCTTTCTCACCTCCCCCTCTTCCCTCCCATTTCATATTTTAAATTACCTTCAAAAAAAGATTTAACCTAAGGCTAAGGGAGGTTACCCTCTTTGCTTTCCAGATCAACAACAAAATTAAAGGAGAGACTAATCTAACATTTAACATTAATAAAAAGGGGAGTAAATGCAGCCCATTCCCTACCAGAGAGAGCTTTCAAATTAACTTATCTGTAATTCTGTCTTTGCTGAGGTAAGATGAAAGAACATCCCTACCCATCTATTGGTCAAAGAAATAATTGGTCAAGATACTAACAGGTGTTCAAGCAAGAACTTATCTGGAGGAAGATCTGTCTCTCTTCCTTCTGCTCATCCTAAAAGACAGCTTATACTTCATCAAGTCGTTTTGGCTTCAGATTTCCCACTTGATCTCTTCCCACTGTTTTTTCACCATTCCAAATTGGCTAAGTTTGAAAAGCTAAGTAGAGTCTGTCTTGGTTAGTACTTGGATGGGAGATTACTAGGAAAGCCCAGAGTTGTGGGCTACACTGAAAAGTTGTGGGGGGAAATCTGGAACGAGGCAAGCCACTTCTATATTGTTAACCAAGAAAACTCATGGAGGTGTCCATGAAGTCACCAAGTATCAAGTTCATCTGGAAGGAAACTTTATTTCTAATTTTTATAGTTGGTAAACCAGGATAAGACTTCAACAAATAACTATAATCTACCACAAACAACCTTGATTATGTTATACACTGTAATAAAAATTAAGAAAGGGAATAGATATGAAAGCAGGTGAGCAGAGTTGGAATGGAGTCAGGATTTAAGCCTCATTTTCTCAGCTTCTGGGCGGAAAAACTTCCTCTTTCTCTGGATGGCTCACTTTTCTTGAAAAATGGTCATTTGGAGAAAGTTGGGGGTGGGGAGAGAGAAAGAGCAGGAGAATGTTGTAGGATTTTAACACTGCTGACATCTCTAGCATCTTACATTTTAGACTGAGACTACAATCGCAAAGATTGAACTGGCCACTGTTGATATTCGGTCAACTGTTACATTTTTTGCAGCTGTTCACCAAGTCATTTTACCTGCATGCGGTGCGTGCTTTATCTATGAATATCTCTGGATCAAGTTATAAAGTAAATGCAGGATAATGATAATGATGTCATGGTATATTAGGAACTCTTCATTTGGCAGCATACAGCAGGAAAACCACTTTAGGGTATAGATAATTTCAGATGCCTTGGAAATACCACAAGTTGTCAATTGTTTTGCATTATTAATGTATGTATGCATGTTTACCATCAGAGGTCATGTGAAGCAGATGAAGTTTGAATTATTTTGCCTTGAATACCCTAAATGTATCAGTCAACCATCTTTATCCTCCTGCATAGGAAAAAGGGTGTGTGTGTGGGGGGGGGGTATGATTGTGAATGTGAAGGCTAGGCTAGTAGGAACCCTTTCCCCCCACTCTCTCTTTCTTTAAAAGAAATGGAAAGTGTCACTCTCAAGAATTCGTAATGTTATCAAGATGCCAAGACAGGCAATTTTCTCTCCCTTCAGGTCCTGCACTTGTTTAATGTCAATCCTTCTTCATTTCCCTAGGTTGCATTGTCAGTTGATTCATTTGAAGGAATTGACTGACAAGTTGCTCAAAAAGCTCATTAGCTGGGGAGACACAAACCTTGGGGCCAAGCCCAGGCAAATGCACTACATTTTGGATGGAGAGACAGGAATCTGGAGGAATTTGAGTGAAGCATCAATTGAAAAGGGAAAGGAAAAAAAAGAGACATCTGACTTAGCTAAAAAATACATTGTATAATAACACTGTTTCTGGAATGAAGAATTTCAGACTGCACGGATAACTTTTACCAGTGGCAGATTATAATCATATATATATGAGTGATTTTAATTACAGTAATAAAAACTAATACAAACTAAACTCAGAGAAAGGATACAAAGTATAAAGAGAGAGTAAAAAGTGCAAAGAAGGAAAAAGAAAGAAAAAGAAAAAGAAAAAAGAAAGAATGAAATAAAGAAAAAGAAAAGAAATATATCAAGAAGTAACTTCCAATCTTCATCACAAGTATAAACAAGCTTGGTAGTTCTATACACCCTATAAGGTTAAAAACAGATGTCTCTTCTTCCCATAGCCCATCCCTTATCTATATGCAAATCCATCAATCATCAACTTTTCAATCCTAGTGTCAGCAAAAGGTCCATAAAGGGTTGCCAGAATTTCATAAAAACATGTCTTATATTAATCTTGATCAGATAAACCAACTTTATATTCCTTCCTTTTACCTCTGAAAAATTTAATCTTTAGTTCAAATATTGTCATAGGATTTGATCACTCTTCAATTCTTCTCTGTCCCATTGCATAGGCTTCTTTGAGGCTTTAACAAGCCTCTTTTGTCAATCCAATAAAAAGACATCATCTAGGTCATTCTCTTGGTTTATCATTTGTATTTGTATTTCCCCTTTAATTTTTAAAACTTCAACCAGCTTCCAGTATATCCAGTAAAGAATCCTTATCCAGGTCATTCTCTTGGCCTGTCACTTGTATTTCCACTTTAAATGTCTTCTCTGTCTTGTAATGCACACTTATTTTTATCCAATATTTCTGATTCTACTATTTCTGCATCAAGCAAGATTTGTTTCACTTCTGTCATTCCTTTATTAACATCTTTTGAACCTAGTCTATCCATAGAAGCAGACATTGTTACTGATATTGTTGATATTGTGGCTACTAATTTCTGGCCCCATTCTTCGAAGATCTCCTTTAACAGTTCAAATGTTATAGTGTTTTGTGTCATTCTGTAAATCCCAATACTGATTCAAACCAAAAGCAAGTTTACACTTTTTTTTTTCTTTTTGCCTGGAATTTTTAGTCCCCTCTAGTGTCCAATTTAAATCATAAAGTCTCTAATATCTGTTATGACTTACAGTAGACAAAATAATTTTGGTTTCCACGATAGGCTGTTTATTTTATATAGTTAGTTCCAAAATCTTACAATAAAAATTTCAATGTTCCAAATTTGTCTGAACCCTTAATTCATCTATAACTTTCTTAGTTCAACATCTTATTTAGCTTTTTGCTGTTTATTTCAAATTCTTTAAGTTCTTAAACTTATAGTTAATTTTTCTTTTGTTCAGAAATGAATATAGACTCACCAAGTGGCTTTTCAAACTTGTCCTTCTGAAGATCTCTAATAGCTTTAAGATGGTTAGATAAGCAATTGCCAAAAGTGATTAGAAAGTGAGGTTAGAGAACTTAGTGCCCTTTAAAAGGCTCTGCTGTGGTTGTGAGCTCGATGACTAATCTCTTCATCTCCTGGCACTCAAACCCATGGGAGATCACTGTCCTGTGGTCTCCTCACAAGGATCAGCCATCTGAAGCCCTTATAGGCAATCTCCCATCCTTTCCTTGTCTGGAGTGATTCCGAAGAACCAGTTCTCTACTCACCAGTTCTTCAGTCTTTGCCATGGTCATCATCTCCACTCTCCAGAGATGTGTTTAGATTGCCATTCCTCCTACAGAAGTTGCAGCTTTGTCCATTTCCAACCCTACTTATTTGGGAGCAAAAATACTACTGTTAGCTGGAGTAGCTTTGTACAAAGACAGGTAGGGCAACCTGGGAGGAATTCCTGTATTTAGATCTAACCATAGTCATTCTGCAAGCCTCCCCCAGCATCTCAATCAAGATAGGTAGTACAAAATGCCACCCAAGTTCCATATAATACAATATTTTTATTTTGGTCTGTGAAATAATAAATAACTTTAAAAAAAACACAGAGAGACTATGCAATTAATAGCTATAACATTAAAACCACTGAAGCCTAACAATTGCAGGGTCAGTGGCTATAGAGTTAAAAAATGAGTATGTAGAATATGTTATCTAAAAAGCTAAAAGAATAAGCCATGGAAATAAAAGCTATAAATCAGCCCCCATATTTTGGAACAGTTTACCACAGAGATCCATAAAGCTCCCTCCTCAGAGAGTTTTAGAGGGTCTTCAAAGGCAGTTTCATTTCACCAGGTCATTGATCCTACCTTCATTTTATTGGTATCCATTTTGGAGAAAGGTTGATTTATTGATACAGGTATTGTTTATGATATAAATGCATTGGAGTAACTGGAGACTAATATTAGGAGTATAGGCATGAGTCGTGTTCAACCTGATCAAGTCTACCTGGCAGCTGTAGACATAAACATTCAAGACCAGAAACACACATACGCACACACTAAAAAACAACAACAACAACATCAAAACCCATCACAAGTGCATACAACTTAAATCCCTAACCACTTGACTTTTCATGGCATCGTAAAATCTGCTATCTGCACAGGTCACCTCACTTTCTCCTTTCCTTCCAGTAAAAGGGCTGAAAATGATTGTGCTCCTAATGCAAAAGGAGCAGCTCTGTTTGTGGGAGTAGAAGGGATGATGGTGGTATAAACAGAGAGATTTATGGGGAGGCTTCTGTGCATAAAGGGCTGTGTGTGTAAATGTTCTCACAAAGCTTTCTCCCCCCCCCCACCAGTCCTGGTGATTTAGAGTTCATTAAATTAATTGAGAGTTAATTAAAAAAACTTACAGCAGAGTAATTAACAAATGGCTGGATTCATACCACATGTTAACTCTAAACCACAATTGTAGCAATCACATAACTTACTATATGTTATAGTTTGATATGAAGGCCTGGTTCATACAACACATTAAGACAATGGCTGGGTTTCCATAACAGATTGAATTACAAACTACACAAACCCATTTTAGGCCAGCTTAGGTATCTGAATCCAGCTAAAATATACTTTATCCCTAAGTCTCATTAAATTGTCTGCTAATTTCTAAGTAGAGAAGTGTAGCACTCTTTGCTAAGGAGGTGGGTTTTGCATTATTAAAAGTGGTGTAGAGAAGGACAGACAGTTTGTTTAGAAGACCAAGTGGGTGGATGGACAAACCAGTGAACAAACAGCCGAAATATATGAAAACTTCAGGTAAGAAGGATGAATGGGAAAAGTACAAAGATCTCTTTGCAAAAACCAATCTGTATTTAAATGCAACACTTCATAAATGAATATTGAAAGAAAGACAGATAAAGAAAGAAGTCACCTCTCTAACTCCCCCCCACCCCCAAAACCTATCTTTCTTCAGGTAGTCTTCAGTCCTTCACTGTGTAAGGCAGCAGGGCCCTGAAGATAGAAATTACTCATCTGGAGAAAAAAGAAAAACTACTAGGATGACTGATTCTCCAAAAACCAGGCCCTAACTAATGGATCTTCTGAGTTCACTTGGAGTGACCTTGTTACTGGTTTTCTCTATTTTTACAGGTGTTACAAAACCTAAGTATAGATGAATTAGTTTTGATCTGTATAATTTCTTCTGTTTTTCCAGTTCTAAATTCAACACATTCTGTTTCTACCTTTCTTTTTCTTTTTTAAATGGCTTGCATGAAAGTCTGCCTCTGTGTGATTCCAATGTAGTGCGCTTGGTATGTACATTTTTACAAGCAGATTTGGTGTAATTTTCACAAAGATATGCACTTCCGTAAACCTTTTTAAAAATGCATCACAAGATTCGGAGGAGTGCCAGACGTGAAGGGTAATTGTCTTTCAGTTTGCATATCGGTTTGAAAGGGCAAAAATAGATTGGCTTGCATTAAAATGCTAATTAAACAAATTTCTCAGGAAGAAAGGAAGAAAGGCAGAAAGGCAGAAAGGAAGGAATAATCAAATGAGTATCTAGTAGAGAGGCAGGCTGAGCTCTGTTGGCGCTATATGAAATATGGCCATATGGTTTACCTACATCACCCATTCTGAAATCTCTGGAGTCCAATTTGCAATTCCCAGTCTGTAGGATCCAGCAGAGTAGCAAAGGCTGAACCAGTGGCAGCAGCAGAAGCAGCTGATGTAGAGATTAATGGTGAGAGTGTGTTCTTCATGCCCTTGTATTTCAATAAAATAAAAGGGAACGTGGGATGGTGAGGACATTAACATGAATGATATTATTCCTTTGTGAACAGCACTCTGATCCCTCTACTAAAATGAACACGAGGATCCATATGTGTACCTGTTAGACTATGCATGGGATTAATTTCACATCTTATTTATTTATACAGCGTAACTTTTCTGATGATGTGCCCATTCCTTTCTTCAGGCACCCATTGCCGACAATCCCCTTATGTGTTGCTACATTTTTAAATTTTTTTCCAGCCCAACTGAATTTTATAAAGAAATTATCTAAAGGGGCTTGGAACTCTCTCTGCTTCTCAGCACAATAACCCTCTGCAAAGTGAGCAGAACAGGACCACTTTTAGCATGGGGAAAGAAGTCAGGAAAGGGGAGGGGGGAATCAAGGCTGAAAATGGGCCAGATCTGGCCAGGGGTTTCAGAGGAAAAAAGTCTCTAATGCATCTTTATGGGAGAGTCAGTTGGGCCAACTTCTCTATAATCTCTCTTCCATCTTCTGTTCTGGTTGCATGACCCAAAGAAGGGCTATTGTTGAGGTGTCAGAAGGAATTCCTGAAGCCCTGTTCTTCATTCCTCCCCAGTGTTGCTTATTTCTTCTTGAGCCCTCCAGTATTCCAGCTGTGATGGACAAGGATGGCCTCTATCTAGTGGCAGAATAGGCCCTGCCCAGCTATTGGTGCTTTCTTCCTGCCGTATTTCACTGATGCCCATTCAGCATCTATTTGTTCCCATTGTGGGAGAACATGCAAAACATTTTCATTTCCTCAAGGACCTTCTTTATTTCTAGCATTCCTAGCATTTCAGTAACTCTGATACAACATGGTCCAAGAATAACCTGAATGTGAATTCTGATTACTAGAGAAATTGCTCCTTAACCAAAGAGTTTTTCCCATCCAGCTGTTCATCAGGGAATCTTTTTGTGAGCTGCATCTTCCAGGGAGAATACTTCTCTTCTGAAGACTCTTTACATGCTGGCTTCTCTCTGATGAAGTGCAAAGAGAAGCACCTGAGAGGACGCTTATGCGCTGCTGGCAAAGGAAATGAATCAGCAAAGGTCTCTCTCATTCCGCTGCCCCAGCGTAGCAGAGTGACAGGAGCCAAAGAAGTCAAAAGCAGGGAGGCAGACAATGCGCTGATGGGCTATTTTGGTGGCAGCAATTTCTACTTCCTGCACCCCAGAACAACACAATTGGATTGATTGAATGGAAAAAGCATTGCCTCTTCGCAAAAGAAGGGGGGGTTAGTCATCGGCAGCTGCAATATGTTGCATTCACTGAACCCCATCCAGACTGTTCCAACTGGCAGGTGCTTTCAAAGGCAGTCTTCTCCAACCTTGTGCCCTCCAAATATGTTGGGATCTCAATGCCCTGGATTCCCAGGCCCCAAGGAGATGTCAGCAACCAAACCCATGTTCTTTGTCATGTGTGTTCTGCCTATGATTCCTGAGGAGTTGTGTGATTGCAAGAATTCCCATGATAGAGGATGCATTTGATACAGCTACTGTAGACTGGGCATAGTGGATAACCATGTCAGACATTTTGATTAGTACAACTGACCTTCAGAAATGGTTCATTCTAGAACAGCTGTGTAATTCCACACAAGCTTAGTTGCTTTAGAAATGCAAATATCCAAAGAACCTTGGGCTTTATGCATGATCTGCCAAAGTTACTCTATTTACAGTCTACATTCAGATATCAGTTCATTTTTGCCTGGAGATAAGGAGGAGGGAGAGGATGAAGATGATGACTTTGGCCATTGATCCATGCACATCTCTGTTAGTGAGTTGAGGTTAACTACTCGGCCTATTGGACCAAATGAGAACATGTTAATTCAAGGCATACGTGCAGGAACCTCATTGTGTAGGAGGCTTCCAAAATTTTCCCTGGGCCACTTCAGAAACTGTTAATGACTTATCTAATCTGGGTGATGAATGTTGAAATATCAATGGAGGGAAAACGTTTGCAGAACAACGGGAGTGCAGGTCATCCAAATTATTGTTAGAAAATCAATGGCTTGACCACACCAAGGAGGAAACAACAGAAAACTCTACTTCTCCAGAGAGGTGACAAAACTGGATGAGTGTAACAGCCTACATGACATGGTTGCTTATCTCCTACCACACTGAGGAATATTCAAGTGCCATATCCCAGCCTGAGAACTTGGACCTCGTCCCAATTAGTCAGGCAAAAACATACATCAGCAATCCTCTGATCGTGTCATTTTTCCTAACAACTCCTCAGGGATGCTCCACATGGCACTGAGAGTTCTACCCAGACATCTTGATTCTGTTGCTATCCAATTTGCATCAGCCCTTTTCTATGCTTGGGCTCTCAAACTCACCGAGGGGAGTTTTCTTAAACACACATCTGACAATATTATGTGAATGATCCTGACAGCTGAGTGACTTCTACCGACTGAATGGGAAAGAAAATTCCATAGAGATAAATTGCCTGCAGCATCTTATTGCTATTATTAAGCTCATATAAGTGTGTTTGTGCTTGAGAAAGATGGATATGGATCTCTCCCCCACCCCCATCACACACATAGACAGTATAAATGCACACTCCTATGCCAGATGCAAATTGTAAAGATGCATGCCTCCATCCTTGCATAGCTGCATTTATAGAAATCTGAATATTGGGAATGGGAGTCTGATGATAAATAAATAATACTCTAACCGCTGCTCATGGAACATAGAGAGCAAGTCAGATCAATGGTTCATTTAGCTCAGGGTTATCTCCCTCTCTGGCAGCAGCTCTGCAGGATTTCAATCAAACATCTTTCCCAACACTTATTGGAGAAAGCATGGATGGAAGCTGGTTGCTTCTATGTGCCAAGCATTAGTTCTGTAACTACATCCCATTTTGAATCAATTTCTGTAAATCTTTGGACAACTATTTGTGTTTCCCAGTGTTAGCTTTGACAATAGAGCACTGTAGTCCTTCTGACTTTCTCAGGTGGTGATCGCTACCAGGGACAGCAATATCCCTGTTGAGCTGCCTTGGAGCTTAAATGTCAGATGCCAATGTAAAAGTTGAGCATAATGCACTCATGTATAGTCCTGCCAAGTGAAAAATCCACTATTCCACATCAGATCCCCAAAGACGGAAACTTACTCCTTAATGATGCTTTCATTTTACAGTTCTTTCTACTTAGGCATCTGTCTTTCTGTCATTTTTACAACTATGTGTTTACTCTTCTCCCTCACAGACGCTGTTCTCAAGTGCCATCTATTGTTCTCTTCCTTTGGTGAAATTATTTACCCAGAGTTTCGATTCACATAATTACAAAACATAAAATCTGCAAAAATATTGAGTACAGATTATGGCAATGGAATGTGCAGGCTTGATCAATAATAGGTGCAATCTCCCTGTTTTCCTGAATCCAAGCAAATTCTGTATGTCTTCCTCAAGTAATGTTTCCACATTTTCGAGAAACGATCCACCACATTTGGAAAGTGTGACACAATATGCTCTTTCCAAGACTGAAGAGGAACATCTGTCATTGTGAAAAATAAAATACATGCCTTAGAGTGAGAAACAAGATTAACAGAAAATGGACACATATGTAAATGCGAGTTAAAGAAAAGATTTTATATGAGGATATTTGGGTTCCTTTTGACCTGCTGAGAACCTTTTATAGCCTACAGTGTACACTCACTGCTGAACAGGATGAAGGTATTAATTTGCTGACAAAAGGTTTCATGTCAGAAAAGAGGTCATGTTTTGGTTGCTATCAGCTTTGAATATTATTTGCATTTGTTGCTTGTCAGGAAAAGGACAAGTTAAGGGGAAAAAATAACCCCAATTCAAATTAATTGAAACCTAGATAATTTTTAATACTCCTTCATTTGAAGCAGGTCACAAAATTATACCCAACAAAATCACAACTTCCACCTCTATCTTTTACAACATCAATGTTTTCCCCCACTCTTTATTTGTCTTTTGTAGTTTTGATTCATCCTGCCTTTCAAAGTAATGATACAAATAGACCTTCCCATCCCCAATTTTACTTTCATAATACTTGGGAGGTAAATTAAGCTGAAACATAGTGTTTGTCTTGGTAAACTCACCAAAATCCCACTAAATGGGATTAAAACCTGTTTTTTCTTGAACCTAAACCAATACTACCTGTGACATTATGTTGATTTTATGCCAGATTTCATTTCATTCATGAACTTTGGAAGTCCTATTTGAGCAGGGACAATGAACCTAATGAACCTTTCTCAATTTATATGCACCTGTCTGGGATGAAGATGATGGCTATTTCCATTTTACCCCCCCCCCCTTTCTTCAACCTTGGGGTAAACTGGAGAATATCTCCTGAAATGTATGTTTGGCACAGTTTGAGATTACCAGATTAGGGAATGTTGTAGCAATCTTTTATTTTGGGGGGGGGGAGGTAAAGCCAGTGGGAAATTCCCAATTAGTACAAGTCTTCCTCTGAAATATCTTCATGCGCAAACTTCTTTTGAATTTATGCATGCGTACTCTGTCCAAATATTATGTTCAGGTACAGACTGCTCTGCGGAGGCCTTAAAATAGGACAAGGTATGTGCTGGAAACACAGAAGAAAACCCCCTCTTACTGTGTTCAGAGGAAGTTTCATCTAACTAGGCTGATGTGTGAATAATGCAGCACTGAAAAGAAACTTCCCCCCTCTCGTTTCTTTTTATCTCCATTTCACAGCAGTGACTCTGTTGCTTGGTAATACACAATGCCAAATCCTCAAGAACAGTAATTAACTATAATATAGCTATAATAATATGTAAGTATAACATATTACATAATTGGAAGTAAATTGCACGTATAAGTGTTTGGCCTTAGATTACTTCATCCAATGCCTCATGTAGTTCTTAAGAACCAAATATGGTTCACATCTGGGCTAGATTGTTCTCCAACAAATTTTTCAATTTCAAAAATCTTTGATTCTGTGTTCTTAAAATGTCTTTATGTGTGAAAATAGTGTAAATGTTATAGCACACCCAGGATCATCTTTACAGGAACGTGTGTTGATCTACAATTGGTTCTTTTTGCCTCTCTGCCTCGGTAACTACTCAGCCATCACCACTTCAAGCCTATGTCGTCCATCTCTCCTCTATCTTGCGGTATGGTTCATTTTCTATTTTCTGTTCAGACTGGTGGCACGAAAGCAAAAGTATGTGATAAAGATGGGGGAGAAATTTTCACTTGTTCTCTTTTGTCCCATATTGAATAGTGATCATTACATGAACAATGGATGTTTAAATAGACCATTGTACTTAGCGGATACAATTGTCGTTTATGTCTAATTGTTCCACCTGTATTTAAAAACCATTGATTATGGCTGCCATTTGTATCATGAAGGGGGTATTGCAGTGAAGGACTGTTTAAAAAATGCAGAGCCATCATGTAAGTATGTTTTTAAAAAAAGTATAAGTGAGGGAGGAGACAATGAAAAAAAAACTTTGGTTTAAATAGAATCTGTTAATTGACTGGTGTTGGGAAATGAATTCATTGTACACATGCAGGATAAACTTAAAGACTATCCTTTCCAGTGATTCTCTCAAATCAGGCTGTTTCCGTACCTCATCTTTCCTTGACCCGATTCACTCCAAAATCTGGATTAGTATTCTGGGAGGCAAGAACAAATTTTAAAAAATTGTAATAACAAATAAACAAAAAATCCCACTCCAATCAAAGGAATAAAAACAAAGTGCTTCATGCCAGAAAACAACGCAGGATTAAAATGTCCTTGTGAAATTCGTGCAAAAAATCCCATTTATGGAAATCAGCAGAGGTCAGATCCATCAACGGAACTAAATTTCTCAAGGAAAGATCCGTGCAAAGACTCAGAGGAAGACAGATAAACCAGCTTTTGGGAATTAATACTGAGATATTGTAAGGCTTGATCAATTCTTGCCTCATCAAACTGCAACTGGGATAGATTCAGCTCGTGATGATTCTCCCTGGGGCATATCAATCGCTAGACTGCAGATTTGGTATTCTGTTCATGGAGCAGTAGTTGGGATGAACCACCTAAGATGCCTAAGGCCTTATTGCTTTTCCCTTGGTTGTTTCCTTCTGTTGACCTGTCCTTTGGCATTGAAATAGTGGCACAAGGTCATGGAGTCGTGCACTTGCTTTTCCATATGGATGCGAAGACTGGTTTCAGGCAAAGATGGGCAAAATTAGTATGAATGGTAGAAATGGCATTTTGCTTTACAGGGCAGCTTCTCATTTATTTTTAAATTTTAATCAAGTCTCTCTCTCTCTCTCTCTCTCTCTCTCTCTCTCTCTCTCTCTCTCTGTGCATGTACATACAACAGAAGAGGGAGAGAAAGGGCCAGTGGTGTACTGGATTAGGTGTGGGGAGATCCAAATTCTAGTCCTTGCTTAGGTGTGGAAATTGGCTGGGTGACTTTGGCCCAATCACTCCCTCTCAGCCTAGACTGGGAAGTTATGTGTGTCAGGAACCACACTAGTGGCCATGGTTACTATGTTGTGCATCCACTCACCCCACCACATTGCAAATTAATGGCAGAAGGTCTCTTCTTTTTGCCATTTTTACTGTAGGGATGAGGAATTTCAATTTCCATCAGCCCCATTCAACAGGTCTAGCAGCAAGGTATCGTGGGAGTTGCAGTCTAGCATATCTGGAGGGCAGCTGGTTGCATACTGCTCTCCCAATGGAGTCCCTTCCAACAAATCTACATGAGAAGCCAGATGTATGAACTATTCCAGCCTGATATGAATTGTCACCCTGAGCTTTCTTTAACCTTCCTTATCTGTGAAAAGATGACAGCTGTGATGCTGGCCATTGACAGCTGATCTCCTTGGTTAACAGATTACTCCAGCATGCTGGCTGGGATTGTTCCCCAAACTGTTATCATGTCACTCACACATATCTGGCATCATCAAATACGGTAACATTGGCTCTCACTTCTTACAATATCCGAGTGATACACTACATGTTTCCTGCCAGCCACAGTTCAATCATCAGGTACCCCGTTATTGAATAAATTTGTCAGTATCTGAATGGAAATGCAATGATTTGCAAACAACATTGCAGGTAATTTTGGATGAAACTAAATTGGGGGAGGAGAAAGGAGAGGACAACAGCACCAGATTCTAGCTGGAAGAGGTAATTATTCTGACTTGCTATTTTAATTACAGCTGTGAAACACAAAATGTGCTTCTAATCCCTTGTTAAAGAACGAGAGGGGGAGTATTCTCAGTCCTTATGTCCAAGTCAGTTCAAATTGGCTTTGCAGTGCATTCTGGGAAAAGTTGATCTTTTCTGTTCTGTGTGATGATGGCATTATCAGTAAACAGGTTAGCTGCACATACTGCTGTACCCATTTCCAGTTTTAATAGAGGGTTTAGTTTAACCACTTGCAAATCTCTCAAAGCACATGGTCTCTGCTTTGATAAATGGAGCTGGACACTCAACAAAGAGCCCCATTACAAGGTTCCAACAACTAGATAGGTAATCTATTGCATCTTAGGGTTGAAGAACACTACTCATTCTTTAGAAGAGGAAAAGGACTTAGTCTTCACATTTCAGTCCACGTGACTATGATTTGTGTGATTCTATCTCACAGATGTAGCCTCCTCCCCTCAAAAAACAAACAAGGAAACAAAAGAGACTAAGGCTTCATTCAGTTTGACTCCCAAATGAGTGTAGGAGTAAGCCTTTGTCAAACCTTCTCTAACCAAACACTTTCCATTTGTTACTTTCAGGAATTCTGAGAATTGTAACCCCAACATTTCTGGAGGGAACCAGATTGGGGGGAAATTATTTTAGTCTCTTCTCCACATTTCCTACATGTGTGTGATAACACTTCACCTATTCACACTGTACATACTGAGACATGATTATTTTCCCTTTTTCTTAGAGGCATTTCGTTCTTCCTTTTGTAACACAAGAGGAGTCACGCTTAAAAAAGAGTAACATATGAATAAGTCATATAGTTTTGAGGGAGCTCATAGGTTTTCTTCTTCTTTCCTCTTGAACAGGATTTCTCTTTCTTGTCCTAGAACAGTTCTGTGGTTGAAAAATCTTATGCAGCCACTAGCTTCAAGTGGTAGAGATCTATAGAAGAAGGAGAAGCAAATGAAATCCAAGTTGCCATTCTCCTGCAACATGGAAATTGACCATTTACCCTTCCCCCCTCCCATGTGGAAGTTTCCCTTTCCCTTCACAAAAGGATGCTGGAGGAAAAAAATAAAAAGACCATCAAGTATATCTCCCAAATAACAGGAGCTGTACAAGTCATTATTTATTGCCCAGTGAATGTTTTCTTCAAGGAGGACGTTCATGGTCTTGTACTGGAGAATAGGTTTGCAGACTTAAGACCCCAACAGCAGAGGGGTGGGGAAAAAAACCCAAAACAAAGCATCCTTCCTTACCATCTAGAGATGGTATAATGACATCTGAGAAACACGGAGTAAGAATAAGATTTCATATCAGTTTGAAGATATAACTCATCTCAAATATAATGATGATTACACAAGGGGAAGAAAGGAAATCCTGTTTTTAAATGTAATTGACTCAGCTGACTGAAATAAAAAAGATTCCCCTGATTTCCTGCCATAGTACTTTATTGCTGATTGCATGCATATTTGTTCCTGCAATTTTTTTTTTATATGTCTTCAAGCAGGGTGTGCCTTTGGTACTCTCTATTATTTTCTTGATGCTTATTTATTTATTTATTTATCTATTTATTTATTGCATTCGAGTCAGTTTGGCAATGTTTTTGGAAGTGGTTTGCCCTTGCCTGCTTCCTAGGGCTGAGAAAGAGTGGCTGGCCCAAGGTCACCCAGCTGGCTTTGTATAAAAGGTGGGACTAGAACTCAGAGTCTCCCAGTTTCTAGCCTTTTGCCTTTATTAGGACCATTATTAATGGTGGGAGGGTGGTATTATTTATTTAAATATGTAATAATAAAAAAGATGGCTGTGGTGAAAAAAAATCTCAGATTCAGTTTCCAGTGTCTCTAATTACTTGAAGCTGGTATTGGTGGTACTTGAAATTCTGGAGATGTATTGATACTAGGAATAGATCAATCTTTTCCAATCGAGTAATATCCATATTCAAACTGGATAAGAATTCCAGGAGATGTAGCTCAGATCCTCATGAAGCAATGTGAGAACTCATTGCTTTCTTCTTCTTCTTGAAATCATCACCTGAGTATGCAACATTCCAGGTAACCATGCAAGAGGAAAGAAGCTAGAGGTGATAAATTCTGGTGTCATTCTGAGCATGTCTCATGGCTTTCTTTAAAAATGAAGATGGTACCTCCACCAATCATCAAAAGGTAATGTGTCTACCTACTCAGAATTCAATATAACAAACATTCATCTGTCCAAATGAACATCTATCTTCTCCACCATGGAAAGATAAAAGAATTGGCACAGATATTTTTTTTCTTCCTCTGCTTCTCTGCTTCCCTTTCAGGTTAAAATTCACATCTTACTGGTGCCCATCTGTTTTTCCCCAGAAATTGGCAGCTAAATCAGACCAAGAGGTACATTTACAGATGTGATGCGGTGTTAAAATCTTGACAGTTTTCAAAATCCACATACAAGGCGGCTTTTGTCGCTTGCTAAAGTCGTGAATGTCTCATTGGATTTGCTGTTAACACGCTGAACCAATCTACAAATATTCGGGAACATAAAGGTAACAGAAGTTTAATATTTGATGATAGATGGAATCTTGCTCCCACTGCACCATCATTTTTCTCTGAGTATTTGTTCAAGCGTGTCTTTCTCCACAATATTTATTTAAGTATTTATATTTCTCTCTTTAGCACTGAGCTTATTGTACCTACTCAGGTTGGCCACCGATTCTTCCCAACAGAAGAAACTATATGGACTCTCAAAAAAGTATAGCAACTTTTTGTGGTACCCAATCTTTTCTGGATCCAGGGACACGTAGAAATGATTCCCCATGTCCTATGTTAACTACATTTGCTAATTCTCCTCTGAGAAACTAAATGAATGGGGTGAAAGTACAAAACTGCTAATATGGTCTATTTTGTGTGCATTTGTGTGTGAGACAGAGCCTTAGAAAAACCAACAACAAAAAAGACCTTCCTCCCCATTTCTTTTCTGTACTTTTAATCCATATTATCGACCGCAAGACAGAGCAATTTCATTTTTAAAAATAAATGCATAAATAAAAGGCCTCTTAAAATACAGATGTGGCTGTAAATCTACCTTGAGTCGGAAGCATGTTACTAAATTTTATGTTGATTTTCTATTTGTAATGTTCTTATTATCCAAGCACATTAGCTGGGCTCCTTCAATCAATCGCATTACAGTATATATCTTTCCAGGGAGGTCGCCAAGTGGCCTGTTGCAGTAAAGCAAGAAAGAATCTTGGGGCCAGTTTTTATGATGGCCTAAGCTTATGAGTCCATGTTATAATCAATGTGCTAATCATTAAGTCTTTTTGTTCCTCACAGTAGATATCAACCTCCATCCTAGGTCATCTGATTCAACCTTTGTTTTTGAGCCTCCTATTCATCTTAACTTCCCAGCCTGCTATTCATTTTAATCTCACTAGGAAGTCCTAGGTGGAATATAATCACTATTTCTTATTGCTACTGCATAGCAACTGGAAGTAACCTAGGAGTAACATGTAACATAATATGATTAATAATATAGTGTTAATTAGACTGGAGGGAAGGGGAAACAAGGCACTAAAGCATTCACTTGACTGCTTCACCATGTCTTCACACAGACAAGACATAAACACACATTGAGGGTCAAACTAGCAGCCTTCATTTCAACGTCTAGTCCAAAACAGCAGATAAAGGTCCTCATCTAACAGCTGTTTAGCTGGTTTAACCATAGCTTCAATTATGTGAAATCTAAAGGATTAGACAAGCCACTAAGGAGAATTAATCACAATTTTAACAACTGATTCTGCTGCAATAATAAAAAACATTCATAATCAGCCAGTGGGATAATCCAGTCTTAACCTCACCAATTGCTGTTCTCTCTCTCTCTCTCTCCCTGCAATATGTCCTTTAGTGAAGGTTATTAAACATTATGGTTGTGGGGCAATGCCTGGTGCTGATTGGCTAGGAGGTTGGGGTGAAATGGATGAGCCAAGTTGTTCTTTGTTACGATATGGCATCCAGAGCTATTCATCCTAGATCAGTGAGAGAAAAAGCATGTTGTTTTCCAAGATTTTAAAGATTCCAGAAGTGAATAGCTGGCCTTACCATGCATTTCTGTAACACTCCAGAGAATGAATGAACAAAGCAGCTGTCTCACATAGCAACAGTTTTCAACTGAATACAATTGCTAGGATAAAACATGCCCCTACCTCCCAAATCTATTAGCACTTACAACTAGGACTGCTCTAAATGATCTTCTATGAACATTTTCTGGGAAAAGGAGAAAGATGCTTGTGGTCAGAAATGTTTCCATCAAGCCTCCTATAATCTACTTGTCCTTTGTTGCTGCTTCACAGCAGCTATTTCCCTCCCCATTCTTTAGTTCTTCCATGGAAAGATTTTGTGTGGATGAAGGTGATGCTTAAGCCTTTGAAACTGAATGGGTGAGTTGATTGAAGTTTCATATACAAGACAGACAAGTAGAAAAGCATAGGGAGGAGAGAGATGATTGGCAAAAAAAGCAAGGAAACCTTTGGAAGGATGAAGATACCCAAGGAAGGAACCAAGTCAGGGTAGGCTTAAGCAAGAAGCTCCAGGAAAATGACTACTTAACCTGGCACATAGCTTCAACTAAACATACAATCAGCCATTCCAAACTGTCACACTTCCCAGCTGTGGTGGCCTGTCATTAGGTGAATGAATTATTATCTGGGGTTAGCAGCAGAAAAATGCAAGGTGGTCTGAAAAGGGAAGCAAGATAATTTGTGGAAGTGGCTTAAAGCCCTCGTTTGTTTCCATCAGAGCATTTTAAAATCCCAAAATCTGAATAACCCATTGCTGATTAGTTAAAAGTAAGCAGTGATAATTAAAGGAGGAGACGATATTTTCCTGCATTTTTTGTTGTGTATGGCAATCCATGGGTAAATAAGACTGTCTGCATGTACATACTCATGTGTGTATGAAAAAGAGGAAAGAATGAAAGCATCATTGACTACAAAGCAGCAAATGAACGTGCAACCGTCTTGTTCCTGGGAAGACCCTTGGTATGTGGAGGTCCATGGCTCAGTGGGTGTGTACATGCTCTGCAAGCCAAGAGTCTATGGTTTAAACCAAAGGTCTCAGGCTCAAAGAAAATGACAGATGATGGGGTGCTAAGGCTGCTCAAGATACGATTGTACAATAAGAAGTAGGCCATTCACAAATATCCTTTGATCATCTTGTGGCTAAGTACACCCATGGGGAGCCTATGAAAATTATCGTCTCTTTTGAGAGAAAGGTTGGAAGCAATTTCTTTTCCCTAGTGCTAGGGATAGCGAGCGGAATTTACCTGTCCTATTAAAGCTGACAAGGATATGGTTCAAATTACAATGAAACAATTGAAAGATGCAGGTACTAGGGGTTGACAAATTAACCACTGGCATCATTACATCACCTATTAAGCAGGGAGACTGGAATGGAAATTCTAGATACATCAGCCCCTAGCTGATCTTGGCTGATCTTAGAAGCTAAACTAGCATCCTGATTATTACTTGGATGGGGGATCCACTTAGGATCTCAGGGCCTGGGAAGAGGCAATTACAAACCACTTCTGTATTGTTGCCAAGAAAACTGCACGGATGTATTCAGGAAGAACCAAACTTGGCTTGAAGAAGTCTCTTCCTTTAATCTGGAGGTGCAGGGATCAAACAGAATCTTCTGCGTGCAAACCCTATGTTCTGCTAGTGAACTATGGTGAGGGAAGAGATACTTGGTGCAACCTGAACAAAGATGCCTTTGTCTGTCCAATCAGAAACAAATAGAGGAGCATACAGCAAATGATCAGTGACATGTCATTAATTCCATGCAGCTCCTTTAAAAGACTCAGCATCCAGGATCATCCTTGACACCAGTATTCAGAAGATCCCTACAGCAGTTAAAATAATCATCTTACAAACAACCTCAAATGAGCTCTAATTGCCTAAAATGCTGCATTACAACTGGGACAGAGAGAAAGCAACAAGGTGTGTGACTCTCATAGTGTTGTTCTGATTATGTGGCACTTCCTGGATCAGTTGCAAGTAGAAGAAATTAACCCAATACATTGGAGAAAAGAATCCTCAATTATGGGGAGCAGGCAAGGTAGACTGGGGTTGGGTTTGATTGTGCGGTAGAGGCAGCAGGCACAATTATGGAATGCAGAATGACCCTTGTGAGGAATTCCATTTTTTAAATGTGTAATTTGTGTAATTTTAGCCAAAAAAGTAAAGGGTTGCAGATCAGAGCTAGAATTGTACCCAAAAAAGTAAGGGGAAACAAAAAGGAACCATAAAACTCAAATGATAGAATGAAAGAGTTGGAAGGGGCTACTTAACTTCTAACTCCCTGTTGTGCACAGGGATACAAATTAAAGCATCCCCAACAAATTAAAGCATCTCCAGTGACTGTCCAGCTTTCATGTGAACACATCTTCCTAGGCAATTGCTACCACTGCTGAACTTCCTTTACTCTTAATCAGGCAAGTCAGTAGGTATTTAGACTAAAATACTCGGCCCATTAGGAAGATGTCAATAACCCTACCGGTTTAGAAGGATCTAACTGCCACCTTGGGAGGGGGGACCCTAATCCAGCCCTCCAAAATAGTTTTTTTCTTTTGCTAACTTCAGTTCTGATACTTGTCACATGGGAACAGGAAAAAAAAAAGGCAGTTTTAGAAAAGTTTTAAAATTATATCACCATCTTAATGTCTTTTTGCAGTTAGTGGTCCAAATGAAAACCACCAGCAGACTAATGTAAAGGTAAAGGAAGGAGGGAAATTGTAATAGCTGGTGTTGGCTTGGGGATTATATATAGCTTTCTAATTGCAGGGTAGATAACACCCTCTCCAAACTGTGCTCATGAGAAAACTTGCTTGTTCCTTCAAGCAAGAGGGTGCAAGGTATGTTTTCCATGACTTGGTGGATCATAAAAAAAATACTTTCAAGATAATGCGTGGTCAAGAAAAGCAATGCACAACACATGCTTACCACAATGTACTCTACTTCTGCCTTAAGTCTTTAAAAGAGCTCAGTAGTTAATACTCAGTTGCTAATATAATGAAGCTAATTGTCAGTGAGATTCATTGATGGACTGAGGGCAAAGAAGAAGCCACAGACAGTCTCCAAGTCAATTGCACTGAGATTTGGTAATGGTAATGAGGGGGAAAGAGAAAGTTCAAATAATGTGACAAGCTTACTGAAACCTGAAGATATTTGAACAGGAACTAGAAGTAAAAACATTCATTGTTGAGCAAAAATAGTTTGTCAAGATGCAGACTAAAAGGTCAATAAAATGAGTGTGTGCATGTATTAAAAGGAAGCTTCTACTTCTTTCTTCAACCATATTTCCTGAATAATAGGTCCTTCATACGAATCTTAGGCAAAGGCAAAATTTTTGTTGAAGGTCCAATCTTTTAGCAGAATCACTGTCAGATCGATGTATAAATGTTAGATCCCAGGATTGCATATAGACCTCAACCTTCTAGAGAAAGCCAGTTTCTTGATTCTTGCCCCCATGAGGAATTACACAAACGTGTGCTACAAATTCAAGAGAAAGCAAGGAAGCAAGGACGCAAGGACGCAAGGACGGAAGGAAGGAAGGAAATCTTTTATGAAATAAGTAAAACTAACATTTGCTTACTTATGTTTACTGCTTTAACCTAACCTATTAGAGCTAAACAGATAATTAGTTTGAAGATTTACAGTAGAAACACTAAATTAAATTTATTTTCCAAGCCATATTGGAAAGACAGAAAGAAATCTCAAAACTAAATTGATTCATTTCAAATATGTGAATTATTTCTGCACATACACAGAGATATATTTTCTTCCCTAATTTAGAACACTGCTTTGAGTTGAAACTTTCTGAAGTTGCAAAGCCAATACACCATTCAGAAATGAAATAAATCAATTTTTTAAATCAAAATTATGTT
Organism: Python bivittatus; assembly: GCF_059951505.1. Taxonomy (NCBI): domain Eukaryota; kingdom Metazoa; phylum Chordata; class Lepidosauria; order Squamata; family Pythonidae; genus Python; species Python bivittatus. The sequence goes on along the minus strand of NW_028277052.1, from coordinate 9,119,180 downwards.
TTGAATCAAATCAAAACCAGACCACCCATCCCTTCTATCTATAAATTCTTGACTTGTCATAACAAGGTTAAATAGTTAGAAAAGAAGAAAACCCCCAAACTGCTTTCTTCAAATAAGTGAAAAACAGAAAATCTTGGCCTTCATGTATATGACACAACTTTACCATTTTGCACTTCCATTCCAGATTATGTAACCAGTGCATCCCTGACTCTTGGTGAATATGGCATTTGAGCAGTCAAAATTGTCTACCTGTGCCCTGAAATCAAATCTAAATGGTCTTGAGCATGCTGTTATCTATTCTGGAAGTTCCTTGAAGTTCCTTACAGAACTCAGAGAAAAGCTCTCAGTGTAGAAATGTTATTAATTTATTTATTTATGCATTCATGCATTCTCCTATAAATGTCATTATGGGAGAATCAGGGCAGATATGTTTGAGCTGGCTTTTCGGTCTGAGGAACTGAGCCGAACACAGTGACACAAAATGTACATTCTAGTCCTTACTGACAGACTGAAAATAAGGAAATCATTGAGTCTAGATGATATTCTGTTTCATTAACCCTTTCAAACTGTTAATTGTGTTAATAAGTGGCCAAATAGTGGCAATTTGGCAGACATTGTTTATTTAAGTTTTCAAAAGGCTTTGGGGGAAAAAACCCTCCTTAGACATCTGTGATATCTCAGCAGTTATGAGATGAGACAACATTGATAACTAGCTATGAAGAGTTGCTGGGAGTTGGGCGACATATAAATTTAATAAATAGTTATTGTTATTATGAAGCAGAAAATGAAAATAAATGGACAAAGATCTGGTATTTTTAACTTGCTCCTCAACAATGTTGATCTAGAAGTTAGGAAGAAACCTAAAGAAATGTGCTGATGGTGACTATTGGAGCAAAACTAAGTAATGTAGTGCCTTTGGCAGATGGATGGCCATAGAAATATGCTAAATGAATAAATAAATCTCTAGCTTTCTCCTTTAATAGCCAGAGAGTTCATGAAACCTTCCACCAATCCCTACAATCTACTGATCCTCAAGATCTGTCACCTGAGAGGGCTGGTTCACCCTCTCTAATGATAGAGCTGACCCTGGCTATGTCCTATGTCTTTGAAAGAATCCAGCTGGTAACAGATGTTGCAGATGCCACAGCCTTATGAAAAAGCAGGATGCTTAACCCCAGTGCATAATTTGCAACAAGGCAATCAGCACTTTTTAATATATGTGTTTCTACAAAAGCTGAGTAGTACAGTGATTCGTGTCAGGTTTGCAAAGGTCACTGTGTATTTACTGTTGTTTATTGTTCACTTCTACAGCTTTTTGCCTTCAGAGCAACTAGGTGAATAACTAGCAGAAGGTGAAGCTGTCTCTGGCTGGATGCTAGGGGGTGTGGCTTGAGGAGACCATCACAGTCTCATGGTGTAATGCAGCATGCAATCTTATGCACAGTTAGGAGGGAAAACGTTATTTTGCAATTAGAGGGATTTTCTTTTGAGTAAATAGACCTAGGGCTGAACTGAGTCATTTTTCTTCCATAGGCCTATCAGGTTCATTTATCTTAAAATTTTGTTTTGCAGGTATTTCATAGTAAGTACATTTCATAGCAAAGTACATAGAATCCAGCACATGGTATGTCTCATCCAAGATCTGGTTTCCAGCTGGATCCCACCACGTATTTCCAAAAGATACACCTGGGTGGGAGGCAGGCTTTTCCACTGAATTAAGAAAGCATTCTTCCTAAACTGTACACTTACACTGTATTTCCATTTAAACTGAATAATGTTAGATCTAGATACATTCATTCATTCTTTGGATTTTTAAGGCCACACAGCTTCAGAATGACTCTAGGTGGCTTCATCAAGGCTTTGTTCAAACAGTATGCTTAACAGGGATGCTGGCTTAATCCATTTTCTATAACTGCGCAATCAGGGCCACCACATTCCTGTGTGCAATTTATGCACTGCACAAGGGCACCCCATTGGCTGGAGGAGGTGGGGGACCACCAGTTACAAGTTTAAAAAAATGGACAAGCTGCATGGCACAGTTACACAGAAAGAGATTGTCCACGAAACAGAAGGAGATACAGTATTTTGAATATTGTTTTTTTTAAAAAGCATGTTTTTTGTGGGGAGGGGGTACTAAGGGGATGTGCTAGCAATGGCTCTGTGCCCAATACACTGAACAATATACCAATCAAACTGGCTGGATTCATACGACATGCTAAACCATGAAAAATATAACAAAAGGTAACACTAAGCAAACTTAGCATGTATGTGAAAGTTAGATCTATAAGTGACCTGGTTAAATATGTCCAGTAAACACAGCTTATGGATTAGTAGCTGAATTCCTGCTATTTCCCCCCCCCTTCTTTCTCCACCCCACTTTTATGCTGTGTCTTTTTAGATTGGGACCCCAAAAGCAAAACTTTCTCTTGATAGTTACTCGGAAACTATCCTGAAACCCTTTGTGGTTGAAGAGCGAGGTGCAAAACCTCTTAAAAAAAATAAAATAAAATGCTCCATGCCCCCGGAAAGTAATTCCTGTTCTTTTAAATTCTGTAACAGAATATAAATTAGAAGGTTTTTGGGGGGTGGTGAGGAAAGTGATATGAAAGAAGAAGAAAAAAAGCTCTAACTTTTGTTCATCCAATTTTTATTTTATTTTTTTACTTAGTGGTTAGGTCAGTTTCTGGTAGGTCACCAGGAGAGATGTGCCTTCAGGATAAAGAATTTTAATCGGCTGATGGATATGAAAAAATAAATTACATTGGCAAAACGCAATAAACATTAAAGGAAAAATGATGAGGGTAATATAAGAACATTGATTTAACAAGGATGATATAGAGGAATTGTCTGTTTTATAGGTTTCTAGATGTCTATTAGGGGCTCTGTATTAAGGGATATGGCTGTACTCTTGATATACTTAAGAGCTGTCAGTAATTCCTATTTCACAGTCTGCTGCTTCAATTCAGAAACCATGTTCCAGCCTGGCTGACCCCATCCTGGGTTTGTTGGAGGGTGACCGCCTGCCGAAGGTGTATTTTCAGGAGCTTGTCATGGGATGTGGTTATATTCTTCACAATTGAACAGGGGTAAGAAGAGGTAATGAGTATTGCTCCCCCATTTCTCCTTATCTTCTCCTCTACATCCTGCTCTGGAATTCTAATGTCATTTGTTTCAATAATTCCATCTCTCTACTGGCTGCTCAATGTCTTGATCCTCTTTTGCCACTGACTTGCCTCCCTTCCAGCTCTCCAGAAAATAGAAATGTGCTTTACTGAAGCAACCAAAGTTATCCTAGACTGTTGGACATGCTGAGAACTTTAGCTAGTGTCAGGCTTCAGATCATATGCATGTTGCATTCCATAGCCATCCTAGCACCTTGAAAATACTTCCGCCATGGATGACTTGATCCCACTGCAGAATAGTTCATTTGGTTAAATGCTGCTAAAGTACATGCAAGGAATTAGTCTTAGAAATCAACCAAAAGAAGTAACTTTGGTCGTGAGCTCTAAACAACATCCCTGACATTTAGTCACGTTACTTGCGTGGGTGATGAGCGGTTCAAAATGTTCACTTCACACCTTTACTCGAATTCAGTTTCATTGTCATGCCACAGAGCCAATGAGACTTTAAATGTGTTGTGAGATCTGAAGCCAAATCAGAGTGTGGACTAGGATTCCATTGCAGCATTGGGTGATTAAAAACAAATCTGTTTTTAAGTGGATATCGTACACTCTGAAATATCCTCCTTTTAATCCAGAAAGAAGGAAGAAGGTTGGTTAGTTGGTTTAGCAACTTTTGTTTTAGCCTTTCAGCATGATCTACCTGCAGGATGTGTATTATTTTTGTGTAATGTTATTCTCTTTCCTTTTTTTAACTGCTTGGTGACCATCAGAAATGTATGTATTGATGTGCAATTTTATTGATTAAGCTGATTATTTTCTTTGGAAGCAGTTTTACCAACTCAAAAATGAAGCTCAGATGGTTTCTTCATTGGATATAGGACCAAGCCAAACCTGATTCATAGAACTTTCAGACTATTTTCTGGACTTGAGGACTGGGAGGAGTGAGAATCTTCCACAGGAGTAAATTAGACAGTGACTCTCTAGTCAAAGAAAGAGATGGGTGATATGGAAATGGATGGCTTTCATGTTTCAGAAGAAGAGGTCCTAATTTACTTTTCACCTAATTGTGAATAAGGATGGTTTAGGATTTTGTTCAGTCCACTTTTTCTAAGCAAACAATCCATGAGGCTGATTGGAAGACTGTTATCCAACAGTTTTTTTCCACTTCTCCAAATGTGGCATTACAATGCTTAGTTCAAAGCAAGTACTAAAATGCATATAAGAATAGGTGTTTGATTTTGTTAATAATTTGATTAAAAGTTTTAAAAAAGAAGATAAAAACTAATGCAAACTAATCAAAAGTAAGAAAGAAAAAAGAAAAAGAAAGAAATCAAAGAAAAAGCTAGAAGTGCAAGAAAGGAAAAAAGTAAAAGAGAAAAATAATGCAGAGAAGTGGCTTCTGATCTTCTTTACAGCAGTTGTAAGTACAATTATAAATTTACCTCTTACTCTAAGGTTGCAACATGTCTCTTTTCTTTCTATAATCTATCCTGTCTAATCATCAAAACCATAAGTTTATTTTTTCCTGTTTTCCACAACAAGTCCATAAGGGGTTTCCAGTCAGCAATATACATAGATATTGTCTTTTCTCTGATCAAAGCAGTCAATCTGACCATCTCAGTGTGTTCCATCAACTTCACCAACCATTCCTCTGTTGTAGATATTGCCAGGTCTTTCCATCTTTGTGCATACAATAATTTCTCTGCAGTTATCATATACAAAAATAAAGTCCCATGACTTTTTTCCAACTGTTTGTCCATCAATCCCAAAAGGAAGACCTCTGGTCTCAGTTGTATATTAATCTTTAAATACCTTTGAATCAGTGTATGTATTTGAATCCAACATTTTCTAGTTTTTTGACATGTCCATCAAGCATGATAAAATGTCCCTTCTTTTTGTTCAGATTTCCAACATGTATTTGAAGTGCCTTTATACATTTCACACTTAAAAGATTGATGTCAGCCTTCCCAGGTAGACCAGACAGGAAACACAACCAGATGAGTTAATTCTACTATATGGCAAGGCTATGCTAACAGAATCTTGCAAGTCTGAAAGTACAAATCTCTTGCCATCTCTTTTACAGCCTAATAGATTAGGAAAGTTTCTTTCAGAGTTTCTTTCTCTGCCCGTTATCCAGCTGTGGGCTATACCCTCTCTTATCTGATTGTTCCCTAGGCAGCATCTCTTCCCCCCCATCTCCCAAGGTCATTCACACATTCCGTTACAATAACTGAGACCAGGGAAAGCTTATCTCACCACTTTATCAACACTTCCAGGCTGTCCTGGCCATTTCTGGCATTCCCTCTTAGTATTATATAGTCATCTGCAGGGCGTAGCTCAGTTTTGTGCAGCAGCATGTAAAACCTGACACAAACAACAGCAGGTTCTTTGTAATATGCTTTCAGAAATTAAAGAATCAGGTTACATGTGATTCTGATTTGATTATTCTGCTAGCACTGCCTTCGTTTTGTCTTCTTAAATTAAATGTTGCTGATTTTCAGCCCTGCTCAATTTCTTTCCAATTTCACCCTGTGGTCTAGGTCTTAACTGTACCTGTTCAGTGCCATGAAAGGAGAATATCATATGCTCACCAACATTCTTATGCTTAGTGCTACAGTGGTTTTTTGTTGATCATTCTTTTTTCCTTTCAGAGAAGGAAAAAAAATGCTTTTAAATGGCTTGTGGAGTTCCTGCGCTTATTTTAGTAATAAGACTTTTAGGGGTAGACCAGATCAGGAAAGAGATTCTACTGGAAGAATTGGACTATACTTTATTGAAATAGACTGTAAGGCAGAATTGTGCAAGCCTGCTTGTGCCTTACCTCCTGTCTGTCTTATATCCCAATGAATCAGAGAGGAGCCTGCATAACTTTCTTCCGAATACTACCTTATTTCCCAGGAATGCTTAAGAAATACTTCTGCCCTCTTTGCTTATATAACAGTACTTGCCTATTTCCCTCAAGGTCATCTCCCTGATCATCTATCCCAGGGTTCCTCAACCTTGGCAACTTTAAGACGGGTGGACTTCAACTTCCAGAATTCCCCAGCCAGCAAGGGAGTTGAAGTCCGCTCATCTTAAAGTTGCCAAGGTTGAGGAACCCTGCTCTATACTGACTGCCTAAGGGGGATGCGGTGGCGCAGTGGCTTAATGACGCTGAAAGTTGCTGGCCAGAAATGGTCGACACTTCAGCGGTTCGAGTCCAGCCTTCGTGTTAAACAGGGAGAGCTCCTGTTTCCTCCCCAGTTCCTGTCAACCCAACAGTTCAAAAACTCACGTGAGTAGATAAATGGGGACTCTCACTCCAGTGGGAGGAAAAATGCTGGCGGCTGCCTTGCAAAAAAGGAGTCGGGAGCAGTTGCCGGTAAGCGCGAAAAACCGTGCGCGCCTGAAAAGGGCGCGAAGCAACGGAAACCCCGCCTCCTGCGCTCGCCAGCTGGGCTCTGCTCTAGGAAGGAGGCTCTGGCAAACCACTTCCAAAACAATTGCCTTGAAAACTGCAAGGACTCGTCCAAGTAGTCATGCCTGCATAACTGCATAAGACTGCCTGGCTTGCAAAGCTGCAATTAAAATCCCAAGGGAAGACCTTAGGATACCCATTGCCCCATAGGGCTTCTTTTAGTAAGAGAAGGGAAAGCAACAAGGAAGACTGAAGAAAATCAGGGAAACAGAAAAGCTACCTCTTTCCACTGCTTCACAACAATAAGTTCAAAAATATAATCAAAAGTATGCTTTTCAAAAAGAAAAAGGTAGGAGCTTTTCATAGTGGTAGGAGTCCTTAAAAAAAAATTCTTGCAACTGACTGGCTCAGGACCATCTTCTTATCATGTAAGACTTGTATTCATCTTCCTCCTTTTGGAGCTGCCAGCCTTAGGTTGGCCTTGTTTTTTTTTATTGCAGTGACCCCAGCTTCACCGTAACCTTGCTTTCTCTCCCCTGGCTATTCTGTCAAAGCAAAGCATTCAAATTGGTTACAAAAATCTCAGTGTAGTGTCTGCCGCTGATAGTAAATTCTGGAAATTAGCTTGCCTCTCTCTGGGGAAATTGCAAACAAAAGGAGAGAAAGCACTCCATTAAAAGAGAAAGGGAGAGCACTGACTAGTCCTCAAAAGGCTTCCTATATCGGCACATTTTTCAGTACGCTGATAATTCTTGATTGGAGTTTCCAAAGAATTTAGCTGCACATTGTTAGGGTCTGCCTTTCTCCTCGTACTACTACTTTTTCCACTTTTCCCTTGTATGGCTGTCTTTGCACTAGAGCACACACCACCTCCTTACTGAATTAACCCGTTTGGGGGGTTGCACATGATTCTGGCACGTGGCCTCAGATTTAGAGCCACATACAAGCCAACTATGTCTAGAGCAATGGAGGCAACTTGGAATACTAGAGATTTCACATAGACCTTGATTCTCCACTTAATTCAGCCTTCGGGAAAGGCTGGATGGCTTATTTGTCTGGGGTGCTTTAATCTGGATGCCTGCATTGAGTAGGAGGTTGGACCTGATGACATAATGGCCCAGTTCTAGGATTCTAGGGTTCTGATTTCAAAATCCATCTGTAAGAGGGCAGTTTAGATAAAAGGTAGGGGTTCTCTCCAAGCTACTGCTCAGAAAAAAGGAGAAAAAAGTCTGCTACGGAGAGATAAGGAGTGTCAGAGAGAGAAGGATTGTCCCTACCCAGTTTGAATTCAGGCCCTTCCTCACTACTTGCTACAGCCCAGACCACGAAGCGATCCCAAGGCCAAAACTGTCCCTGATGGGATACGGCCCTTGCCAGAAGACAAAGATGCCAAATCATGTTTTAGAGCATGGGTGATGAAATTCTGGCACCCTAATTCAGGTGCAGCCAGAATGCCAACCATCATGACTAATGAGAGCCATCGGACAATATAAAGAGGAACAAAGGGTGCTCATTCCTGCTCTAGATAGCTTTCATGTGTAGAATAAATGCTTCAGTGACATGGCACATGCTATCATGAGCAGATGGCAACATAACAGAGAGGGAAGGTGCTTTATACATTACAATGAATGCTCATTGTATGGAGGAGGAAAACAGGAGGCATTGGCCTTCTGCATATTCAGCCGAACCTGCAAAATAACCTGACTGTCTTTGCTATAGCAGCATATATATTTCAGACTGCTTAGTTACCTTGGGAACTAGATATATCACATCACTCCTGAATACTTATCACAGTACATCACAATGAGAGTCCTTTTAATAACCAATTGAAGCAGAATTGGAAGTATAAATTATGCATCTTGTGTCCAGCCAGTGAGTTATGGAGTCCCTCCCCATCCCTTTCTCATGAAGAGCTGGTATTGCAGTGTGGGTTTCAGCCTTCCTGAGGGATAGCCTTGGTTAGGAATGTCAATCTTTCTTTATGGCATGAGGAAATATCAGCCAGCTTTTTGACCTATACATCTTAAAGAACTGAAAAAACAATTATGCCCATTATAGAGAGCAAAAGGGAAGATTAATGAGCCATGTTTATACAATCTATTCAATATCACAGTCAGGATGCAAAATCTTGACATCAGGCCAAATGCTTTCTCATTCTAATGTTGGGTCAACTATGGAAAATCCAGGTGGCCAGTACGGAAAATCCAGGTGGCCAGTACTGAAAAGTGAACAAGAAGTGGTGGACTAGTGCCAAGTTCCAGAAGCACCTGTGTTTGGAAGAAGACCCAGAGTTTCATGATCTTTCTAAGATCATCTGTTGTACTTGACCAGGAGAACCTCTGTCTATCTTCCTTCTTAGAAAAGCAATGCTGCGTTTCAGAAGAGAAATGCCTTTATGAAAAAGACAAGTAAGCAGTCTTCGAATAAGAATTCACTTACCAAACCTTCTCCCAGCCTCAGTAGGGTCTTTTCTGACACCAAACAGCATTTAAATTGCAAAAATAGGGAGGGAGGGATAGAGACAGACAGATGGGCAGACAAAATGGCTGAAAGTGATGAGAGGGACAGTCTAACTTGTGGAGAAGACCTCAGGCTGGAGACGGTTGTTCTAAGCCTTTAGAAAAGGCTCTAATGGTCAATGGTTGCAAGCTTTCATTTGCATCTTTTGAACCCTTATTCTGCAAACTTGATCTTTACTGTCCTGTTTAAAGGATAGGGAACTAAGACTAAGAAGTAGAGGCTACACAATTGCTATGAAATGAGTCTACCATATTTTAGCTCAACTGATCCTTCTCTGGAACAGCCAAGTCATCCATCATTAAAAAAAAAAACACCCATTCTGCTTAAAATATTAATCCAATATGTTATTAATAACATAGCCTAGGAATCTATATTTCAAAATACAATTTTCTATCATCTTGTTCCCTTTTAATTTGCAGTTTGTCCTTTTTCCCCAAAAGGAAATTTCTCTCTGAATGGAGTTAAAACTGTTTCAAAATGTATGACCTTAAATGTCACTTTTTATTAAAAAAAGGGTTTTTTAATAGTAAAAAAAAAAAATCACACTTTGATAAACCATTATCTGATGTGCATATCAGATCATTTTTTAAAAAGCACAGTGTCAAAAGAAAAGGAGGAGGATGTGCTTTTGTTATATCCGTATAACATCTACCACTTTAAATGTTATATGGATATAAATTGGATATTAAAAAAGTCCCTGCTCTTGCTAAATAAATATTTCTTTAAAAAAGGATGCGCTTGAATTAATTGCTGTATGCATACTGGCGCAACACCAAATGGTCTTTTGCTTGCGTGAATGGTCAAGAAACTAGTCGGAGCTTTTCTTCCACTTTGTATTACTTTGGATGCAATGCTTTAAAAGACAGATTGCATTTTTAGCTGCATATGACTGGAGTCACAACTGCCACTAGCCAGGATTTTTTTTTAAAAACAATTCTCATATAATGAAAGAGAATCTACATTTAAACTTCTGTAACACGTTCTAATGGGGCTGCTTTTAGAGATGATCTGGAAACTCCATCTGGCACAAAACGTAGCAGCTAAAGTCCCTTAAGAGAGCTTGACTCCTGGTGAACTTCATGGACACATCCCTATAATTTTCTTGGCAACAGCATGGACCCAGTTTCCTTCTGCCTTCTTCCTGTATGTTTCTCCAGCTTACAGATCCAACTAAAACCCAGGTAGTCTCCAACTAAAGTACTAACTCTCCTTAGGTCCAAACCTGCTTAGATCAGCCACGGCCATTAGATGTTGCTACCCGCTCATGGATACTAAGCATCTACAAGTTCCATTAGAGGCAGGGAGGGGAGTGATTAATATTTGAACACTTTTTAATTGGAGAAGATTAGTACTGAAGCATACTGAAATAAGGCTGGCATGATAAATAACTTTGGAGTCAATTTTCCTCAGAACTTTAAATGACTTCCTAAGTTCTTCTAAATGAACTGTACCCATCCAGATACCCCAACTATCTCCCTGGATTATTGGGTAGCTTACATCTCTAACAACTTCAGTAAGAATAACCAGAGTGGATGGGCCTTCAGTGCTCTTGTTATTCTTACCACCTATTGGAGACTCATTAGGATTCAGTCACAGGGGCATGTACATTTCCAACCGACATTCTAGGATGCTCATTTATGAGTTCTATAAATTAAATGGAAGGGGACAATTTCAGTCCCAGGGCTGTATCTGGCCTCTGAGTCTCATTTTTTGCAGCCCTTCTGGTTGTCCTGGCAGATTTCAGTCAGCTGCCATTTTGAGAAAAAATACCCCCAAATTATAGTGGAAGCCTAAATCAGGTTTAATATTGCTCAAGAAGTAAAAAAAAAAAAAAAAGCCAGCTAAATAAAACAAACAAAACTATGTCTACCAACCCATCTCCAAAGAAAGTGGTTTTAGAAAAAATCTCAGTCCTGCTCAAGGACTTCATATTTTGGAATGTTTTCAAACATTTTCTTTCCCATTTCCCATTCCCAGCTACAGAACAACTCTACAACCAACTGTTTTAACAGTTTAGTTAAGTATTAAAATATCTTTGGGGCAAAGCTAAGCAGCATCACACAAGAATATCTTTCAAATTGAATACATGCACCCTGTCACCACAGGCTGATCCTTCTCTGTGTTTGAGGGTCTTCCTCAGTAAAGAAGTGGGGGGTTTCTACTCCTCCTCTCAACCTGTAGTAGCTTAGGAAAGCATATGAGCAAATGGTTCTTTCAATGGTGGGAAAGAACAGCACTCCAATTACAGAAGCTGTGGCTTTAGAGGAAATGTCTGAATCATTCACAAAAAATGTTTAACAGCTGCATATATATTGCATCAGAATGTTCACCTGGAAAGGCCTCAAGAGAGCTGGCTGTTCACCACTTTGCCATCTTTCCCATCTCATCCTGATTCACAGTCATTCTTTGCTTGTCACCCATCAACCAGTTTTTCCTAGACAGACTAAGTCAGATACTGCAGCTTTGCACTGCTATGTCATATCTGAGCAAATGCCTGGCTGAGGGAAATGGAGCATGGACTCCCAGCTGATTGGTTAGAACTCAGCTTTTAATGAAGCTCCATATTAATTGTATGTTCCATATATGCCAGGATTACCCAGCAAACATGGTCATTGTTGAGAGTTCTGGGAGTTGAAGTCCATGCTCTGGAGGTCCCCAGGTGGAAGAAGGCCCTCTTAGTATTTAGGATCAGCCTTGAAAGAAGATCAGATTATTGGTTTAGTCAATGGACTCATCCTCGTGTCTCCTTAACCCCGGCTGGGAACCTTTTTCTTTAAAATAAATTCTTATGGTACTCATGGATGTGTGTCTTAAAAAAATCAAATGACAGCCCCAACCATTTGAACAAAGCCCAGTGTGTGTCACTTATCAGGTCCTAAGTGGGCTCCTTATATAAACAAGTTTAGAGCCCTTTTGAAAGACCACTACCCCCATATTTAAAAAGCAGGAGGAATCCCCCCTTGAAATAGTATTAGCCCTGTGCTGCACAGAAAGTAAATTTAAATTGGAGAAAAACCTGGTTCTTCCAACAGTGTGTTGCTGGTTCTCCTACTTTATGCTGCTTCTGCCAAAATGTGTTTTTGCACAGCTATACTTTTTACTACCCTGACAGAAGACAGCACCATTTTGCCTACCCTTATGCTATTTTGCCTACTTCTGGGTGATGCCAACCATGATTACTTGCTGCCAGCCCTGTCATTCCTTGCAACGGTAGGACGGCGCTGATTTGTTACTGATCGCTCCCTCCTGCTTCAGCCTCCTCCACACCTGTTACCTGTCTGGTGAGCTATTTTTGGACACTGGTTTAGTACTCCTTCTGCGACTGCAACTCCTTAGCCAGACAATCTGACAGATGTTCTAAGCTTCCACCTACATTCACCTATTCCCACTCTACTGCAAGATAAAGAAAGCAGTTGGTAGTTGTTTTTCTTGCTGACAGTAGAGGCCTGGTGGGACGGGAAAGGAAGCCCAGAGAAATCCAGCAGTCACTTTACTTTACTTTAAGAGGAGGGGGGAAGCCTGCCCCCACCAAAAATGATGGCACACAAGGATGGCAGTAGGTGTGGCCAAGACTTGCAGAACAGAGGAAGTTTGCTTCATTCATTGATCTGATCTGATATGAAAGCCTTTAGTTAAAGGTTGTTTCCTACCAGTGTGTAAGCAACAGAATTAAGTACAATTCTGTGCCAGGTTTTACTCAGGGCTTTTTTGTCCCTCTTTCTCCATAGACACAAACACATAGGAACTTGCACACCCAAAAGTACACAAGCTAGATTTGTTCAGGAGATACTGATAAACTTAAACTGCAAGGGATGTGAATTTCTAAACATCGCTGAGGCCATGGACATCCATGAGATGGTGGGGACATCCATGAGATGGTGGGGACGTGATGTCACATGCTTCATGACATCACCATGCAAATAAAGTAAGTCATGTAAGTTGTGTCAGGCACTGCAATATTTGTATGGTGAGATGATGAGGCACGTGACGTTATCATGGCTTGTCCTAGATGCTTACGACAGGCCTCTTAGCAGCCTAGTTTCAAATCTATAGAACTTTTGATTTTTAGAACTTTTGATCTTGATCTGTACTGTAGTACAGCCTTTCTATAAAAGGGTTTCTCCAAATGGGCTACACTGAATACCATCACCATCAAAAGATGTAGATTATGAAATCCTCAATCTGATATATAATCCACAGCCAGTTCTGAAACACGATGCCTCAACCCCTCCGCTTGCCTCAATATTCTTACAGGGAAGGTAATGCTGGGGCCAATTCCCCAAGGTGCAGCCAGAAGTCTGAATAAATAGGATTTCACAGAGCTTAACATCCCATGATATTCTGTCCCCTTGTTAAACTAGCAGGGAGCCTTCTCTCGGTTTCTGCATGTCTCAGAGTGACCTTTAGTGGCTGAATAATATATTGCAGACACAGCCCTTTAACTTTATGAGTTGCTGAAAGAGATGTGTTTTTACTTTCACATTTCAAATAGTGTTGGGCGGATCAGTACGAACCTGGTTTGTTTTACTGCCCACCTGTCCTTAGCATGGACAGCATGTGAAAGCAACTTCTTCGAATATATGTGGGTCTTGTTTAAATCACACAAGGTTCTCTGATAACCCTGCTTATTATATTACTACAGTAATAATGATACCATTCTAATAATATACTGGACTCTCTGAACATTCCATGTAGATCCCCTGTAAAGTCAGTGACACTTTTTGGGGGGCCAGGCTTATGGCAGGGAAAGAAAGGGCTAATTTTTTCTTCTCACTGTCTATAGAACGATGACTGTTGTGTGCATAACCAAAAAGATGCACATCAATAAAATTGCTTTATCTGACTGTCAATCTGCAGCCTCATAAAGCAGCCGTTTCGCCTTTCATGCTTTATTTATACCACTTCATAATTTGGGTGCATTTTTATTGGAATATTTAAAAAGAGAAGAAAAGAAGAGGGGAATAGATAGTTGGACAGAATGGCAATGCTTGCCCAGACATTGATTGGTTTGACCTCTGCAAAGGTGAAAGAAAAGCCGGTATCTGAACTGCACACCTATTGTCAAGGATGGGGAGATGGAAATAGGCGGTGTATAGCAAATATCTCTACTTCCCCTCACAGCAGCCAGCTAGCCCACCACTTCAAAGATGAGCAAGATCACACATGCACAGCTGCTGCCTTAGAAGCCAAGATAGCTGCCAAAACAGCAGTTTCACTGAGGAGTGGAAGAACAGATGGGCAATGCAATGCTTAATCGTCATCTCTCCATCCCTTGTGTCTCTTCAAAGAGGGACAACAGTTTGCAAAAATATAGCCCTGTAGTAAGCAAGTCATCAAGACATGCTTGGCCACAGAGGAGTGAAGCTGAGAGTTTGCACACCTAGCAATCAAGACAAATGACATTCCTGTGCAGTAAACGTGTGTAACTGTGCATGGGGTTCATGGAAAGAGGGGCTCCTATCCTAGTGAGGTATAAGGGAGGACATGCTCCATGCATGGAGGGGCGATTATCCAAAGTGGATTCCTCCCATCCCTTGGGATTTGGGGTCTTGGGCCAGAGTTTTTGCATGCTCCTTCCTTCATCATAGTAAGAAAAAAGGGTACAGATCATTGGCAATTCAGGTTGTGACACCCATTCAAGGCACTGGAAGGACCACACCCAGCCCTGTTTGCTGACAATGCCCACTCTTGATTTAATTGAGTTCTTCTCTACCTGACCTCCAAATCCAGCAGCAGTGTAAAAGTAGCCCGTGTTGGTCATGCTAGACTAGTTCATTCACGTTTTTTTTCCCTTATAGAATAAGAAAGCTGGGAGGGGGGTCCCCATCCATCTTTCTGCCCAAACCCGATTTGACAATGTGTCTTGAAATTGATTAGTATATATGAAAAGGTCAGGTCTGTTAGAATGACATTCCCTCTGCTGTGACTTTGTCCTGTTTTTAATGGCCCTTGCTGACACTAATTTCACAACAAGCCATTCCCTTATGCCAGTGTTTCTCAACCTTGGCAAGTTGAAGATGGGTGGACTTCAACTTCCAGAATTCCCCAGCCAGCCATGCTGGCTGGGGAATTCTGGGAGTTGAAGTCCACCCATCTTCAACTTGCCAAGGTTGAGAAACACTGCCTTATGCCATCCTGATTGTGAAGTGTTGATCCACAGCTAGACTCCATTTCCTTGGGTGCAAAGCTGGATAAAAGGCTGCCTGGCCAGGAATCACCACTCCGCTTTCTCAGCAAGGAGCATTCAGATGAAATAAGTTGCCCCTGGCATTTAAGTGAAAGATTAAAGAAGGAAAAACTTGATCCACAGGTTCTCCTCCCTGCTCATGTAGAAAGCTGCTTAAAAATAAAAAATAAGAAATGGGCTCTAATGTGTTGGACTAAACTGCCGTGTCATTCTGTCTTTTACGTTACAATTTTTGTTACTTGTTCTTCTTCTCCCCAAACACCTGTTTCTTCCATTTAGTTCCTCCAGCTGCTTCCCTTGGTTGCCTTCTATTCATTATAGCATCAGATAATACACACCAATGGACTTATTTGTGAAAATATATTGGAAATCAATTTTCCCTGATGAACAGTACTCCTGACATGCAACTGTAACAATAATTTTTAATTACACTTTGCTGCAATACGCTGTGGATCGCCAGCATCCATCAGCTTCTGTCTCTCTTTCTTGCCCTCTTTGAAGAAAAACAAAAGTGGGGGGAGAGTTAAAGATGATGCTTTATTGGCGTAATCTTTATCAGATGAAAGGCTGATACAACTAATACACTGGTGGCCCAATCATTGGTGGCAGGTTACAGAAGGGCACCAAGTCTGCATCTTCGGTAAAATTTCTAAGGGAAAGTAGGAGATACTGTCCCTCTTCTGTGCTCAGTGTTGGAATGAATTACAAAAATATTATGGCTGGGTTTGCCATGTTACATTTATGTAAAGGAGACAAATGAAAAATAAGTATCTCTATGCACTTGAATTTATCACCGGCCGGTTGCTCTATTAGTCCATTTCTCCTCAAGGGATAGAATGCTAGAAAATCATCTCCTCACTCAGTTACAATCAGGGTTTGTATTGCTATCATGATCCCTTGGTCAGCACCATTTCCCATTGCCACAACCCTGGCTTAAGGTCTGAAGTGAGGAATTTACTTTATTCATGTAGACTTCTCAAAGAATCTTTAGCCTGAAAGATGCTTAATTGGCTATCAGATTTCCAATCCTCTTAATGTTGAGACACATTTCTCAGCAATCTAAGGGGGCTTCTGCAAAACAAACAAATACTAAATAAAAGCAGCAAATTAGACTACTTGGCCTGTCCCCCCCCCCAAAAAAAGATTTCCTTGACTAGTTGCTCAATAATTTGAATTCTATTCAGCTGTTTATCTTTGGGAACCGGAGGACCATGTTTGGTGGGTTTCTATGTTTTAATCTTGTAAGCCACCCAGAGTCACTTGTGTGAGAAGGGCAACTATATAAAATATACTATAATAATATTATAATCATATCATATCATATCATATCTCTGTGTTTTGAAAGACTTCTGTTAGGTCATTTATCCTTCATATTGTTCCAACATGCAATATCATACCTTACTTTGGGCACTTCCATATCACCAATTTCCATTTTCTAATTTCTCAGAAGCAGCTGGCAACTGTCTTCATTTCTGCTATGTGAACAAGGAGCAACAATCCTTGCATGTTCTGAGCTTCTGCAGTCCTGTAGCAACAAAATCCCATTATTCCCCACTCTGTATAAAAGGGAAGAGAAGAAGGGAATTGAGGGATTTTGCATGGGTATCTGCAACAAACCCAGATTATATCAAAATGATGATATTGTCATGATGATGTCATGATGAAAATTCCACCTTCATGTATTTTCATTCTGACATCTGATACAATGATGTAAGTTATTGTACATTTTATAATGTGCCCTCCTGCTCCCCTTCCATGGCCTGCAGTTGGCCATGGAATCCTGCTATTTCATTACTGCTTGTTTCATCTGGGCTTCCAAGGGGGAGCTGCAAAGCTGTCAAAGCAGCATTCCCCTTACAGGACCTGACTAGATGACTAAAGCCTAACAGCTGGCAGGAAAGGTGCAGTAGCAGTATTCTTCAATGGAGAAATGGCCCAAGCTGTGAGAGTGCCAGCTTTTCCAGCTGAAAACTAGTGTTAGATGACTCACCTTGCAGTATAACTTATGGTACTAGTTCATGGGGGTGTGGAGGTGATCCTACAGAGGTGCAAACTTTCTATCTAATCATAGGACCAGCCCTCTTACCACTTACATTATTGTTTGCTGAGTGGTTTTTCCATTAGGCAAGAAGATTGTTCTAATTCATACATGCATATGCATGACTAGATGAGTGCAACATCAGCATATCCTAGGCATGGGATACAAAACAAAGAACACCTGGAAGGAAATTCAGCATTGTACTGCTACCCACATCTCTGACCTATGTGCTCAGGTAGGAAACATCCATTGCAAGTTCAGTAGAAAGGTCATACATTCTGCCGTATTTCTCCCCATGCTTGGGGACGTTCTTAATTCTGGTTCCAGAGATGTTTAGAGATTAAAAAAAAGGACAGAACAGTAGACGGTGCCTTGACCTTTCTCCTCAGTACTTAGTTGTGGCAGCAGATTGAGGTCATTTCCATACAACCACCATTTCTGCTCTCCAATCCCTCAAAAGTAGTTTGAAGGTGATGCACAATCTCCTCCAGGATTACTGATCTCATAATACTGATAACAAGATTCAAATAATCATTGCCTTTCCCCAAATTGCCACAGATCCTGGATGAACAAAAATTATCTTATCCCAACTCTAAACAAAACCCTAACCCTAAACAGTATGGATATTGCTTGTACCCAATATGTGTACTGCCACATGCTATATTTGTATGTTGCTATCAATCAATCAAGATTCCTATGTAAGACTGGAGACCTGAAAAGCCATCAAGCCAAATTTACCTTTGAAAGACCCGCTGGGGATTGGAAGGCAGTGGAGTGAAAGAAGAGTCTGAAAATAGGGAAATGGACAGCCTACAAACTCTACAGAGATGTAACATTTTAAGGAAAAGACAGTCTTACAGTAGTTTCAAATACAGTATATTGTAGCTGAGCTGGAAGTAAATTGAAATCATAGCCAACCACCTGAGATTGTAGAGGTCAGGAGCTGTTCAGGAATTGATACAGCATCATCCTGTAGATGTGCCATGAGCACACTTATGTATAGGATACCTAGTCAGAGACTTTCCCATCATTGTGAGATGTGCTGTATTTCTATTTAAATTCTAGGAATTATTTTCAAATATGAATCCAACTATCATTCTATCTATTATCTATTTTCTATCTATCTATCACCTATCTACCTAATCTGTCATAATATCATGCATGTAAATTTGTGCCCTTGTTGATTTTTTGGTTGGTGACATGTCTTATCTTTTAGGAAGCAAGGCCATCCTTGTTCTCTAGCTTTTCAGAGATGAAGCTGGATGTGAAACGTAGCTATTCTTCCCGCCACTCATGATTGACTTCAGTAAATTAGATTGTAATTACCTTCTGCTTCTTTCAGTTAGAAACAGGTGGGAGGAGACCCCTCCCTTCCACGGAGACTTCAAGAACAAACAATAAGATGTCCAAGACCATTCTGTGGGACTAGAATATCAAAGAAATTTCTTTCTTTCTTTCTTTCTTTCTTTCTTTCTTTCTTTCTTTCTTTCTTTCTTTCTTTCTCTTCTCTTCTCTTCTCTTCTCTTCTCTTCTCTTCTCTTCTCTTCTCTTCTCTTCTCTTCTCTTCTCTTCTCTTCCTCTTCTCTTCTCCCCGTCTTGCATTTCTTTTGATTCTTGCAAAACCCAGAGAGCAGATCAATAAACCCAAGCTTTCAGTAGTATATTGATTGGTTGGTTCTTTCTCTTCTTCATCTCCTTTATATTATTTGATGCCAAGGAATAAATTGGAAATAGGTCATTAGAGAGAGAAGACTGGTTATTTTTGCCTGCACTTCTGATTTCCAAAGAGGGTGGAAGGGGGTTAACTGCACCAATGGATGGGGCTGCTGTACTAAGATAACAACCTTGAAGGTCTCATGGTGTGTGAGAAATATACAAAAAAATGGCTTATAAGCTGGATCTCAACAACTTCAAACTACATTTTTACTCAGAGGTAACTGCACTGTTTACTTCAAATAAGAGATTAAAAAAAAAGAATAAGAAACATGGCTCATGAAAGCCCCATAATCCATGTGGGCATTTATTCTAACTACTTTTTTTCAGTAGACTGAGAGTCTACTTTTGTTAACTATCAAGGTCAAGCCAACCTGAAATTTCTCAGTGGCCTTTAAAAAGAATCTTTCTTTCTTTCTTTCTTTCTTTCTTTCTTTCTTTCTTTCTTTCTTTCTTTCTTTCTTTCTTTCTTTCTTTCTTTCTTTCTTTCTTTCTTTCTTTCTTTCTTTCTCCCACAGAAAAAGAATCTTTAGCAAAGTATTCTTCAAATATTATTCTAAAAATTCTGATATGGGTTGCCAAACACCCATCATCATTCATGCAAATAATATTCCAGAATAACAGTAAATGTGAGACCTTGTGATATATGCAAAGTGATGATGGGCAGGTTGTCATTAAACCCAAGAAAGTTGAAGGGGAAGGGCACAGACATAGGGCGATGTGGGTTAAATTATTTGTAGGAATGTCATAGAAAATGAATTTCTGAAACCGTAACAAAAGAGGTCTTGGGAGATGGACTGTGGATTCAGATTCCTTCATTGGGAGTCAAGATAGACCTTGTAGAACTAGATCACTAGCTCAGATACATACAGTAACTAGGCATATTTAACTGAATGTCATGGTTTTGTCTCAAAATCATTTCCCCCCATGGGATGGAAAATCAGAGTTCTAGCCTGCAGATGAAACAGAGGGACTGAGATGCCATTCCTTCAAACCTAACCATGGCATAGTAGTTCCATAACCCAAACATGGTCCCTTTGCTCTTAATTTGCTGGCCAGTCTTCAAGAGAGACTGTAGAAATGTCTTACGACACTCAAGCAACTGTTGGCATACAGCCACGCAAAGCAGCACGGAGTGCTCCTGAGGAAGAAAAGTGACAACCAGCCTAGGCAATTGCTTTAAACAGGGACTTGGAGAGTTTACCTTTTAATTAAGCAATTCATGAGTGAAATTGGCAGTTGCCTTATCTGTTCCATGCATTTTTGCACATCCCAGCTTCTGCCAGTAGCCCCCAGCCTGCACCGTTGAGGTTGGCATGAGAAGAAGGAACACAGACCTCTTTCTTTCCTGACAAAAAGCCAGCTAAGGTCTCTCAGGTTGAGACTAAGATCTTTCGACATGCTGTCTTAAGGCATCTGTCTCCAGACTATGGAACACAGGTAGTTGTTTCTGGTGTCAGCATGGCTAAAAGTGCCTGCATCTAAACTACTAACCCGCTTATCCCAGTCATAGTCATCTGCAAGGGGATGAAGTGTGGCGAGTGATGTCATCTGCATCATGACAGCGTTGGACAAAGGAGGCAGATTATATAATTTCTGTCAGTCCCACCATGTAGCTGACACAAATTATGTATTTCATGATGTCATTGTTGCTACTGCTGGGAACTACCTCCTAATGCAAAGAGGCGGTTTCAGCATCTTTAAAATGGCTTGAATGAGAGGGGAGATCCCTAATTAAAGTACTTCATATGGAGGTGTGTTGGAGCTGTGCACTGATAAAGAGATGAGGATCCAGAAGGAAGAAATGAAATGATAAACAACATATTGCACATTGATGAAAGGAAGACTACATTTCTGCCCAATAATTTACCTTTAATATAGGAAAGTCATCTTAGATTTCCTAAGAAGCAGAATAGATTTTTTGTTCTTTTCTGTCTAATCTTCCTGTTTATTAGAAGGGTTAGAGAAAGGATCATATTCAGGTTGCCTTCCTTTTAAGTAAATACAGTAATGAAAATGCT
This sequence comes from Python bivittatus, assembly GCF_059951505.1. Classification (NCBI taxonomy): domain Eukaryota; kingdom Metazoa; phylum Chordata; class Lepidosauria; order Squamata; family Pythonidae; genus Python; species Python bivittatus. The sequence continues at coordinate 9,098,182 of NW_028277052.1, read as the reverse complement.
ATGGGAAAGGGACTTGTTATATTTCTCCTAACATTACATTTGACAGGCCCAGCCAATGAATATCTGACATAACAGATCCACAAGCAGCCTTTCCAGCATAAAGGCCTTGTAACAAGCCTATTGCTGAAGCCAAACATCTAGATTATTTATTTGCAATTTTGGATTTCAGTTTAAATATTGCTGAACTGGGATTTGCTTGTCTGGCTATGACTTAGTACAAGGTGATTATTCAGCCACAGTGATCTGTAAACCCTGATATATGGTTAAGCATGATGCAGTATGTCAAACTCAGGCCACAATGACTTGTTCAACAAACCATGGTCAAAGCAAACTCATGGCTTCTGAGTAATGTTCTGCCATTTTATTTGTGAATCATCCTATCCAATTACCCAGTAAATTGTTGGTTTGTTTTCATATTCCAACTATCTAACCAAAAGGTTAGAAGAGAAGAATAACCACCAAATGCCAAGCATACAGGTCTACGTTTAATTAAGGAATGTTTTAATTCTGTGGATATGTAATATACCTAAATACATGGGTGTCTATGGGTAGGTGGGGGGAGAGGCAAAATTTGCATGATGATGAGCATTGAGATAAAAGTCCCGCCCTTTTGTACCACACATACAAAAGGGACAGACCTCCAGTTGTGACACCGTGCTTGCCGTTTTGCAGATTTTGACACTCCTCACTGTGGATCCCGCTGGCCACTGATAAGGGCTTCCATATTTCAGTCAGGTGGGAATCCTATAAGCTGTGCCTCCAACATACCTGAAAGGCATCAATTTGGGGAAAGATACTTTAAGCACATTCAAGCATTTTGATTTTTTTGTTCTTTCTGATATTTTGCAATGCTTCCCTGCACTTTTTGATCCCCCAGGTATCTACTTTGGGGTTGATAGGTAATGAGCTTCATCTTCTTGAGTATTGTCCCTCCTTCTCTTCCTCCAAAGTGTCAACAATATGCATGTAAAATCTTCGCAGGGTTGGATTCTGGTGGTTTCCACAAATTCTTCCCTATACATTGACAACTTAGGTTTCATGTTAGCAAGAACACCAGGAACAACACCTTGGGGTTATCCGGGAGTTCTAGTGGCAGTCACTCATATCTTTATGACCCTGAGATTGGATTACTGCAATGCCCTGTATCTGAGGCTGCTTTTGAAGACTACCTAAACACTTCAGCTGGGCCAAACCCTGAAGCCCACATGCTACATTTTGGCATTGTTACCTCTATATTGATGCATGTGAACACAGCATTGGTTGCCAGTATGTTTCCTAATATAATTCAAAAGGATATTTTTTGAGACTAAAGCCCTAAATGGCTAGTTTCTATAAAAGCTATGGGAGCATCTTTTCCAAACAGTGTCTAGCTAGCCTGAGCAATCAGGAAGTGCTGAAAAAGTTGCTGTTTTGTTGAGTTTGAGGCATTCTGGTAGGCCTGTGATATTGTTTTTTTTAATGATTAGTGTTTTAAATTGATTGTTTTATTATTTATTTTGTGCTATTGATGACATTTTTAGATAAATGCCATTTCAGAGATTATTGAATAGGACAAGATACAATATATGCAAATAAATAAATGCATACATTCATGAGAAGCACATTTAAAATATCTGTTTTGTTCAATCTACACATTTTATAAGGTGGAAATAAAGTGTATTGGGGGGAGGGGAGAAAGAAATTACTGTTTTTATTTTTTTAGGAAAAGGCTAGTGAGTTATGAAAGGATTAATTAGTTAATGTCTGCAAAACATCAGAAAGACTGCCAAGGATGATTAATACTTCAAAAGCAAGAGATGGTACTTAAGCTGTGGTGATGTTGATGTTGATGATGATGATAATGATGATTACAACTACTTTGATAAGTGGGGGCAGGGAGGAAATCCAGGGTTTATTTAGAAATTAACTATTCATCCTCCCTCTGGAGGAATAAATAATACTATTTGCGTAATATGAAGACATAGCTAAGAGAAATTCTTGAGAAATAATGGAGAAGGACATTCTGGTGTATTCAGGTATGGAAGTGAGAAATAGTTTGGCACCCCTTGAGAGAAAACACATGACTCAGAAATGCTTCAAAACCTGTGATTCAGACATTTCACAGAATCTTGGAATCATGAACTTGAATGGGTCATTGTGGCCATCCATCTCTTGCTCAGTACAGAAATCTAATTTGAAACACCCCCCAACATATAGTTTTCCACCCCCTGCTTGAACATTCCAGACCAAGGATGAAAATCACATGCTGGAATGCTCTAGTCAAGCACCCCTCCCCCAATAAATAGTGAGGTTGGGGAATCACAGCACAATGGTAAAAGAGGAGGTATTCTGTTAATCCCATGACTTTGCAAATGGGGTTATGATAGCAAAGTAGTAGGACTATCCCCCCGCCCGGCTCACAGTCAACCCCCAGACCTACAATCTAAAAGACATAACATAGAAAGTCAGAAGGATGAGAAGATGAAGGAAAACAGGAAGAACACAAACTGTCCTTAAAGTTATGTTTCTTATTACGACCAACTAGGATGAAAGCATTTCAGATAATATGGTAGTTTGCTGGTCTCACAGCAGTTGATGCACGAACTTCTCTCTTTGCACTGGAGACTGATGGATGGCCAGTGCCACTTGGTGGTTTACTCACCCGTCCTCCAACTCCGTCCTCCAGGAAGCATGTAGAGCTTTCTTAGTACATAACTTTTGAAGAAAAAATGGTGAAGACATTCATCATTCAATCCACTTTCCCTGGCATACACTTTCTCTCCCTTTCTCCCCAGCCAAATGCATTCAAGAAAATGATCCAATCTTTGGAGGCTGTTGAAAGTTCAGGCTTGGTAGATATGAGACTAGTTAACTTCTGGAGCTTCCTCCTTAAGCAAATTCTACCCACCTCCAAACAAAGACAATGTAAGTTCCTCCTAAAACAGAGTTTCAGTTGGGGCCTTTATGATATAGGGAGCCTATGTAATCTGTGCATATATGGGTTATGGGTATAATTCCACATGCTTACATTGGCTCCTGAGTTAACTTGTTTTCTGGGTTTCCACAAGTTTAGGGCTAATATATTGAGTACAGAAATCAGCATAACCACTAGATGGCAACAGTGGTTTAGAGTTTTCTGTATCTCTTTGCTGCTATCTACTGGCCTTCTAGGTGTTTGCAACCAAATTATGCTAGTTTGCTTTTATCTCAATCATTTGTAGACCAGCATCAAGCAAATAATGATAGCTCTTTTTATTTATTTGCTAGCTTTATCTCCTGCCTTTCCTCCAAGGGCTCCGAGTGGCTTATATGGGGATCTCCCTTCATCTTAACCCCATAACAACAACCCTGAGGGGCAAGCTGGGTTGAGAGAGTGATTGGCCCAAAATCAGGCAGTGAGTTTCCATGCCTAGGGGTAGGTTTGAACCTGAGTCTTCCCAGTTGTAGTCCAGCACCATAGCCACTGCACCACATTGTCCTATCCGCTACAGTGAAGCCTAAACTAACCATTGGTTGTTGCACAATAAAGCTTAATGCGCATAGTTCAAATGTATGGGGTATGTACATACTTCAGTGAGTATGACATAATACATGATTGCATTAAAACTGGTCGTACAAGGTTGGCTTCTGACTAAAATCATATACATTATTTGGAGATAACTGTGAATTCATTTCCCTCTATACTCAACCACAACCTCAGCCTAAGCGATTGCTATGATTGCCCCCCCAAAAGGTTTAAATTGAAAATGGAATGTTGCCACCCTTTGCAAATAAATAAATAATAACTAAGGCCTATAAATCTATTTACATGTTTGTAGAGTGAGACCTCCATATAAGTAAATGCTGTATGCATTAGATGTTTGAATGCATGGAAGGCATATAGAACAGTGTTTCTCAACCTTGGGAACTTTAAGATGGGTAGACTTCAACTCCCAGAATTCCCCAGCCAGGGGAACCTTAACGTTCCCAAGGTTGAGAAACACTGCATTAGAACTTCTCTGCTAGAACTATTTGAGAATTAGGCACTGAGTGACTTGTAAATGTCTTAACAAATAAAGGATGAATGTATTGTTTGATAAAAGTTAGTGTGATGTGAGTCAGTATTCCTCCCCCTGCTTTTTTTTCCTCCTGTGCCCTGAATGGGTGATTTAGGTAGTTAAGCAACACCGCACATATTGCAAATTTGATAATCAAGTGTAGCTCTTGCATATCATTTGGGGGGGTTGTTGCTGGAGATTTTAAAAACCGAGCAGAAAATACACTTTTCATCAATATGCCAAAGCACAAGCATTTGAACGAGCACAGGAAGGAAACCCAAAGAGGCTGTGAATGCAGATGAGCTGACATTTGGTTTTCATATTAAACAATGAACATTAGGATTTTGGATTTTTCCCCCCATTTGCTACATGCTATTAATTAGCTGGTGTGTCAGCAAGGCCTAGGTAATTGTCTCATTCTCCTGGCTTTCATTCTCTGTCTCTCTATCTCTGTGACATATACGTTCAAATGCCTAGCCTAAATAAATAAATAACAAAGATCCATAAGTTTTCTATTCAAACGTTTAGGAATTGCTCCAGAAAAGGTTTAAGAGCAATATCTCTTGGAAAAAATGTATATGATATAAAGATCCATTTTCCAGGCCTCTAAGTTCTCTTTATGTACCTGGTTGTATTGCCAAAGATGAGGGACTGTGCAAGAGTCCCAAATTTAGCACATGCCAATGAAAATAATATATCAAATATAGTCCTGTCCTCTGCTTCTTCTAGTAAGTCTTCTTTTTCATCCATCTACTCATCCACTTTGGGTGCAGAGCACACATTTTTCTAAGACAATCTCTGTAGCACAGGGTTGAACTTTGGAGTTCTTGGTGCTCTCTGAGCTTGGTTGTTTGCTTGCAGACATTTCATTACCCAAATAGGTAACATTATCAGTCTAAGGGAGTGTGGGGTTTGCTGCCTGTTTATATGCAGTAGCTTGCCCTGCCAGTGTTGGTGGGGGTGTGGTTCCCTCCTTGGTAGTTCCTTGATTAGGGTATTGTTTTCTGCTTGCTTGTTTGTCTGGTGCTAATCCCTCCTTATCTGAATGTGGGCTGCTGGAGGGGATGTGTTGTAGTTTTTTTGTTTCCTTCCTAGGTATTTTATTTTCTCATTTGAATGGTCTGTAAATGTGATTTATCTCTCTGCGTCTATTGATGGCTGGTTTGTCTAAATGCCAAGCTTCCAGGAATTCTCTAGTACTTTTTGGATTTGACTTGATCTAAGATACCAGTAGTTTCCCAGTTGAACTGTGGTTGAATCTGTCCCTGTGTTGTGAGTTTAAGGAGTTTTCCTTGTGTCTTTTGAGAGCTAGCTGGTGTTCATGGATGCAGTCTGCTCATCATGTGCCTGTCTGTCCCACAAATTATAGATTTATTAGATTCCAGCCTAATATTTGCAAATCCAAATACATGCATTACTTAGAAAGGCTCTTGTTACTTTCTAGAATGTTATTGACAGCAATCCATGCTGCTCCTTTTACCACTTGGAAAGGATTTTCTTTTACAGTAGACAGCAGATGTAACTTGAGTCAACACTTACAGGAACTGCGGCGATGAATTTTTCATACGAACAAAGTAAGCTAAGACCTGGCTTAGTTGTTTTATTAAACATACAAGCTGGGAATCTTCAGGGAGGACGTTCCCTGCAATTATGGAGCTGTGATTGATACTATGGATAACACAGCTTTACTGATGCTAATATCTAATTTGCTTCAGCAAGTCACTTTGGAGAGATCTCACAAGAAAGAAATGGCAATTTGCTTCAAAAACTGGGATTTAAATGGGACAATGCCTTCTTGGAAAGTCAGCAGAGAAAGATGGTTGTTTTGTACAAACTGTCATACTGGTTCTCCAAAGAAAAAGCTACATTTTTTCAAAGAAACATTGGAATGTTCTTATGAAATGTTTCAAAATCATGTCTCAATTGAGTTTTGGGGGTATGTGTGAATTGCTAGAGCTATCACCCTTCACGATGCAAAAGTTACACTTTTGAAGTGTGTGCAGATGTGTGTGTATAAGTGTACAGCTTATATATTTCTTTTCAAATATGCGTCCTATCTATTTTTTCCATTTCCCTTTACCAACAAGAAAAAAATGAATCCAATGAAGATATATTCTCTGTGCTGGTTTTGCATCATTAAAAAGCCAAAGGGAGAAATAAGGGGAAAGTGCAGGAACAAAGAGTGAATTCAGCCTTACATGAAAGGCTGACCCATTTCATGTAAGCTATTGCAACTTAGTTTCTGTTTAATGATTTTTGCATTTGTCAGAAGATCTAATGGGAGTGTTCACACTGAGCTTTCTACTGCTTGGTCTTTGTGCTGTATTTAGAACTGGAAATGCTCTGGATCCTGGTGGGTATACCTGAATCAAGTTTTGTGCTTTGAGTCAAAATGTTTAAACCATTCTTTTGGCTGATAATCAACAGGTATCCAGTAATAGATTTAGCAATGCTATTGCTATACATACTCTCATGTTCAGTTGGTCCCCAAATCTCCATGGTTGCATGTGAGCAGTATTTTTTATGTTCATTTAAAATTAGAGATGAAATCAAATTTCCCTGAAGACAATTTTTGTAGACACGTTTGTGAGAGCTTTTGGTTTAATTGAGAATGCAATAAATGAATTAATAAAATCCCTAAGGAGAAAACATTAATTGTGTTACTCTCAGTTAAGAAACTATTGGAGCATTTCTATTCTACTGAGAAATGGGGAAATGTGATTCTTCATTTTTTCCGTGCTTACAAGTCAATGAAGAACGTTGAGAATACATTTGTTTATGGAGATGTCTTATCTGTCTTGAAAGCTTAGAAAGGGATGGTGTCTTCTCCATCATCTCAGGCTCCCTGGTTTTGTGAATAGTCTTGTTTCCATTCCATTGCACAGCTTTTTCATTGTTATTAAAAAAAAAACAAAAAACACCCTCCTTTATCACCCATGGAGATTGTTTCAAACCTCACATTCAGTGATGGAGGCATTTTCAAGGGAGGTCACTGTTTGGAGATAGATAGATAGATAGATAGATAGATAGATAGATAGATAGATAGATAGATAGATATTGGTACCACACTTATCTAGTTCACAAAGCAAAGACATAGTGATGAGATGAAGATTTTTGTTTTATTTTTGCTTTCAGTTGGCTCAGGGCAGACCCTGATTAGAGTTGAGGGGGAACGATGCTCGTAGTCCCCCAGACGACTTTTTTGCCTATGGAAGGATGAGAACCTGAGTCTCCCCATTCTTAGCCTGTGCCTTAACCACAATATCATGCTGGTTCTCTCTTTTGATGCCAATTGATTCCTGACTGTGCTAATTAGCATCAGCAAGACTTGTTTGCTTTGCAAAGCATCAGCCTACCGATCAGGTTCTGATGTTAGACAGCTGCCCCATACTTGAAAAAATGATTCTGCCAATATTTACCAAATTCTGCCGCCAGCAACACGCTGGAGAGCGGAAATACAGACTAAGGTTATTCGCTATTTTCAGACTGTCTGTTGGCACACAGGTTAGTTGGCACAACTGAAAGTTATGTTCTTCCTATCAAATCCCCCCCAAATAAAGTTCTATAAATATTCTAGAGGACTATATTACAAAGTAAGGCTATTTGTTTTTAAAGTGACAGCTAAATTTGAGTAAGAATGAACAGCATCAGACTATCATATTTATATATAACATCAAGATAAGCTAACCATATATGGATATACATGGTAATTTAAAATCAGAGCTATGGAGAGAAATACAAATGTAGACAGTTCCAAAGAGAACCTAGAATATAAATTGTTGTTTTCTCCCTTGTTTCAAAGTTGGAACTTATACATTGGATTCAGATTTAGTCTTAATTAGAATAGCTCTACTGAAAATAACAGTAATTAGTTAATTAGTCGACAGAACTTAAATCCCATTAATTTGAATGGATCTATTGATCCATTCAAACTGATTCAAGGTCCAGTCCAATGTAGAGGAATCCTCCATTGTTCCATTTAAAAATTTAGTTCATAGTCACTTTGTGTGATGGAATGGGTCTACGAAGAGGAGGGTGATGTGAGAGATCAAGGCTATCAGGAAGGAGGGGGTGCATTCCAGCAGGGGAAAGGAGACAAAAAACACAATCCACAGGGGGAGTGTGGGAAGCAAAAGGGGTTCAGGATAACCACTCCCTAGAATCTCCCAGGGTATACCCACCTGTTGCAGTAGTATAGATTTAGTCTGGCAAGATTCTGTCTATAAGGTATAAGCAAATAAAGGAACTTTACTCAACTGGACTGTTTCACCACTGTTCTTGGGCTGGGTCTGACACTTCACCATATGCTTACCTTCTATATCTATCTATATCTACTGTATATCTATATCTATATCCATATCCATATCCATATAATTTTGTTACAGTATTTGATCACTTGATATTGAAGAGATTGGATATTTAAATGCAATTTTTGTTTACTGTTTTATTGATGCACATCCATAAAACTGCAAAAAAAAATGTTGAGGTTGGATGTCTAATTTTATCAAAATTCTTCTTCTTCTTCTTCTTCTTCTTCTTCTTCTTCTTCTTCTTCTTCTTCTTCTTCTTCTTCTCCTCCTCCTCCTCCTCCTCCTCCTCCTCCTCCTCCTTCTTCATCGTCTTCTTTTTTGCAGATATATGAATATTTTATCAAGCAGCAGAATTTATTTTAGATAAATTAGCCCTCCATAAAGACAGTTCATATACATAAGGCATAAAAACTGTACATGTCATTCCAATAAAATTAAATCATTAAAATATCAGTTAGAAAACATTTCAGAGCCTAGCATAGCACTCCTATAAAATAAAATTAAAGAATTATGACAAAATAAGTTTAAGCCAGAAACCATGTTAAGCAAATATTAAATATACCAAGTCATCATAAAGCATCTGAAAATGAAGGTTTTCAGTGCTGGTTTAAATGCCAATATTAACAAAGTCAAGGATAGATCTCCAGGGGTGGGGGATGGGGGATACATAAATGTGGAAGCAACATCTACAAGATAATGTCTCTTGTGCCTGCCAATGGACAATGAATAGGCCTCTGAAATCAATTTTTAGAACTCTGTAGGTTTTGTTTTTATTGTTTTATTTTTGTGTATTGGTTACATGGAGTGATAGGACTGGAATAAGTTATACAAATTCTCACGCTTAAATGGAATCGACACAAAAACCTGGCCTTTAGCTCTTATACAACAAAATACTTTATGAACCTTCTGTGAAAAAAGGCAGTGCAGGCAAAGCCAAACAGAAATACCTTCACAAAACATTCATAAGTCATATTCAATATGTTACTTTGACTTCACATCACATCTGCCTGCCTTATGCAGCTGTTTGCAAGCCTTTAAAAAATCACTTAAAATGTTGTTAAAAGAAGATACAACTGGGAATAAAATAGCCATTCCCCCTTACTAAATAGTTGCCCCCCTCCTCACTAAATATCAAATATTAGATTTAAAGTTCATTGTTTAAATTAATATGATTTTACTTCTGTGTAGTGTCTTCAGCATGTGGTGCTTTGAACCTTTGTATAAATCAGATTTTTAGCAAAAGTTGCAACAACACTTTTCATCCAGTCTCTAACCTCCCCTTTTTAGGGAAGGTTGTTGAGAAAGTGGTTGCATTACAGCTTCAAAGGACCCTGAATGAAGCAGATTATCTGGACCCCTTTCAGTCAGGGTTCAGGCCAGGCTATGGGGCTGAGAGAGCATTGATTGCGCTCTTAGATGACTTCTGGTGGGAGTAGAGTGCATCCATTCTTGCTCTTCTTGACCTCTCAGTGCCTTTCAGTACCATAGATTATGGTATCCTTCTGGACCAGCTTCGAGAGTTGGGGGTGGGTGACATGCCAGCAGAGTCAGGTTAGGCATTTTCCAAATTTTTGACACGCCGAGCCCAAAAGGTTCACCATCACTGCTCTAAAAGGAGTTCAACCTGTATTTAAGAGTACCATGGACAGCTCCAAGTAATTTGTTGCCCGGTTTCCTACCAAATTCAGTTCTGAAAGCTGTAAGTCCCAACAGGGTGTGACCTGAACTTTATAGACATATGTGATGCAATGATGCTAATCATAACCATATGATTGTTCCATTATGATATTTTAATGTTTCTTGAACTTTAGAACCAAGAAAACCTAAGCAGGTCCCATGCTTACTATCATCTCTAGCATCATACTGAATAGATTGAGATGGGAGTTTTTAGAATCACCACTCCATACAGTAGTGGTATATTGAAAGAATCTGCTGCAGAAGTTTTGAAATGAACAAAACATTTATTTGCTTCCTTGAGAAAAGTCTTGACTATCTTATATTCATACACGTCAATGTGAAATTGTATCCAGGAAGCTAAGAATACCAACCTCAAATAAGGGAAATAGGCATGCTGTTTTCCTCTGCTTCCATTTACATGATTTTGTTCACCTCTTGACTTTTACTGACACACAGCAAATGCTGCATGAACAACGAAGCTGACACCACATGTGTTGGCCTTATCAACTAATAATAATAAGCAAATATTCAGATCACTACGAATCAGCCCATTGCAAAAATAATTCCTAATCCCCTCCCTATTCCCTTCCAATAAATACTCACCTTGTTTGCTTAAATAAGGTTAAACCATTGGTTTTATAGGCAAATATTTTTCACATTGGGTGGTACTTTGAATAGCTGAGAGTCTCTTCTTTCTAGGACGACAGCATGTTTACTAGTCAGAACCTCTGCTATAATGCGCATTTTCACAAGTGAAATGGTTTGGGATTAAACAAGAGTGCTTCTGAATGTTGTCTAACATTCAGATGATCAGGTTTCAGGAAATGGCTACTTGGACTGTTGATCAGAGATGAAGCTGGTGTCACTCTGGGATCCTGGTGGGAGCCCTTGTTCTTAGCTACACTGTAATGTCTTGGGTGATGAGTCCCAATTCGGGCTCAGCCAGTTTGCCATGAAATAGTGATTACAGAAAACATTATTTGTTTTCCTAATGTGGTTTGTCTAACATCCTCCACAAGATTAGGTGATACATGGGGTAGGGAAGGCAGTAGTTTAACCAAGAAAAAAATTATTTAAATGACTGATAGTTTTGAAATCATTACCTAGTATTGCTGTTTGGTGAATCTTATACAGTCAGAAATATTACCTTGAGGAATTAAGCAGTGTGATGGAGGTCTTGATGGCTTGGATAGAGTCAGGAAAAAAATTAACAGTGAGATAAACTTAACCATGAAGTAGAAGAGATTATTGGACATTGTGGACTTAGGTGCTGTTGAGCTGAACTGTACAGGGCTGATGGCAGGGAACCACTTGTTGAATATACACACAAACATTCATTTATCTTGGGCAAGGTTAATCAGTGGGTGCCCTTCTGCTGTGACAGAAACATTTGGGGTACTTCAGTAAGGAGCATATTATTCATTCTGAGCTTTCTCCAAGACATGTAATTCACAGCTATTCAACAGATGGGCATGGTGTGGGTCATTCAATTTGCGACTTAGGAAAACAGTAATGTAAACATCTGTGTCCACTCAAAACCAATATTAAGCAAAGCATAGTAATCTAGATTAGAAGCAGGCAACTTGCAATATGCCAAAGTCTGTGGGGCTACAACTCCTAGCATCCTTCATCATTAGCAGTACTCAATGTGGGTGCTGGGACTTACAGTTCAGTTCCAGATTGCCTATCTGTGATACGGATATCACATTTTGGAGAATTGTAATGAAATACAAATGCAAATGTAAAACCAAAGGGGGTAAAATCTGTACAATCCCAATCAGAATTCTGGTATAACTCAGAGTCTGCAAGAGTTTCTACTCTGCATTACAAGAGGGAGGGCAATTGGTTATGAATGGAATTATCACTTCATTCAGAGTCTTTGAGCCTGGAATGAAAGGAAATTAGAAATGCATCCAGTCAGGAAATGATTTAAAATAGCCCTGAATAGAAAGGAAAATGTGGGGCAAAAGGACTTAATAGTTAGCACCCTGTCTCCCTGCTGAGCTAATGAAACACATTCTGGACTAACAGAGGTGGACCTGCTTAGCTAAATTATGATTAGAACTTATCAAGCTAGCACTGAAGACCATTTGCTGCTTTGAAAGAAGAATTCTGTCCAATAAATCGCATGGTTAATGTTCTGCAAATGGTTCCCATATTAACATGCTAGTACTAGAAAAGGACTGGGAGCAATTATCTTTTGAATGGCAAGATTTACCCTTAGCTATAGGCCTTTTTTAAATAGTCTGATTTTATATGTTTTTCAGAGGGAGAACCCTTGCTCGATCAGATGGAAGTAAAATTAGAATTCCACTTAACAAAAGAAACTTGAGGAAAACAATCTGTCCACCTCAGCCCTGGAATGGCTGTGACTCTGCAGCTTAAATTTCATTTAGCCAAACTGGAATTCCTAATTTCTTAGGTAATCATGTCTTTAGCACAATGACTTTACAACAAACTATTCATGAGCAGGAACTGATTCATACATTTTAATGATTTGGAGGTATGGGATGAATCAGATGTTAAAAATCAAATCCATTCTTATGCCTGTCAAAAAATTGAAATATTTTCAGCATGGGGCTTACCAAATGTGGTTGATCTTCAGATGGCTCCTTCTCTATTAAGGCCATTAAAATGTAGCTATTCCATCAGACCATGGAGCTTGTTTCCTCTGGCTGTGTGAAGATTAATGTCTCCAGTGGTATGTTTTATTCGTATTGTATTTAAAAAAAAAAAAACCCAATACAACTGGGTTAAAAACTTAAGGAGGTAGAAATGCACACCGCTCAGAGTCATTCACAAGTGGAGTGGACTGTAAACCTGGAAGGAAGGAAGGAAGGAAGGAAGGAAGGAAGGAAGGAAGGAAGGAAGGAAGGAAGGAAGGAAGGAAGGAAGACTTAATTTCACTTGTAGTTAGCACAACTACACCTGGAGGTCACAGATTGTCCACCTCTAAGTTAAGAATAAGAATTAGTGCTAATATTCAGAAAGAGAGTGAGATTAAAATGAAAAGGGCCTTTCAAAATTCTCCTGTTTGCATCCAACCAAATGGGGGCATTGTATTAATTCACAGAATATTCCATGGATTGGCAATTTTTTTGAGGGGGGAGGAGGCAATGATGCCCTCATGGAATCTGGCAAGATGAGATGCCAAATTTTCAATCATTTTACCCCAAGATCTCACATGATCTCACTGGACTACATGGATTTTTTTCTTTAAAAAAATCTGGGTACACACTAACAACTCTTTTCCTGATTGTGTTTTGGGGATTATAACACTAAATCTTGATTGGTTCACTGGGTGACATGCAACAGCTAATAGCTCAGGGCTAAAAACAATAAAATATGGTATCAAATCTACCTCCTGTGAAGCAATGGTCAATGAACATACATCTTAATTAGTTTAATAAGCCAAACATTGAACATCAAGAAAATAAGTGATTAGTAAATCTCACCAAATAGGCTTCAGTGAAATGTGCTCCCATTTTGCAGCCATAATAAACATTTGGGGGATTGTATTATTTAACATCCATTTGCCCACATGTATCCAAATGATGCATATTTGGGGGCTGTGCAATAAAACAGAGTTAGCTGGTTAGCCATCAATCAGATGCTAAGTTGTAGCTAATAGTCTTCCCTAGTGGAAAAATGCAGAGAAAGGGTTATGAATTTGGGGGTATGGAGCCTTTATGCAGTAATATTGGGGGGACTTATCCTGCTTTCTATATCAGAGAACAATAGGCAGTTAGGAAAGGAGACAGAATCAGGGCTGTAAAAATGGAATTATTATTTCCAAGTGAGAAATGATTTTTTCTCTTTATCCTTTGGGTTTAAGGTTTATTTTATGAAGGGGGGGGGGAAGGAGGGGGAAAGCTGAGGAAAAAAAACAGTTTGCAGTGTCTCAGCATAAGTAGAGTACATTACAGACTGCATTCCTATTACTGCTGAATAGATATTGTATTTTTTTTTCCAGAAGGCAGATGGATTACTCTGGATTCTTTATTTTCAGCTCTTGTTTCACCCCTGATTTCTGCTCATGACCAAGGCCTGCTATGTCCTACTACTTGATTTAAATCATTTTGTTTGAAGGGACCAAAGACCCCCATCAAGGGCTTTTTGTAAATTCATGAGAGTTGGTGAGAAACAAATGCAAAACATTCCATGTGATTCCCCCACCCCTTTATTAAGACAGACAGCATCCATTGTTGGGTTCACCAACATTCCTGGATTTTTCCAACTTCTCTTGTCCATTTTTATGGAAAACCAGCAAAGAAAGAATGAAGCCATGGCTTGAGGTTTAAAATGCATTGTAGATGGAACTCGTCTTCTTCTGCTGAATGTAGTGCAGCTTAAATGTTCTCTACTGGGATATGCACGTGCTGCATATGGTTGGCTTAGCATGTAGGTACACTGTTCTATTTCTAAACATTCTACCTCTATTTTAAAAAAAGGTGCTAAAGGTACTGGCCAGAGTTCTCCCTCCCTCCCTCCCTCCCTCCCTCCCTCCCTCCCTCCCTCCCTCCTCTCTCTCAAACTGGTAACAGTACTTTTAAGTTGGTAGAACATCAACTTCCTCTTCCTTCTGGCTCCTCCCAGATCCTCCACATCAGGTAGACTCTGACCCATGCTGCTCCCAGACTTTCTTCAGCATATTTCTCCAAATTTGGCTGTTTCTCTTCAGGAATATTCAAGCTCCTTTCAAACCAACACTCATGAAGTCAGAACTGTTCAGTCCATCTCAAGGTCTTCAGCCAACATTGTTCTTTCCAAAAATGGCAGATCTTCAACAGCTACCACTGTGCAGATCCATCTTAGGTGAGCAGACATTGCCTTCCTCAATCCAAATTCTCCTTCATTTCCCCAGAGGTCCTCCTGGTTTTTTAAGATGGCACTTTCCTTTGCCAGTTGAGCACTTCATCCCACCCCCTTTTTGTTTCCAATGGGAAAGACTTCCTAACTAAGCTAACTCCCACTCTTGGGCTCTAATTATTAGCTCTCTAGAAGAAAGTGTTTGTCTCGGTTTATGGGCTGCCTTCAAGCTTGTGTAACAGATTCAGAGAGCAGCATGGCCCCCTGTAACCTATCATGGTACCCTTCACACATTTCCCCATGTGTAATATTGCTGGGTAAAAAAAGAAGAATGTCACCACTGACTCCTTATATCATGCTGCTTTGTAGGATATTCTTGGAAACATATAGCTGTATATTAATAAGATCTTTTTTAAACAAATCCCATAGAGTGTAAGGGATTTGACAGGTCCAGATTTCAGTACGAGCATGCCTAAACTATATCTCCTTGTCAAACAAGCATATTGGAACATAGCCCTCTCTTGCCCTTCTTCATTCCTGGATATTCTAACATAGTTCTCAGACAAAACACATGAAAAAAAAATGTTTCCAAATATGTTAAGAAATGAGTATTTTGGGGAAAAAGACATTTGGAAATCTGTATTTAAATCATGGATGGGATGAAGTGGGCTCTAATTTAAAACAAAAAACAACATAAAATAAATTCGTCTGCTGAAATGATATTGTCTTGGCTTTAACATGCCACAGGACTCTAATTTGTAGAAATGCATTAAAGTAAGAAATTGTGCAGATAATGTTCTGACCTGCCCACCTCTATTTGGGAATGGGGAAGCAAAAGGGCTTTAGTCATGTCAGAATGGTTCAGTCTTCAAGACTTCTGTTTCTTACATCTACCGATGTTTCAAGTGGGTTGCCCTTAAAAAAAAAGAAAAAAAGTCCGAACATGAAAGTTGTTTAGCACTTCACTTTGAAAGAAAGAAAGGAATTTGAAACTTTTCTTCCCCAGATTAGAGGAGTGTGGTGAAATCATGAGCGCTAGCCAATTAATAGAGCATGATCTTCATCTTTTCGGAGAGCTGAGACTTGGGAGAAGAGAATGTGTTTGAAGGTTCCAACACAGAGTCAAGACCCTACTCATATTCAATCAACACACAGGTGAGGCCTCTTCAAGATGTTAAGTTTGGTGAGTGCAGATGTCCAAGCGTCCCTTTCATAATCCCAAAACCCTGTGCAGGAACATGGTTCCTGACAAAAGGAATTTTGGGCTTTAGTTAACTAAAAAACCTGGGGAAAACAATTACGGCATTTAATCAGCAAAACGTTTTAAATGTATGGTGATTGCTTGACATGCTTTCTCAATTTTTCCACCCTGCCTGATGGGGGAATCAATGGTAATCAATTGTAAACTCATTATTATCAGTTCCTCTCCAATAACTTGTCTCTGCTGATGGAATTTCAAAGGAAGACAGCAGAATAGGAGGGATGGGATGAAGCGGGCTTCAGGGCCAGATGTGAATTTCCAAAGCAGCTTTAACATGGCAGCGTGGGGCATTGTTAAAAGGGAAGAATAGGGAGCCCTTCTGTCTTGAGAATTTGTTTGGCCATGGCAGCTGTAATTACATTTAATTTTTTAGTAACATTTTATTAAAGCTTTTAAACAAGAAGATACAACACAAACTAATGTAAAGTAAGAAAGAAGAAGAAAATAAAGGAAAGAAAAAGGAAAGAGTGCAAGGAGAAAAAAGTTAAGAAAAATAGAAAAGAAAGAAAAAAAATATAAAGAAATGGCTTCTGATATTCTTCACAGCAGTTATAAGTACAAATATATTTTAACCTCTTTCTCTAATGGTACATCATCTTCTTCTTCTTTCTATAATCTATTCTGTCTAATCATCAAAACCATAAATCACGTTCATTTTTTTTTCATTCTTGCGGAAAAAGTCCAGAAGAGGCTTCCAGTCACCAGTAAATGTAGTTAGTGTCTTCTCTCTAATCAAAGAAGTCAATGTATCCATTTCAGCAAAATCTATCAACTTCACCAACCATTCCTCCATAGTGGGTAGTGTCGAATCTTTTCATCTCTGTGCATATAGTAATCTCAGCCGCTGTAATTAAATTTAGAAATTATTAAGACTGTACAATGCTTGCCTGCATCTTATTAAAGCAGCTTGGTCTCATTCCAAAATTGTAGCAGTCTTAGAAGTGGAAATAGCTGCTTTAATGAATCACAAAAAAGTGCTTTCTCTCACACTACAATTTATGTACATATAACAACATGAAGTTAGCAGGCCTCCCAGTTAGGAAAAAACAGGTCTTGTAATTGCAGAAAACTGAAGTCCTTTTGTTTGGACTAGCTGGTATTTTTAAATGTGTGAAATCTGTCACAAAGCATCCTTCTCACATTATGAGTGAAGGCACTTCCCATTGCAATAAGAATTTTCCACATGCACACTGTGAACATCTATATGCAAACTAGAAAACAAGAATTTGCCAAAATCTGCCCTTTTTCCAATGTTGCAATGAAGTTTGAAAAAGTGAGAATAAAAATGGGAACATTAGGAGTAACAATGTAGAAGAACACATTTTGTTTGGAAAAAGAAAGACCCTGGAAGTATGTATGAAAATGTGTCTGAACCATTTTTTTTTTAAATGTATACAATGATGCATGGGTCAGGATAAATGTGCCTGAAAATAAGAATGTATTCAAATTTTATCACTGATAAAAATAAATCTGATATATTAAAGACATAAGAATCTTACGCTGGAGGGGAAAAAATTAGAAAGTGAGGACAAAACTAAGTAGAACAAATTTGTCCATCTTTACCAGCCATTCACAATATGCCCTGTCTTTACCTTAAGTTATCTCTACTGATACAGTAAAAGGATAAAACTAGCTTGCAAATTAATTGACTTGGACAAGAGAGAATTGGGCTACAGAAGGGTTGCTTAGAGACCAAAATGAAGAGATCTTTTTCATCTTTTCTCAATTTGACTCTACATTGGACTTAACGCCATTATGTTTCTCCGTTAGATGAGATCAAAATTTAACAAGGACAGGAGAAACTCCAAATGAGGATATTTTCATGGATGTTTGAAGGTCCATAATGAGAACAGGAAATGTTGCATAATTGAAGAGCGAGGGAGTACAAGATAAGCCGTCAGGGTAACAAACTGAAACATGCCACCTGCAAAGCACCAAATCTGATTTATTTTATATGAATTTGAGAGAGGTTACTTTGAACTGCTAGCAGAATTTCTTTTTCATTATCTTCTGGTCTGACGCTCAGGGTTAAAGAGATCTGAGTGATACCACTTAATGAAGCAAAAGGAAGCAAAAGCAGAAATGCTGAAGTAGTTAGGGCTCAAGCCTTTCCCAAGTGGAGCACAGCCGTTAACACCAATTTCCTTAGCACAAAGGGTGATGCAAGTTTCTCTTTCAATAGAAATATTTTAAATAAATAAATAAACCCCCACCTCTTCAGGATAGTAGACTTTGTTTTCTGTGGCTGTACTCTGTTGAGATGATGATGCGCCATTAAATCAGCACTGATCACATACTGTAAATAGAATTTCTCCAGGATGATCGATCCCCAACCTGGTCCTTTAGATCTTTCAACAGTGCACCCACCACCACTGTAATTAAGTCCATCCGCCTTGCTACTGGCCATCCTCTTCTTCTCTTTCCTTCCATCTTTCCCAGCATTATAGACTTCTCAAGAGAGGTGGGTCTTCATATAATGTGTCCAAAATATGATAATTGGGCCTGTTCACTTGTGCCTTAAGTGAGAACCCTGGGTTGATGTTTTCAATAATTTTATTTGTTTTCTTGGCCATTCATGGTATTCTCAGGGGTCTTCTTCAGGACCAAAGTTCAAAGGCAGTCAATGTGCTTTCTAGTCTGCTTTTGCAAATCCAACTTTTGCTTCCATAGAGTGTCATAGGGAAAAACATTGCCTACATGGTTCTGATCTTTGTAGGTAGAGACAAATCATGACATCTGAATACCTTTTCCAAGGCCTTCAATGCCATCCCACAAAGTGCTTATCTGCAGTGTATTATTTAACTGCTGGTTCCTTTACCATTGAAAGTCAATCCTAAAAGGCAGAAACTATCCACCACTTCAATATCTTCAATGTTTTTTAAAAATTTTTTGCTTTATTTATTTAATAAAAGAGAACAAACAGAACCAGAAAAAAAAAATCAATAACGAAAATAGAAAAGGAAGGAAGGAAGGGAGGGAGGGAGGGAGGGAGGGAGGAAGCAATATAACAGCAATATAAAATACTTCTATTTTAATTTGAGATAAAGTTTAATATTTTTTGAAATTCTCTTGAACTATATGCCTATTGCATGAAGATTGAAGGCTGGACAATTACACTGGATCCTCTGCACCCTTCTTATTACTAAGAAATTAATTCTTCAACATTAGAGAGATGAATTTATAACCTATTATTCAGTGAATTAAAGATGGTATTTGCAACTTATAAACAAATTGTTTACAGATTATGTATGGATAATTGCAATGAAATATGGTCCTTCAATAAGACTACTGTGAAAAACTTTGTTTATAAGAGAAGCCTGTTTCCATTGTGGCTTATTCAATGAACAATGATTAAACAAACCAAGGCTTTGTGTGATGTGGTAACTCAATCATGGAAACATGAATAATACTTTGTAGACACACATGTTTAAGTGGCAACCACTTCAAATGAGAGGATTGTTATCATGAAATTCAGGATGCTACTTTTCAGCGCTAATGCTCAGAGCTTCAGTATTTAAAAGAAAGTGCATGGAAGCACAGGGAGAATGTTTATCTCTCATCACTGTATAAACACAGTTCTCTTCTATGATAGGTAATTACAAGATGTACCCAAGACTACATGGCAAATTGATTTTGCAGACCATGTTGAAATTAAAGTAATGAGCACGCCAGGGTCATTCGGGGTCAGGTTGCCATGACAGAAAAGGGTTGATCCATTATCCTCATGTTGGTCTAATTGTCACCCTCCAAAGTTTCTACACTGTGGAAAACAAATGGATAGACACGATGTGCATGGGTTGGCTTGTTTTCGTTTTCCTCTTTTGGTGCAGAGTGAGGAATTGCCAAAGAAAAAAGAAAAAAAGAAAGGAAAAGAAAACCCAAGAAGTCCTTGTATGCATCTCTATTTGTTGGAGTGGTGATGGGAAAAATGAATAATTCTTCCCCTAGGATCCTCTTTCCTGATTTAACTTTTCTGTTTCCAGAAAGTCTTTAGAGAGATGTCTGCTATTCACCCAAAGATATTTTAAGGAGGAATTTGCAAAGACTCTCTGGGACAACAGAAGATGCGTTTTCTTTATAAATTGCCCTGAGTTTAGAATGTTTGATAAATAAAATAAAATAAAATAAGTTGCATAATACTGAATTGACCCTCCATATTTCTGAGATCAGCCAAAGTTATGTCACCTGCTTATTAGAGATGCAGAAAAAACACAGTGAGAAACTCCAGGAACAGTAAGCTGAATGAACATGATACTTTTTTTTAATACTGTCCCCAGATTACACAAATATCCTCTCCACAACTTTGAAGGAAGTACATCAGTTTCCTGAGGGATTTCTCCTGTATCCCCCTCACACAAAGCAAGATACAATGTCCATAAAAATCAAACTGGATTCATGAACCGCAACTATAGCGTACAGCTAACCAGAGGGTAGCATGAAGGAATCTAATTGTTGCAAAAAGCTAATAAAAATGGACCCAGTCTACAACTTTTGTGAGCTATTGTGAATATGATTATATTCCTTTGGTTTTGTATTTCTAAAATGTCTTGATGCTGATCTCTGGATCAGCAATATGTCCAAAATATATTTTTAAATTGTGGAAATACTTTAGAAAGGTCCGAAATTCAGACTTGCAACCTCTTTTCATTCACGTGTGAATAGAAAAGTCACTCTTCATTGAACCGTCCCAGTTAGCCTGATTCCTAAAGGAACTGAGTAATATTTGAATCCTGACAATACTAACACTACCTTGAACACAAAGAATAGACAGTAGCAATTATGGGGATGCCACGTTAGATGTGGCCATCAGCGCTATCTGCCAAGTCCAATGAACTCTTTAGTGCTTAACATTTGATTGGAAATAAAAGTGACTGATTCACTCCCGCACAGCTGTAGAATAGAAGTATGTACCATTCAGTGCTGAAGACACAACCTGGGGTTGTGTTCCCATAAAAAATGCTGCAGTGAATTCAGACTAGGAAATCCTAGGCATTTTATAAGGGCAAAACTCTTGTTTCTCTGAGCTAATTCAGAGGTGTTTTATCCAGTTCTGAGCACCTGAGTTCCATTTCTTTTACGTAGCAATTTGGGGACTTGAGAACTTCCCTTTTGTTTTAAGTTTGTAAGGAAGACGGTACCACGCTGAACTGTTTTTAATCAGAGACACACAAACCTTAAGTATATTTAATGAAACTGGGTAACTCTCCGTCAATCCCACCCATCCTTCATCAAATGAGAGAGAAAGTGATGGTGATCCCCATCATGCTGGAAAGGAGATTTTCAGGAGTTTGAGAGCCGGTATGGAGTTTGGTAAACAAATCCCATCTCAAGTTGTTATCTTCAGCACTCATCTGCTCAATTAAATGGCACTTAATGGAATAATGAGCAGCTGGGAGCAACGTACAAGGAAAGTTCATTAAACCTAGTTAAAAATGAATATAATTCAGAATCAATTCCCATTAGCAAATGCAGAGCTTTGCACATCTCTTTAGGAGTTTTAGTATGAATTCATGCATAGTTTGGACATAATGATCTTCACTTTTGTTTAAACCCATTTTATGCCCTTCCCATAAACAAACAAACAAGCAAAGTAGGACATAGAATTTAGATCCTGTCTCCCCTGCCCCCTGCCCCCTCCTCCTCTTTTTCTTCTTCCTCTTCCTCTTTCAGGTATTGTATAAAATATTTAAATGATATAATTTGCTTCTCGTGGCTGTGCCCTTATTGTGTCAAGTCACATTAGTTAAGTACACAAGTGGGAGTAAACAAAGGTGACAGATAGATGAATCACGGGGGTTTGAAAGTGTCAGAAGTAGCTCTTGCAAATGATCTGTCCATCAGCTCCTTGATGGTGGATCTGTACTTTGCCATGCAAGAAAGCCAAGGAAGAACATCGGAGCTTCAGACCTAATTGCTTTTTATAGGACCAGACACATTCCCTCCCTCTCCTCCTCTCTCTTCTCCTCTGTCACATGGGTTGCTGATCTTTTCTCCTCTCTTACAAACTTTCTAGTCTTATTTAAGGAGGCAGCCAGCGTTACTTGAAATTGAACAAGCGGTGGAAATACTAGCACAGATTTGATCTTTGCCTCATTAGCAGTAGTGTTTGGAATACAAAGCAAGATGAATTCATTAAGGGTTTTGTGGAAATCCCCAAAGAGATTGTCTGGACTCATTGAAATATCCTTGGGTATATCAGCTTTCCAGAAATCTCCACCTTTTTCTGAAAATGCTGCTTCAAGGCCAGGTTTGGTGTCACTGAAGAATCCTTTAAGAATTCTGATACAGTCTGATCCACATCTTCCAGATGAATGTGCAGGTCAGAACTTAGTTATCCATCAGCTTTGGCATTTCCCATTTGTTCTGACACAGTCCTTTGCACAGAATAAGTACATTTAATAGCATAAGTATTGAGAGAA
Organism: Python bivittatus; assembly: GCF_059951505.1. Classification (NCBI taxonomy): domain Eukaryota; kingdom Metazoa; phylum Chordata; class Lepidosauria; order Squamata; family Pythonidae; genus Python; species Python bivittatus. The sequence continues at coordinate 9,075,690 of NW_028277052.1, read as the reverse complement.
AGTATGTTTTAAAATATATCTATGAATGGAAATTTTCTTGAGGATTTATTAAAAATTGCTGATAAATGCAGAAAAAAGATGGTGAGGAGAATATCTGAAAGTGACCCAGACTGGATGTCTGATACATAAAATGCACCTTTTTATACATTTTACCTAAAATATGCAGTTTATCATAAAGTACACATTTCCAATATAGTTTAGCCTAAACATGTGCATATTTATGTGCATGTTAGCACACTTTAAAAACTATAAAAAAGCTGAGAGCTATATCATAAAATTTGGGGAAATGGAAAAACTGAAATGTAAGTGCTTTTTTTCAGTCTGAAAAGATCGATTCAGCTTGCTTTCACTTAAAAATGCAGACTGAACAAATACTTGTGTTTTTAAATAATAGAATAGAATCAGATCTTTTGCTCTACAGGCTGGTTCCAGTTCCGTCCACTGATGAGGAAGATCCTGACCCAGAAGACTGAGATGTGATCTCATTAATCTATCCTTATACCAATAAACATCTAGGAGGAGTAAAAAGGTAGTCTTTTTAGGAAAGATACTAAAAAATACAGTTGGGCTCCTATACCCATTTGTTCCTGGATCTTGCTCCTGAATAAACATGTCCCGGACAGAATTCAAAGTTCAACAAAAATGAATTTATTTATCATAAATAAATCCATGCTGGGAGGATGGTGAAGTAGTGTACATTATTCTCTCCAAAGGTCTCCGAGGAAATACTGGCATGATGTGATTTGTCTGTTAGGTCATAGTGGGAAGAAATAAATATCTCTGAATGAAAACCATGATCCTTTCTGAAAGTGACATCCAAACTATAATTTACCATCGCTTTCTCCCTCCTCTTCCCACCATTGCTTGCTGGTCCCTCCCACTGAGGATGGGGGTTGTGGCAGAGGGCTGAAAGAGATCATCCTGAAAAAAAATGCCTTTGATCAAAATTGTATAACCATTACTCTTTAAAGTGCAGTTACTACTTGAGCTGTGTGGCTCTGAATTGAGAGGATGCCTTCTGTGATGAATAATATTTGTTAACGGCAATAGATAAAATATCTTATCTCAAAAAAAGGAAGGGTGATGGATCTGTCTTTGTTCTGGAGCCTGTCCACATATTATAGAGAGGTAGCAAACGGGAGGTGGCAGGATTGAGCAACTGATTATAAGCCCATTTATACTGACCAACCTGGATATTTACATGTCAAAAACAAGATTAAAAAAATAATACACTGTTACGTACAGAGGGGTGCCTAATCAGACAACAAATCACTTTGTCCCTGAATGCCTGCTTGAAGAGTACCATCTTAACTTCCATGTAGAAGGCTAATAGGGTGGGTGCCAGCTAATCAAGTTTTCCAAAATATGGAGGATAAAACAAAGAAGGCCTTTCTTCAGGTTCATGTCCCTTGAATTCTCACAAGGATAGGCTCTCAGCATCTTCTCTCTGCAGGAACACACAGGCCAGGCAGATTGAACTTTGACAAGACAGTTGGAGGAGAACAGCTCCTGTTTTTTCCTGCATAAATGAGGGAAGGTGCATGTGTAAAAAACCAAAACTAAGTCAACAAGTTTTATAAAACAGAGAGACGTGCATGAGAGTTTGCAACAAGTAGAGCACCACTTGGTCTTGGATGATCTTGAAGGGTAAGCAGGCTCAGATCTGGTTAATTCTTGGATGATGAAACACTTTGAAGAAAACCCAAGGCTGTAGACTAGGCTGGAAGGGTGGAAAGGCAAAGAATGGTGATGGCAGAAAGCAATGAAAAACAAGTTGTTGCTAAGATAATTACATGAATGTGTCCAGTTCAAATCCAGGGACTTTTTTCTTATATTTTACAAAGTAAAGTGCTCAAAGAAGGGCTAAAAGTGATGCTTCTTTCTCCCATCTTCATACTGAGTCAATTTCAGGACAATAATTCATAGACTTTTTCTGAAGCCAAATCACAGTGAGGGCAGGAGCAAAAAGTAAAAAAACAAAACCAAAACCCCTCTTCACTCTAACTCTGAAATCTTCTGACTAAGAAGTGCTAAGGAAATTATTCTAAGCATCAATGGATGGTTCAGAAGTATCAATGCAGCTGCTGCCAGGACTCTATCAAGAAGTGACAACAAAACCAGACAAAAAACTCTTAACTAACTTTGTTTGTGCAAAGCCTTGGATTCCAATAGTAAAAACTGTTTTCAAATGTTTGAGAACTGCTTTCGCTTAGAAAGCAGATGTGTTTTGCCATGGATAGATGGGCAAGGAGGTGACGTCTCCATAATTTATGATCAAATTATGCTTTAAATGAAATTAATTTGATGCAGCTTTGGAGATTCCTCCCTATCCAAAGCATCTGAATATTTCTTTTTAGCTAAACAACAGCAACAAAAATCAAGGCAGCATGACATATCTTTATTCATACATCATCTATCTCAGGGTTCCTCAACCTTGGCAACTTTAAGACGGGTGGACTTCAGCTTCCAGAATTCCTCAGCCAGCAGATCAGATCAAGACTTCACTTCACTTTTCAGATATCTTTTCTTCAGTACTACATTCACATTTGCAATACAGCAGCACTGTAAGCAGTCTGAAACCAGGGTATCTAGAAGACGGCTTCTCTTATGGGTTTGTTTATAGGCTCTAAACGGCATTATGTCTTCTTATGATGGAGGAGAAAAAGGCTTCTTATTTAATTGTGGTAGTAGGGTCAGTTTTCCCTGGAGACTAGATTTATTCATCCATTCCTGTCTTCTGGGAAGAAGAGAGCTTTGTTACTTCAAATACACTTATAAAAAAACCATATTAGACTGATCTGGGGGGGGCGGGAAACCTGGCTGATATTTGTTTTAGGGCTTGGTTCTGCTAACTGTTGTTTCACTATTTTTGTCTTTGATGGCAATGATTGTTTTAAGGTCACAGGTTGGAATGATCAGATATAAATATTTTGATAAATAAATCAGCCCTTTAGTGTTGTGATCCTGGTTTAACGACTGAAGTCTGACTTTAAATCCTATTTTTGGGATGCTGAATTTCAGTTGCCATTTGGACTTTTTCTTTTTCCCAGGCAGACCCCACATCTTTAACATTTACAAGGCAAGCAGGCATAACATGTTCTCCCTTGATAGCAAACTTTGTGCCAACTTAAATTGGCCAGGGCAGATAGATGAGGATTTTCTTCTTCTTTTCAAATAAGAGTATCTTAGTGAGATTTTGAAACACTGCAGTAGGAAGAAAGCAAAATATTCATCCCTGGATCCTTTTTATCAGTTGTCATGACAGTTTCTGAGGTAGGTTTGGACTTTCTAGTATGTCACATGAACATGTATATATTACTTATTTATCAGAAGCATTCTTACCTTTCTATTAAGTGCAATTTACAAAGATCATTCAGTACTTTGAAGGCCCTTGGAGCTCAGGCTATACAACCCTGGAATGTCTAACCTGTGGATTTCCAAGCTTCTCAATCTGGAATCCTGGATTTGCCCCTAGGCAAATTCAGGCCGAATTCCTCAAACCAACCTACCCCAACTAGACCCAATTCCTCAAACCAGCCTACCCCAACCTGAACACCCTCCAGACAGAGGAGAGCAGGGGGTGGTGATGGCAAGAGTGGGCAAATGATGAAAGCAACGTCATATCATAATGCTGTAAACTCTGCCCCTTTTGTATATGGATTATACCTTTGCATGAACGTACAAAAGGGAGGGAACTTGTGTTGTGATGGCATGATCTAGAGATGCCTCTGCTTTCACATGTGTGGATCTCACTTCCTGAACCATTCTGGGAGTAGGAGTACATGTGTCTGGAAAGTGCCCACATTGGGGAAATCTGCCTCACCCTGCCCCTTCAATAATCCCAGGTTATTATTACAGTATAAAGTCTTAAAATTAGGCACCATCCTACAAAGGTTGTAGAGGGATCTGTTCACAAGTTAAGGAAGAAGAATGTATCAAAATGGGTTGGCTGCAGAAGAGTTGATTGTACATTTTTATCTTTGACTTGTCCCAACTGAAGACACAAGTATCCTCCAATGTATTTTGATGATTGTAACATCAACCTCACTCAGAAAAGGTTTTCCCTTCTTGATAACGCTGGCTTCTTTCTATTAGAAAGTTTCTTATGGTTCTCTCTGCAGTCCTCTCCTTTGGCCAGAGATCAAGGTTGACACACAGGTTCATTAAGACTGGATATGAAGTGTATACACAGAGAATGGTAATGGATGTGGTGAAATGAAATTGCTACATCCATTAGTGTGAAGCTTTGCCAATATTTCCTAGCTTCCAGACTGGTTTTATAGGACAAAATAAAGGATTTGTTTTTTTTTTTTTAAATCAGATTTAAAAGAATCAATGAAACATGATCTTCTTTTTAGAATTATATCCATGATTAAACCATTAGCTTGAGTGTTGCTGCTTGGGCATTTTTATTCTATTGGCTTGTGTTTTGGGGGGGGGGGTTGTGTGCAAGAATCAGATCAGAAACAATTTATCTCTAAATACCAATTTCAGGAGGGGATAGTCTGCCCTCAAGCTTTGCTTTGGAGTTTTTCAAAACTGGATGACTGATAGGACTGTGCAAATATGTCAAAAGAGTGCTTTACTTTAATGGTTCATATAAAGCATCCGTTTGAAGTTGCTTTGTGAAGCAATTAACACATATGCCCCATTGTAACAGTGGAATGGTATGGTGCATCATTTTACAGGAATAAGAGTTTTTCTCTGCGTGCTGCAGACATGCAGTACTTCCAGCTAAGGAAGAACTGGAAGAGATGCTTCACAAATTTCTGTTCTGAATTCTCAAGATTCGGAGGTTCCATTTAACAGTTATATCAATTAAGATTAAGAGATACAATTGTTAAACAGAACCTCCAAATCTTGACTTGTATTCTCTAAGCCCAAGAAAATTGCTTTCTTCATGCCATGAGTGTGGAGATTATGTTCCTCCAGGTTATTCAGCTAAAATAATACTATAATTTCAAACTTGAGAAAATGTCAAGGTCTTTAAAACCAACATGTTAATATACTGATTCTATTGGCTATCCATCACTAAGAATATTTAAAGAGAATTCAGAAGGAGGACTACAGTCTTAAACTGGGCAACATAGGATCCTCCCAATGTTTTTAGGATGCAACTCCCATTGTTCTTCACCATTGGGCATCTAGCTAGAGTTGATGGAGTTGAACATCAAAAGAGATATTTGTTAGTAATCCTATGGACTGGATTCTAGATGCAATCCTATGTATTGACTCCAGTAGGTTCAATTTTCTTTAAAGTAAGTCTAGAATAGCAATGTCAAGATATTTTGTAAACCCTGAAATTCATTCTTACTTGCTGGCCTAAAATGGAAGTATTATGCCTGCTTTAATATCAGTTATGACACAGCTTATTGGGTGAGGCGATGCTGCAACTTCCATCTTGATCTTGCGTAATGCTCAACGTGAAAAGCCATTTCAAACCATTCAGGAAGGCCAGCTTTGCACCTCTGATGACAAAGTAACCATTGGAAACCACCAAGCAGTTTAACCATACCTCTAGTTGGCTGCTGTTTTTGTATCCCAATGACCTGTTGGGATAAAGTCCAGTGAGTATAATGTAAAATAAAGGCCTTTAGAAAAGTGAACAATGATTCACTCTAATCTAAAAGCTTTGTATGCACACCCCTGCTTAACCTATTGGCAAAAGATCATTATAGAAACTTGTTGGCACCTGGCTAGTAATTACAGTGATCAGAAGAATCAAAATGTGTCTCTGTCCCCTGCCCCATTGCTTTGTGCTCTTTATAACAAACAGCTGCATAACGGAATGATGTGACCATTGCCTTTGCCTTTAAAGCAGCTAGCAGTTCATTCTTAAAGTGAGGCCGCATGGGGAGTGTGCTACTTGCATTTCAGCAGGACTCTGGTTCTGTTTGGCTTCTCTGTAGACTACTGACAGGCAGCTGAACCAGATGCCAGTATGCCTGAGTGAGTAGGGAATGGCATGAACTCAACAGGCAATGCATTGGTAATTATAACTGTGCGTTGTGGGCATACCAAAACCCTTTCAAGCACAAAAGGAAGAGGAATGGAACAGAAGCTTGGCTCTGGGGATAAAGAGGCCGCCAAAAGCTTAGGTGTTGCCTTGCCCTGTTGATGAGCAAATACTGGGCTAGAAGGTGCATCAAGGAAGCTGTTATTAAGAGAGACACCCCCAAATTGAATAAAGGAATGAAAGTAATTGGGGGGGAAAGCATCATTATCACCTCTTACTTTCTCTTCCATCTGCCAAGGTCATTGCATTTGCTGTCATTGAATTTACATACCAATTCATGAAAACTAATAAGGAAGCATGAAAGGTGGGGACCTCCAAACATCTAATAAAAGCCTGCAGTGCTGGGTAATAATTGCTTCTACTAGGGTGTTAAAGACAGACTGCATCAGAAGAATGGGTGGAAATTAAATGAATCTTATTGAGAAACTGGTTGTAATTTATCAAATTGCTGTGTTCCCTGCAGGGTGGGGGTTGCAGGGTGGACACATTCTGCTTCCACAGGTTGCTTTTCCTCTCATTATGTCAACAAGAAATGGGGGCTTGTGTGTAGGATAAAAATAAAATGGAACAATTGGGAACTGCAAACTTGCAAGAATATAATGTAATGATTGCTTCTTTTTTCCCCACCCCAACTCTCTCTTTTTCAACTGACTTTCAACATAATAAGTTACAGAATATGTAGAATCTTCACAGGGCTGTTTTTGGAGAGAGGGGGAGAGCTCTGCAGGTGTGTCTGTGTACATACAAACACACAGACATTCTGCAAACTGTGTGGTTCTTCTGTACATAAAATTATACTCTTTGTATTTCTCAGGGCTCAGCAGCCCTAGTTTGGCTCCCTTCCAAGAGACATTCACCACCTGAGCTTGCTATTAAAGGGAGAGATTTGAGACACTGGACAGGCTGGCCTTCCATCTGTGTCTTCTTCCAGATGTGCTTTTTTGCAAGCAACTTTAGTATCTAATAATGGTTTAAAGACTCTGGGGTGTTGTACGAGGAAAGCAGTATGGTGTACATAAAACAGAATGATTTCAAAACTAGCCTCCCATCTTTTGAGGGGAAAGCATTGATGGTCCTTCAGTGTGCGTTATTGTTTGCTGCCTAACCTCACTTGCATATATTTTAATGGATTGCTCAGAACTTCCAGTCATTAAACATTATGGAAAGGATGAACAAGTCTCTGACTGGCTTGGATGAAACTGAGTTGGCACGCAAGTGTGTTTTGCCCTCCTTATTGATATAGGCACAGCTTTGCTTCTGCTTTGCTCAAAAGTTACTTAGGGGAGAAAAGCCTTACAAAGAATCACTTCTGCTCCTTAAGTAACAAATACAGTGTGAAGGCAGCTGTTGCCTTCAAACTGCTGACTCATTTACCACTTGAAATGAATTGAGGGCTGTTAAAGGTTTTATAGAAAATTTCATTAAATATGTATCGAGCCAGCTTAAGATGGAAATTGTTATAAAAACTGGCAACAGTTCAAACAGCCTGATGTTTTGGGGCTTTATTACAGAAATATTTTATTCCTGCCTACAATGGGCCTTCTATTGAAATGTGTAAGGCCAGAATAATCTGTATGGCATAGCTATAATTGCTGTCACTATATGTGTGTATGGCTGCCTCTGGAGCTGAGGAAAATGTTGCTTTAACAAGAACACATGACAGGCACTACCATCTCAGGTTGAAAACTGGCAGCCTGCTCAGAAACCGCTCAGCTTCATCCTGGCCTAGGAGAATGGATGGATATAGAACTTTGGGTAGGAGAGAATTTTGGAGATGAAAGTCAGGTGGGACAATGTAATTTCTCTAGACAGGTGCCAACAATTCCTCCTTCCCCTCTCAGTATTATAAGGTACTAAGAAAAGATCTCAGAATAGTTCTCTTGGAAGTCTATTCTCTCACATTAAATAGCCATTGCAAATCCACAAGCTGAGTTTGCTTTGAAGTACACCCTTACCAGAACATTGAGTCAGTTGACTCTCCTAAGGCTAATCTGTGTTCACCAGACCTTATAAAGCTTTAGCACAGAGGTAAGCAATGTGCCCAAGAGGGCTCCAGATCCCTCTTCTGTGCCCACCAGGCTCCCTTCCTCACTACTTTTAAAAAAAAATTCAACAACAATAAAAAATAGGAAGCTGGCATGCTACAGTGCAAAGCAAAGGATCTTTAGCATCATATTTATTTGCAGAAATGCCAAAAGTTGGATAGGAGACAACTTTTGTTGGAGGAACTATTGGACAACATGCTGGAGGAACTATTTTGTGGTAACCACTTTATGAATTGGCAAGTCTCCCATAGTAATTACTTTGTGGAGTGCATCTTTCATGCTATCAAAGTGCCAATGTGCCCCTAATCCAAACATTCTTGCCTACTCTGCTAGCATCAGAGGTTACATTTTAGTTGGTTCTCTTCTGATAGGAGGACATTGTCTATGTGACTGTGCTGTGGCATGTGTTTCACTGAACTATACCTCTCCTTTAAGAACCAGAAAATATAAAGCAATTCTTTTTCCATTAGAGTAGAGAATGGTAAAAAATGTAGATAGTTGACTCATAATTTTCCCTAGTTCCTGCAGTTAGTCCAACAAGGAACCAACCAAGACACTTAGAACTCTTAATTCAGTGCTGTCCAAACTTGGCCACTTTAAGATGAGTGGACTTCAACTCCCAGAATTCCCCATCTTTCATGGTGCTTGCTCTTTGAAGTAGCCACCAACTCTGCTTCCTTACTACTGTCTCTGCTGCCCATTCACTTATCTTTTCAATCTAGTCCCTACCTGCTAACAAGAAGATGGCTGAGCAAATGGAAGAAGTTGTTCCACCCTTATACTCTTTACATTGCACATACATTCCAAGAGAACAGAAAAGAGGTGATTGGCCAGGAAGAGAAACTGCAAGCTAGGATGCTCAAGAGATCACGAGTGGAACCTTATGAGTAGACTGGACCATGACAAATGCCTTACGTTAATGATTTCTGCTACCACCCCAGGATGAACAGCAAGAGTGCTCAGGAACCTGATGCTTCATTTATATACATTGACTACTTCTTACAATCCTACATGTCAGCATTTACTATTGACATTTCTTGAGCTGACTGCTCCTCCTTTATTATGATTCCATTTGATTGTTCTTGGTCATTGATTGTAATAAAGTCACTGACTTGACTCATGACAATAGACTTTATTGCTGTATGCACACAGACATGGAGACTTTGTTTCTCCTTTGATCATGTGTATTAATTCCAGTTTTATAGTTTGAATATTGTTATGCATTTTAGATTCTAAATATTAGGGTTATAGTTTTACTGTTAGTAATATCTTGTCACATTATGCAACATTTACATTTAAAAAGTTACATTGGACTTGTGCTTTTTGCTTTGTATTTCTTTTTTACATGTTTGCCTGTCAGCCTTGCAAGGTAGGCCAGACAAGAAGCTCATCCAGGTGAACTAACACTACTTTATTGTAAGGTTATGTTAATAGAATCTTGCAAGTCTGAAAGTACATTTCTCCTCCATTGCCTTTACAGCCAAAGAAACTAGAGAGAGTCCTTCTAAGATGTTTGTCACACCCACATTCCTTTTGTGGGCTAAGCTGCCTCTTATCCAACCATTGCCCTGGCCCCCAAGGTCGCTCCCACATACCATTATATTGCCTGATGGTTCTTATTTCATGCTGGGCATTGACCAAAATAAAGATTGGATAGATAGATGGAAAAATTGGCCAATAAGGCTACACTTTGGGCTTTTGCAGAGATAAAATTATTGGTTTAAGGGTGGATATGGTAGTTGTTTAACTCAGCTACCTCAAAATTCAGGTAACAGAGAAGCAAGGTTAGATCATATATTTGAAACTACACAGCTTGTATTGCTTTTCCTCTTGGCTCTGAAAAAAGAGGCCTCTTTCATTTCCCTTTTCTGTCTATTCTTTCCCTAGATTCCCATAAGTAGGAAAGTGAATTAATTCTGGGAGGAGAGAAAAATGGAGAGTGGAACTGAGGACATATTTTCATAAAAAAAAAAAAAGTTGATAAATAAGGGTTTGATTTATATTTCCAAGTTCTTGCATTAATATTTTTGAAAGGAGCTCTCCCCATGCTCATTTGCTATCTTTTCTTTGTTCTGCTGGTAGGTGTGAAACTTCAGAACCTGTCAACAAGGATTACATTTTTAATCTAATTAATTGCCTGCTCTAACTATATCCACCTTATATACTTCTACATATGAGATTCCGAAGGAAAACAATATATACCAATATATAAATAATTCTTTTTAAATCCTTTTTCACAGAACATTTGCCTAAAAGAAAGTTCTGAAATTTAGTTACCTTCTACATTTCAAACATTGGCGGTTCTAGAAACTAATAATTAGGGCCTGTGGAATCTAAAGGATTGAGAATAAATGACAAAACAGCATTTTCTGCAATTCCTCTTCTAGATAATGCACAAATTGTGGTCCAAAAACTCAGCCACCTGTGCAGCGAAAGAAGAAATTAATGCTGGTTTTGATCAAGGTGGCTTTTCTCTTATGGAGCAAAGGTTGGGCATTGACTTCACATTGTTCTGCTTTTAGGCTATTTTACATAGACTGGTAAAGACTTCCATCAGAGTAATTTGTCAGAAAATAACAGAAGCTAAAAAGCTTCTACCCTCTAAAAATAAGAAAGCTGAAAAAGAGCATGGAGTAGCACAGGTTGAAGCCCTAAGGATGTATATGGCCCCCCAGAACCTTGGGGATAGTCCACTGTGCTCCTCTAAAAGTTTACAGCTAATTGTCATTTTTTGTACAACTAAAAGAAAAGCAATTGTCAAACAACATGCTGTATTGACTGAAATCTAATTCAAAGCACTGCTTCAGTCTAGTTTATCGAAGGGATTCTGATTTAAAGAAAAGCTTTGATTTGGAAGCTTTGATTTCCTGCAGTTAATGCTTCAATTAGAAGAGATGAACTATGTTTATTTACTTCAATTGGCCCCTTCAGTCGAGAGAAAAAGGTCAACCCCTTTCTGTGAATTTAAAATGTAATTAAAAATTAAATTATTAGGGCTGTATGAAGTTTCAAAGGGATGATCTGATGCAAAGCAGATTCAGTGGAATTGTCCTTTTGAACAATATTAAAAGGAAATCTTCTAGCTAATAACAAGTGTTGGAACAAATCAGGAGACTTCCAATCAAATGGTAACATTCCTTTTGTCCTGGAAAATAGTTATCAACATATCATTTAAAGGCCAGCCTTCAAAAGTTGTGGACCCCTGCACTGAAGGGAAAATCAGGTCTAAATTTTCTGTGAATAAACTTGTGAGGTAGGTTGCTGTTATTGTTGATATTATTATTATTATTATTATTATTATTATTATTATTATCCCAAATCATATTCAAAACAATTAAGAAACTTTTGCTGGACATCAACTTCCTGTAAATTAGAGCTACTTGGACAGTCACGATGATTTAAAAAATGTCCTTGGAAACTTGTTCCCATTAGAAATAAATAGTTATTATCTACCCATCTCCAGCCTATTAACCCCAGAGATTGAATAGTGCATACAGATACACACAGACACACACAGTGTTTTAGCATGAATGCTGGTTCCATTTATAAATCACCAGTGCTCAAGCTTTGCGTTTTAAGCAGAGCTCCAAGGGTGAGTTACAGCCAAGATGCCATGTGGCTATCATCTATTTTTACCTTGTACAGTCTGATCTCTCTTCAAGGACAACGGCATCGTTCATAAACTATGCATGGGTCATGACCGTGCTTAATGGAGAAATAACTATTGGTTAACAGAACATTAAATATATAGAAGTCCATTATTGTGAACACCACATAGATCTAACATCAAGAAAAATAAATATTAATTCCGCCTCCCAGAGATTTATCAGAGATTTTGCGTGCTGTTCCTCTTCTGGAAAGTTGTAGGAATTAAATGTTTCTGACTGTAAAAGATAACTTGGCCTGAAAAGCAGGCAAATTTAGGTAATATGGAGAATGTATGTTTACCAGGGAAAGCAGATGTTCAAATCCCCTTATTTCAATAATGTCTATTCAAGAAAACCATATGCAATGAAGTCACTGTCAACTTCAGAGGAACCTGTTCAGTCCAATGCCCGATGTTCCCCAATGGACGTGCCATCAGGAATCCCTTCTGTTCTCAATTTGTCAACAGCTAAGTCAGCATCCTGGGGGATTCCACTGAACTTTCAAGAGGCCAAGAGATCACAGGCCTATTAAGAAGCCAAGTGGTTTGCAGGTGAGAATCTTAAAAAAAATATATCAAAATACAGCACTGTTGTATCAAACAGGAGTTTAAAGATGTGTAGAGAAAAGGGATGGAAACATCTAGGGAGGGTGTATTTATTTATGGATTGCTTCTGAAGACCACAGTTGGCAGGCTGAACTTTGTGACTTTGGGGGGCAGATAGGCCCGAGGAAGGCGTGAAAATGTTTTGTTTAGTGATACTTAATGCCCCATTTTAATAAAAGAATAAGAAAAATGGCATTTTTGCTTCTATGTTTTGGCTGTGCAGTCTCAGTTAATCTGTGGAATGTCTGTGGTCACCTGTCTACAGGAAAATTCTGTGTTGACCCTTAGTAATTTAAACCTCCATGTATGGATGGAGGTTTATCAGAATCTCTTGATGAATAATGTGTGAAATGCTCATTGTTATTAAAAATACACCAGATGCGACAAGTCTTAAAACCTACTGAAAATTTATGGCTGACTGTGAGAACTGAATCCAGATTGGAACCTTAATAATCTTTTTATAAGTACAGCCTTTTTTTCTGAAGATAGATGTTCAAGCTCCTTAATTTCTCCAAATTTATCTCTTTCATTGCTGATTCTATCATCCAGTGATAGCCACAGAGGGGAAAAGTCACTGTTTCTCACCCTAAGTCAGTGTTGTGCAAACTTGGCCACTTTAAGATGAGTGGACTTCAACTCCTAGAATTCCCCAGCCAGCATGTTGAAGTCCACTCATCTTAAAGTGGCCAAGTTTGGACAACACTGCCCTAAGTCATCTAGCAACAGAAACAAAAGGACAATCTTAAATGAGGAACAAATTTCTTTTCCTACCAAGTTATTAAGTTATTAATTTTCTCTCTTTTTAAAAGAGGGAATAGTTAACATAGTTCTACAGATTCTCAGCAATTGCTGGCATACATTTTTAATTGTGTTAGTTGCCTTGAACATTCCATGGGAAAAGAAGTAGAACACAAACGATATCCAAAGAAAAGGACCGCCGGTGGAGTATATGTAACGCTTCAGTTTTCAAGAGCCAGATATTTCTAGAATCTTGCCTGCCTACCAGCTTTATTCCCCTTGTGGCCAGGACCTTCCTCTCAACCTCCATTTGGTGATAGATGTCATTGTAAATTTTACACGTAGAGGCAGATAATGTATTATTAGCACTGAAGTGTCACATTCTGGGCATGTGGGAGGGGCTGAAGAGGTAGGGGAGTAGCGCATGCACACAAATGACAAGCCAAGGCATTCTGTATCCTCCCACAATCCAAGCACCTCCTGAATAGGCAAGCACCTTTCCCAAAGCAAGAGGAGAATAGTGTTGGAATGTATTAAGCGTGTGATCCTTGTATGTTAGAATGATAAATGCAGATAAAAAGACCAAGTTTCAATCCTATTGACATCACTGACATATTAATGACATTTCCTTGGCACTAATACTTTGAATGCCCCAATGGTCTCCCATCCAACTACTAACCAGGGTCAATTCTGTTGAACTTCCAAGTCCAGACAACATTTGCTGTCATCTGCTAAGACCTTCTTTCTTTAAAAGGGAATGTCTCTCTCAAGTTAAGCTCAGCTTTTGACAACTACATGGGTATGTCCATACGATCTTCTTGACAACATCATCTAAGTGGTTTACTATTGCCACTTTCTGGGTTTTTCCTGGAGTTCTCCCATCCAAATAGTAACCAGATCTGCACCCGCTTAACTTTTTCAATATCAGCCAAGATTAGCTAGGTGCTGGCATTTGTTGTGATAAATGCAGGTAGAGTTTTCATTGTACTGATTGTGTTGTGATGGTAAGCTATCTGCACTGGGGGTGGAGGAGTGTTAAATGTCCTTCCATTTCTTGCAAATTGATATACTGTATTATAATCCTGCTGCTACAGCACTAGCCGCTTTACCTCTACGTTATGGGGCTGTTTGTTTCAAGTACATTTTGTCTCCTCTTTGGAAAACAAAGAACAGTCTACCTGCATTAATAAGTGATGAGATGGAAACATTTGGACCGAATATCACATATCCATCAATGCACTTCACTGAAATTGCCTGGCCTGTGTTTGACTTACATTAGCTGAAAACTGGGCTCTGTGAAATCGTACAGAATAAAAAGGTAAAGAGGGGAAGTGAGTCAGATGTGTAACAGTTGTAGTAATAGTAGTAGTAGTAACAGTAACAGTAATAATCTGGGGGGGGGGGGGGAAAGCTGCAGGTAGGACATTTCAATTTACGTTTCCAACACACCAGCTCTGTCATATTTCAATTCTTTCATATAGGCACAAAGTTCATCTCTCTCCATTATAATTAAAGTTCCAACAATAGTTTAAAATGCCTGACTTTATGAAGCTGGCAAACAAATTTCTGATGCCTGCAAGACACCAACGTCTCAGCTCCATGCCAAATTTATCTGGAACATATGAGCATTCTATTTTAACTTAGCTGGAATGAGGAATTCTCTGTTTCCCCCTCCCTCCCTCTGTGTTAAAAACTATTGTCTTGCAAGCCAGCATTATTATTTGTCATCATGCTTGGGAATATGGGAAGCATTTTAGCCTAAGGCACTGGGAAACAGATGCTGTGATGAAATCCAGCCTGCATATGACACATTCCATACTTAAACTCCCTATTAGTATGCATAGTATGCAATGGTTCTGGTAGGATGTGAAGGCTTCCTAGTTAGGGTTCACTGCAACTTTGCTGATCTGGCCAGAGATTTGGTTCTCAGTTCCATCTCTCTTCAAGTCCTGTTGCTTGAGGTGTGGAGGTGGAGAGACTGACGGACTCTTAAGTGGCTTTGCAAATAGTATGGATTGAAAATGTATCAAGATGCTTGGCAAGAAAGACAGTTGTACCAATTGAGACAAATATGTGTAGCTCAGGGTTGAACTGTGGAGTCCTTGGGGTTCTCTGAGCTTGGTTCTTTTCTTGCAAATGTTTCATTACCCGGCTAGGTGACATCTTCAGTGCTAAAATGGGATGAGGTTTACCAAAAGAACCAAGCTTAGACAACCCCAAAGACTCCAAAGACAGTTGTGCTGCATTCAAATAGGATTGGAGATAATATTGATGAAGGATGGCAAGGAATGATTTTCCCTGGCAGAGTGCTTGTAGGTTTGCCAAGGTCAAGAAAGATGAGTTTTCAAGTTTGGATTATCAGAGCTTCATTTTGACATCATTATTGTTTCTCCAGATATCCAGAGCAGAAAGCTAAGAGACTTTTGAAAGAAAGAGATGAGAAGAGAAGCAGGGACATGAGGAAGACAAAGATAGTGGTGGCCCTTGTGAAAATTACCATTCCATGAAAAACTTAGAATTTTGTTGATGTACTTTTAAAGTGAAATAATAACTCTAACCCTACTCCTAAAGTATAAATGTCAACGTTTTAATCATTTATAAGCCACTGGTTCTCTGAGTTTAGAGGCTCAAATATAACAACCCTCCTCCCTATACACAAAACCGAGATAAAAGAAAATGCCTGTTAATGTGGATGAAAAAGTAGAGGGAACATTCATACTCCATATGACAATTGGTGCTGCAAATTTTATTCCCCATGAGGATGCTATTAGATATAGTTACCAGTGGTGGCATTTTCTTTAGGTTTGAAGTCTCAGAATGCTGAGGTTTAAAAGGTTTTGGAAAATGTTTGTATTTTAAGGCACAGGGCAAATTACTGTTCTTCCCACTGATACCATCCAGAAAGTATGCTAGCTAAGAATTTTGAGAATGGCAGACCCAAGTCACCTGGAAGGCCATCAAGTTCGGGAAGGCTGACTTTGATGTCCACATTGCACCTATGCTGGCTAATAGTCTGAATTTTCCTTAGTTCAACTCTGCCCAAATTCCTGCTTGAGTCTGATTTCTGCCTGAGCCTGAGGTCTTATAAGGCGCCTACCCTTTGATTAAACTTCTAGATGGGCTTGCTTCTCAGCATGGCTTTGCTTACCATCTGGAACAGGATGCTTTTTCATCTTCTAGCTTTTCTGCCTGAGAATCACATTATACTCATTATACTAATCAATTTTCCATTAAAAACATAGAAAATGTGAATATTAGGGGAATGTGCTGACAAAAATACATATATTCAGGGAAAGAGCTTGGGGAAATGTGTAGATTAAGAAAAAACTATGCACAAATGTGTAGATTTTCCTTAATTTTCAGAAATGAAATGCTGAACAAGCATGAACTTACGAAACATATATCCTTGGATTTCAAAGATAACTTTCTGCTTACTCCTTTGCCCAGAACCCTTGAACTTAGGGTAGCCGTGCGTCCAATTTACAGAGAGCACTCCTCAACTTGAAGGCTTTTCAGAGGTTTATTCCATTTGAATATGCTCTCAAGTTACGTATGTTCCATCCAATGGTCCCCTGGTGAATTAAAAAATACAGGATGGTGTCCTAGCATTCTTATGACATAACCATATCCCACTCCAAACTGCAGGTAGTCATACTGATCAATGATATCCCAAACAGCAGCCGTTTGTAGCTTAATATTTATGCTATTAGGATTAGCCAACATGCAGACAATAGTTAAAATTAAAACTGCCCAGAGCCGCTCTGCAGTGAGGCAGGTGGTGACAAATTTGAAAGACAGATAGACAGACAGACAGACAGACAGACAGACAGACAAAATTAGCAGATTGGATTTTGGCTGGAGAGACCTAGGAACATATACTCTATCCCCAGAAAAGTTCATTGTCTGAATCTAGTGCATATTTCCTAGCCTCTAAACTTATAATGTTGGGAAATATTTTTCTAGATGATTCAAACACACCTGTTATGAAAATTACCTGAGCGAGTCTGTTTGTGTGGTCCAAGGTCCATTTTAAACATAAAGAAGCATGAGAAGAGAAAGAAGGATTCACCTTAAAATTGTGTGAATCATTAAATTAAGGTTGATTTCAATCATCTTATTAAACCATCTTTTAAGAATTACTTGTTCAAGAACCCATTGTTACCTCTTCTATATATAACCTAAAGGCCTAAAACATGGTTTACAAACCACAATAGATGGGCTTACAGACCACCCTTAAACCAAAAATCAAGCAAACCATATTATGGCTTACCATAATATATTAACAGGAACATTTGGTCTATGGTTACAATTTTCCTAGCATAGTCTGATGCATTTCTAAATACATAGCAATACATGAGTAGTCGCACATGTAAATGCTATGCAAACCCCTGTCTTCCTTAGCTCTTAAATCATGCTTTCCTTCTTCTTTTGCTGATGGAAGTAGATGGTGAATCCTGCCAAGAATCTTGGCATATCTGTCTGGGCATTGGACAGGATCCTAGGAACAGTTCTTTAGCAGTATCTACAACATATGGAGAATGAAGGTCAGGTCTCATTATTGAGAAATATGATTTAATAAACAGGCTTCCTAATGATATTGTTTGAAATTCACAGACCTAGGGAACAGAAGTCACGGAGAAAACCCTTACGTAAATATAATGGCTGTTATGGAAAGGAATCCTAGGAAACATAGTTCTCTGGAAAGTCTTATAACTAGAACTATTTTGTATTTTCTTTTTCTTTTCTCTGAGAATAAAATGTGTTTGTTTAAATTGCTATAGACCTGCAGTAAATGTGGGGATTAATCAGTTGGGACTCAACGGAAAACTAATTGATATTTGTTAAAATGAAAAAGGGTAAGAATCTGACCCATCTTGCTAATTATTTCAATGCACAAAAGTATATTAGTAATCCTGTTCTTTAAAACTTTAAAAAAGAAAAACTCTGATTTTTCCTTTTAAGTGGGCTCTCACCTTGACTGAACAAAGGACATCATTTTCTATTGTTACTCCATAATTGTTTTCCATCATTAAACTTGAAAGCCCGAACATGACCAAGAATAATGTGAAGGGGGATGAGAACGTGCCCCTTTCAGCCCCATCCTCCTTGCACTCAGACTTGTCAGACACCATAGATATAAATAAATGCAAATCCTCTTGAGTGCGTACTGCCATTGGTTTCAGTAGTTTTGAGCTCCAGAAGTTCAAAGGTTAATGCAAAAGTATGAAGTGAACACAATTTATTCTAAATTGCTTCACTTGATCCTGTGACCTAGGAGAATTATCACTCATGATGACCCTGGATCTGTAGCAGTCAAAGGCAAATGGGTAGAACTAAGCAACCGTAAAAACTGGCAATGTCTTTCTGTCGGCTTTCTTCTCCTTGTATGCGCCTCTCCTCTCCGGAAGACTGTCCTGTGCTTTAGCAAGCCCAGCTAGTAAGCTATACAAGAGCTCTCAACCTGCTTGTAAATTCCCAGAGGCAAGTGGGAAAGCAGGTGCAGAATTGTGCAAGGAAATGCTTCCATATCATTACTGTCATGGACTTGAGGAAAGGAGAGATGGGAGACAAGCGCAAATAATAAGGTGCCACATAACTTTAAGTACAAATTGTCAGCAAATGCAAAGCAGCATCCTGTTCTTAAGAATGCTTAGGAATATTCTAAGAATGCCCATTTCTGTCTTCCCACTTGACCCAATCAAATAGTCCCATTCTGAGGTGTTTTCTTGACATGCAAATCCCCATCTCATCATGCCTTTCTTCCTTCCTCCCTCCCTCCCTAGTCTATCAACCACATGTCATCCCTGGAGCCCTTTTTATAGTTGACAATGTCCCTCCACCCAAAGATTGCTTACCTTTATATAACTGAATAACTAATAAGCATGTTCCCAGTGTCAATCAACGGATGTGCAATTCTAAGAATCAGCCCCAGACACTGTAAATTATAGCTCTATGTCTTAATTGATCTGAAGATGCTGCTTGATTTGGTATTTCTTTGACCTACTCTGACAGTTCAAAGGTGGCATATCCATGGTCTAGTACTATTTAAGTTTCATTGCTTCTTCCAAAATTGCTTGTGCGATCAGAAGTTGGGATTACCAAGACTGTTATCTTATCTTGAGAATTTCAACCATCTATGACCCTTACTCAGCCTAACATAAACATCTCTTTGAAAGCAGTTTAAATCTTTATGAAGAACAATTTAGCTCTACTCCAACATTTTCTTTTGTGAGGTGGAAGAAAACAAGAGGTCAAACAAATAAGGATTGAGAAGCATCATCAAAAGCAATGTCCCCTCCAGCTCATAATGGTCCTTAGAATAATTACTGTCTGAAGTTGTGAGGTAGTGTCTACCATCTGAGCTAGATTGTAAAAAAAGTGGAGACTCAGTTGAAGGTGACCCGGGATGAGAAACCTGTGGGTTGACCTATAACACCCATTATCTTTCACCATTGGCCAGACTGGTTGGGACCATGGGGATTCAGAAAAGTTTAAAAGGCCATAGTTTGTGGAGTCCTTGGTGCTCTCTGAGCTTGGTTGTTTCCTTGCAGATATTTCATTACTCAGCTAGGTAATATCATCAGGGTTAGGGTTAGAACAACATCATGATGATGTTACCTAGTTGGGAAAAGAAATGTCTGCAAGCAAACCACCAAGCTCAGAGAACCCCAAGGACTCCACAGTTCAACCCTGAGCTACAGATATTCTCTTCTATTGAAACCATCATTTTTTCCACCACTGGAACTAGTAATACAGACCTCATTGTGTGGACACTGACTCATTATAAATGACTGTCTTCCTGTATTCAAAATGTAAGAAATGTCTTCCAACTTCTAAGTAATGCTCAGCATCACATCATTTGACATTGATAAATTTATGACACAGCCTGACCCATTTGAAAGAAGGTCTTGTTCATGGCAATGTTAGTTGAGAGTAAGATGCAATGCCCCTCATTGCAATATTATGAAACATGCTTAAAACATGGCTGGCACCAGAAGAAATAACTTTCTTTACAATATCACTCTTTCTGAGATGGGGAAGGGAGGTCATGGCAGTCTGATTATAAAAAATGATGGGAGCTAACTCTGTGCTATCAGGAACTGCTTCTCAATTCTTATCTTCTTTTCTCACATGTAAAACTAAAGAGAAGGTGTGCTTGGGGCTGACTTATTCACACCAGTTGTTACCTATCAATAGTTGGCAAAAACTGATTTTAAGCGACTTAAACATCCACCCGCTGCTTCAGAAAAAGGGCCAAATTACATAGCAAAATAGTGCTGCTTCCAGTGGAAATAGTTTGAAAGCTATTTGAATGTCACACATTAATTAAAATTGCCCAAAAATTTGTGGGCCAAGAATTATAGGGAAGTTTCATCTTGTTTGCACTGACAGATAGCTTTAATCTGGAATGGGTGGATCTTAACAACCAAATATAATAAAAGGGTGTCTAAAAGTTCTTCAGCCTATCCAGCAAGGATTTGGATAATCTCTAGTGTTATGGTTCAGCTGCAAGGGGTAGGGATGGGTGAGTGGGTACAATATCAATTTTTCCTTCACATTTACAGAAGAGTGAAGACTCATTAGCCGAAACTGTTATAAGGATAAATTTATATTACACAAGAAAGAGTTTAAAATTTAACACTGGAAAAAAAATCAGGGTGTGGAAAACATTCCATAATATCATCTTCCAACCCTGAATGGGATCATTCCTATCTCAAAGCAAGCATCCTGAATATTCCAGAAATGGATCGAGCATAAAATAGGCCGTTACAGTCTCAAAATGAGTGTTCTAGGTGTTCTAAAAACTGGTCTGTTAGGAAAGAGTGCTATACCAATTTGAAGTATGATAATTTAATACCCTTAGTATTTCTCATTGTCCAGATTAGTCTAAGTAGAAACAAAATAATTGAGCAAAGCTATGGGATAACTTTCTTTAAATCTCTGTGTGTCCTGGATATGCATAGAGTGTAAGGAAAAGCATGTGCTTTTGAGTCAGTGTTGACTCCTGGGAACTGCCTGGACAGGTCCCTGCAGTTTTCTTGGCAGGATTTTGGAAGTGGATTGCCATTGCCTCCTTCCTAGGGCTGAGAGGGAGTGACTGGCCCAAGGTCACCCAACTGGCTTTGTGTCTAAGGTGGAACTAGAGCTCATGGTCTCCCAGTTTCCAGCCTGATGCCTTAACCACTACACCAAACTGGCTGTCACTACTGTATGTGTCCTGGACCACCACAATTTCTGCCACCCAGAGGAGCTGATGTTCCAAAAGAGTTGGAAATAGGTAAGATCAAGGATCCAGATAGGGTCTTAGGATTCAGAATTCTTTAGCTCTAAGATTGCAGTTGGAAATGTCTGGTCGTGCTTAGAAGTGTTACAGGTTATAGTATGAGCCAAATTAAGAAAAAAAAAATGCTTTCAATGCTGATTTTGGTTGATGTATGTATGTATGTATGTATGTATGATATTTATATGGCCGCCCATCTCACAAAATGTGACTTTGGGTGGTGTACAATCAAGTCATTGGGCACACGTTGTAACAGCATCCAAAAGTTAAACAACAATTTAATAGTTTTAAATCAGACTGAGTCTAAAACACTGGTTTTGTACTTCAAAAGTTGCAGGAAGAAAGCTAGGTCAATTTAACCAATCTTCTACAAAACATCTGTCACTTGGTTACAGAAAAGACACTATATATAATATAAAATCAGAAAATAATCCACACTGTAAAAATAATTTAAAACAAAATGTTTCCATTTAAAATATCTCCTATTGGCATTCTTAAGTTCTATTTACAACTTGGACAGCAAGAAAACATGTTAACCATTTATTCTAGACGAATTTGGGATTAAGGCACTGGACCCTCCTGGAGATCACATGGCAAAGATACCCGCTTGATGTCTTTCATTAACTGCTAGCAGAGTTAGTTAGAAAGGAGAACCAGGGTATGACTACATCTTCTCTTTGAGGCTACTACCATTCATTCGAGGACTTGCATTTAAGTATCTCTAGACTCTAGAGCAAATGTGTTATGACCGTGGTTCAACCAGTCATTGCCCCCATCCTCATTGTCCTTACCACCATCATCATAAATATCCTCAGGAGTGGGGCAACTGATGAACCATGCACTGTCACAACACAAGTATAAAGGGGTGGACCTTGTTTTGTGATGTTACAATGAACATTTTGTCACTTTGCCATCAACATCATTAGGAATGATACCAGGACCATCACGATCACCATAAAAAACCTAAACATGGTTAAGCTGTCCCTTTCTTTTAGCACTCTCCAGAATAATCCTTGGTGAAGTTTTGTTAAGGTGTAGAAACAGTCAATCAAAAGCCAGATGATTAATCATTTTTTTAAAGCCTGTTGTGAAAGTTGCTTTTGTCTCAATTGCAGGGTTGGCGCTCTGTGGCTTTGTCGGATGCCACCTTGGCTCCTGCTTGCCGCTGAGCATCTGCAAGCTTTATTTCCACTGATTCTGTCCTGTTCCAAATAAAGTCATTAACAATTCCATTTCAAAGGAATAAAGAATGCAAATGGGGTGATTATGGCTCCACTTACCTTTCTCAGGCTTGCACATTACATCTGCATTAATGCCTTGTGGTGTTATCTGGACTAGAAATGTTGGGCCTATTGGTGAAGGGAAAAAATCTATGTGTAAAGACAACCTTGGCTTATGGGAACTGGGGTGGGGGGAGAGACGATTTGGAGATGGAAAGTGGGAAGAACATTGACTTTCATTTACCGCTGTTAATCACTTACCAAGGCCTTAATCATTAGACAAGCAAATCACTCCTCAGAGCCACTGAATACTTTGCTTATACAAAAGCTAGAGATCTGGGGATATATTGGCTCCCTGTATACCCAAAGAAGTTCTGGTTTTACAGAATGACCCAGACTGCTAGCCCCAATAAGAACACCTGGTTGGATGAATTTATAAGCAATTATTTGGCTCCAGTTTCCTTTTGTTGTTATCAGTGAAATCGGCTAGGTACCAGAAAATAGCTTCTGGGACCAGGAGGCTGAAATGGCAAAACATAAAACCACAATCATTACAAAGTCTTCTTTCTATTCTGTTATTTTGAAAGCCAGCTTGCACATGGAGCCCATGGCGTGTAGCGGTAGGGATATGATCGTCATTGCAGAATGGCTGCATTCAGGAAAGATGCTACTGGACAGAATAGACAAGGGATGGGAATCTTGAGAGAGGGAGCAGATTGTTCCTATCCCAGGGCTGTGTGATATCATGGATGAGATCAGAACTTAAAGTTGGCAGAGAAACTGCCCTCTCTTCCATACACATTTAGATGTTCCATTTGCACACAAAGACTTATTGTTCAGACAGATTCCTCTCTGCATGACAAAATAAGAACCCTAAAATGGTATGGGAGAAGTGGGGCTTCAGAAAATGCATGGGGAGTTTTCTCCAGGGTCTTAACCTGCAGCATGAACATGACCTAATCCTGCGATAAACCAGTTTCTATCTCAGTAAAAGTCAGTACCATTTTTTATATAGGCCTAGACAGACAGCTCAGTAGGACCTATGTGCAAGTTAAAAGGGCTGACGAGCTTCCCAATTCATAATGACTCCTGACTGGGACAGAATAATGTTAGATTGTATTCTGTAAAAATATGTGATTAATTATAAATGCATGCATACGGAACCAAAGTGTCAATGAAGTTCTTTTCTCCCTATCTACCTACGCAGTAATGCTGCAGTATTGAACGTATTTGACCAGCTATTCCCTAATATGCATGATCAGATCCAGGCAATAACGACAACAACAAAAAACATCTGGCTATCCCAGGTCCTTGGGAAGAACTCAATAGGGGGATAAAAATGCTGACCAACCATAATGGTATTCTCTTTGCTTTCTTTTGCCACAGTTGTTCTATTTCTATTTGCAGGTCCTTATATTTTGTGATTTTCTCCAGTTCTTTCTCTTTTATTCTGCTGTCTCCAGGTATTGCAATGTCCCCTATCCAGATTTTTTTGTGTTTCTTATCAACAGTTGTTAAGTCTGAGGCAGGTGCTTGTCTGTTTGAATTGTAAAGTCCCAGAACACTTTGGCTTCTTCATTTTCTATTACTTTCTCTGTTTTGTGGTCCCACCAGTTCTTGCTTGCAGGCAAATGGTATTTCTTGCAGATTTTCCAATGCACTGTTGTTGCTACTTTGTAGTCAGTCTATGCACTCTTGCAGCAGCTAACTTGGTGATCCACTGTTTCTTCAGCTTCTTTGCAGAGGTGGCATTTGCTGTCTGTTGCTGCCTTCTCAAATCTGGCTTTGTATGCATTTGTTCTTAAGGCTTGGTCTTGTGCAGCCAGAATTAGCCTTCCTCTGTCTCCTTCTTCAACTTTCCTGCTCTTAGCCATTGCCAGGTCTTGTTGTTATCTGCTTTGCCTGCTAGTTTTGTGTGTGTGAGAGAGAGTGTGTGTGTGTGTGTGTACTGGCCATGTAATACTTTGCCTTGCCATATCTCTTTTCTATTCTTCATTTGGTCTTTCTTATAGGCCAGTTTGGTTTCTTCAGTATTCACTAAGTCTTTGTGGTGTACTAGCTTTCCACACCCATCTGGAGCACCACTTGAACACCATCGGCACTGACAAAATCACCATCAGTCCATTGCAAAAGGCAGCTTTACTTGGAACAGCTTCCACCCTGCGACGATACCTTTAACACCATCAAACAACACCTGCCTATCCCTATGAGCTGAGACTGTGCCCCTATGGACAAGAGCCTGTTGAAACTACAGCGCATGTCCTGCTATACTGTACCACCGTATAACTCCTAACCTGGTAAAACACCTGGGAAATTCTGATCTTTTCTATGTACAGTTGTTGTTATTATCAGATCAGTATGATTCAGTCTCCTTGAATGTAGCTAAATTTTGTTACACTGCCTATAAAATTAGGCAGACTTTGATTACGCACTGACGAACTCACCACCAATTGTAATATTTTATCTCGTTTGTTTTGTTTTGTTTTACTTTATTTTTATTTTTAACATGTTTGCAATTCTGGTTCAGCGACCGTAATAAAAATATTCATATTCAAAGTTTCACTTGTATGGCCGATGTCATGCAAAGGGCAAGGAATGATAAATATTAGGGGAGCGCTAAAATGCTTGATCTCAAAACGGATGTTTTGAGCATCTGAAGTTCAAAAAAATATGTGTGTGTGCACAGAGAACTTTGTTCCAATCTGGGGACAATACTTGGCTGTTTGAACATCATCTTGCAAGTACCATGAGAAGTAGCTTCAAACTGGGCTGCTGTTTTGTTCAAAGTTTGAAATAAAACATCTTTCTTGTTTTATGCATGCCCATCCTGGATGTAGTAATTCAGTACATCTGAAAGGCTTTGCATTGCATTGCACTAACTGTGTAAATGTCAAACTGCTGTTGATGAGTTTCAGAACAGTTGGAGTAATGTAGGTCTTTCAAAATCTGGAATATACTATACTCTGACATCAGTGTATATTTGTTTTGCCTTTGGCACAACTGCCTGTAAATATGTAACAAATATATTAATAGACATTGTGTTCATGTAGCACTCGTGTTATTACTGCGTGTGGAAAAATAGTGTTGATGTTTTAATTGAACCACTGAGTTGCTGAACACTTTAATGATCTATAAAAATTGATTCACTCATTTTCAGAGCCCTGGAATCCAAATTAGAAATGTTTGTCTGCCTTTCATATACAAAAGGATGAATTTCTGAAATTTGATAGCTTTTCCCCCCTCTTCTGATTTTAGGTTCCCTTCAAAATGTTCTTTGAAAAAAAATCAAATCCAAGTATATAAATTGTCAGCTTAAGTGAATGGAATCATTTTAATTTTAGAACGTAACTGGCAGTAATACACATGCTGGAACATTCTGTATATAACTAAATGATTACTACCAATTTGCTTAGTGTATCTTCCTTACAGACATTTTCATTGGAGCATTTTCTGTTCTGAAGCACTGCTTCTCCATTTAAGTATTCTGCCAGATGAATTTTACAGTTTCACAATTGTGCCATGTTCTTTCTATAGTCTCAACTCTCAACAACGTAATAGCTTCAGCAGCAATTGAAAATGTCTTCATCACTGCGGTTGGTAACTGACAGATAAGAATGGGAAAATCTATTTTGCTCTTTCCCCAATAATTCTTCCTCAGACAAATGCAAAATTATGGGGTTTCGTAATTTATAAAAAATATGAGAAAAGTACATATGAAAATTCAGGTGTTTGTGCACATTTCTCAAATTCTGTGCCCTTCCATTCCTCTCTTTTCTTTTCCTTTTTTGTATGACACATCCTACTGAAATATTTCACCTTCTACTTTAATTAACATCCATAAAGGAGAAAGATAAGTCTTAGAGACTTCCTAAATTTTTGTACCTGCATTTGCACACATAGCTTTCTCTTGTGGTTTTCTTCCTCCTTCTGCCTGTCCTGTTTATCCTTGGGGTTCATTTGTAAAACCCTAG
Source organism: Python bivittatus (assembly GCF_059951505.1). Lineage (NCBI taxonomy): Eukaryota > Metazoa > Chordata > Lepidosauria > Squamata > Pythonidae > Python > Python bivittatus. The sequence continues at coordinate 9,049,167 of NW_028277052.1, read as the reverse complement.
TCACTAATGTCACCATATAAATAAAAAGTAATAAATAAATACTTACTGGGTCAGAGTGTGAACCTCCCTCCTTGCATTTGCCCCTGGCTAGACTTATATTAATTTTGATTTTAAAAAGAGACGCTGAAGTCAACAATAAGACAACTCAGTAGCAAACTTTAATTATTGGCTTGGTTTTCCATCTGCGAATGTGTGTGGAAAAAAAGAAAGAAAGCAATTTGAGAAAGCTGCTTCTGTCCCAAAATGTTTAAAATGAAGTTGATGGAGGGAGAGATATTACACCAGTGCTCTTCTGAGCCTTTGTCTAATTAGATTTCAACAAGACTATCTGATAAAGAAACATATTTTGACTGCCTTAGAAATAAGGTGCAATGGAGAATTCATGAACATGTGCTGTTGATAGACCATTATGGACTGCAAGAGATTAACGTTAATGGCTAAATTATATCCTGGTCCAATCAGGGTTACTGCTATTCCCAATATAGTGTTTAAATGACTTAGAAGATGAAATCAGCAGCAGGATTGCTATCTTAATTTGCTAATAACAAGAAAGAGGGAATAGAGGATCAACCTGCCTAAGTGACATTGGCTGGATTCAACAGGATTTAAGCAGATTAGAAATTGCAGCCATCGTGTAGCAGATGGCTTTTTTTTTTTCCCCGACACGCAGCATCAAAATGTGAAGTTAGTTAATGAATTTCTGACATGTAATGTCTCTGAAAAGCTATTCCCGGTAAGTCTGGGGTGAAGCAGAGCAGAAAAACACAAATATAGCAAAGCTGAGATGGATCAAGATCTACTAATCCTCACACTCTTTTGCAAATTTATTTCTTGAGAGAACGAAACAGCTGTTTTGATCAGCCCGAGATAGTACAGAATTATACATTGCAGACCCATAAGACCCATCGTTTTATTTGGGACCTAACAAAATGTCCAATATTGTGAGGCAAAGGTGAGGTGGTATCTATTTTAGCAGAGAACACAATGTTTGGTATGGGGCTCTTAAGAAGAAGGAGCTGGACTATGAAACGAGGGATTCTTTCACCCTGCCCCTGTGCTTCTCAGGGGCCATGTGAAACAATTTACCTTAATCCAGATTATTTGCCCATCTACATTGCTCTGATTGGAATTGGCTCTGCAAGGTATCAGATACAGACCTTTCCCTCCCTCTCCTACTTGATCTTTGCAACCAGAGGTGACATGGATTGAAGGTGGGACTTCCTGGATGCAATATCTGAGTTCTACCATGGAACTGTGCTTGGGGCTTTGGCAAATGCCCAATTGCAATGCATTTTGGGTACATTCCTAAATGAAGACATGCACAAAGGTGGTGCTGGAGACTGGTGCAATATATCGCTTACTTCACAGAGGTGCATTACACCGCCCCTCACTACACTCACATTCTTAGACTGTTACTTCAACATAGGAATGACTGGCTATCCTTCATTTCTATAAGATATTTGAAAAGGAAGCACTCAAGGGCCTCTGCAGTGATACTTTGCCCTAGACATTAATGTATCTGAACAAGGATGCAGATTTGTCCTTTGTTCATGGTGACTCTTTTTTATTTATATGCATGCATGCATTCACATATTTATTAAATGATTGTAGCATTGCCTTTTACTTTGCCTAAGTGGTCATATAAAACATAATGGCTGTGTTTGCATGAAGCAGCAGACCAAGCCATCTCCTTTGCTAGCTTAGTTCACCTCCATGTCCTTGGCACTCAGGGCTACCAATGACAACGTCAAGTGGGGAGAAGTATTTTCTAAGTCTTCCTAGCCAATACAAAAAGGATGGAGGGTGATACATTTTATACATGCATCAGGTGATCCGTGTGTGAAGTCCTTCCTTTGGTCATTCTAGTCCTCTCCTGCCAATCCATTGCCAGAGAAGGTCCCCATCTGAAGTCATATGAAATGGATAAAAATCTTCCTTCGATTTACTGTTTTAATACCCTGGGTGAGTTGAGAAGCCTCTCTTCCCATCTGTCATCTTCTGTTTCTGTCTCCTAAAATTAGAGTCCCAAACTGTGGATCTGAACAAATCTCAAATTTCAACAAACCTTCTTTAAAAAGTGGGGGCTGTTTAGGGGTGAAGCCCTTTAATAAATCTGACAGGAGTGGTACCTATTATTTATTTATGATATTCTGATTCCTCTCCTCAGCTAAAGGACCACCAGATTAGTTTACACTTATATCAAGTGTATGTTGGGGGGGGGGGAGACTTCCCATATTTTAAAAAAAAATGATATAGAAAGAAAAAGAGAGGAAGAAAGAAGGGGAAAATTCAGACATCCATCTAGTTGTTAAATATTGACCAGGTGGGATGATTTCAAGGATAGGAGGAGTGTAAACGAGATAATCATACTGCAGGACCATTGCAATGCCCATATTTTAAATCTCATCCCCCACTCCATGTTAAATTTTTCTTAATAATAACAACTACCCCAGGCAGCTAGGAAGCCTGGCAGATACCCAATATCAAACAGCTTTCACACTCTGAGGCAGACAAAGATGTTCCAAAATATACCCCCACCTATTTTCAATGGAAAGGACTTTCAGAGAGAAAAAAGACTTTTGCTATGTTCTAAATACATGAGTTTCTCCACCCACCCCCCATTGACTATGCACTTCAGCTCTCTTAATCAAAAAAACAAAAGGATGTTACTATCAAAACTGTATGAATATTTGGAGGTAAGTGCATTTAATCCAGCTGTTCCAAACACAGTACCTCCACAGCTAATAACAAAATTAGGAAACATTTAGTGTTACTCTAAGAGCAAACTCATACTTCTTTTTCTCCTAGAGTTAAAGCCTAATCTGGCTTTTTTTCCCTGGCTTCATGCCACCTCTTGTAACAAACCCTAAGCAAATTTAGACAGTAGTGAATGTGAATTAATGGAAAATAATAGTCACACCATCCAGAGTGCTTAGTCAGAACAGTTTGATTTTTCACAACTGCCAATGTGTTCCTGAACATCTTTATTATTCAAGACTCCCATGCTATGTTTGAAATCAAATATACACATTCTCCTCTGTTGTTGGCAGAAGATATCATAAATAGGATGCTTAATTAATAAGATTCTTCCCCTACCTAATGATTTCTTCTGGCTTGACTCTGTGGAGGCAGGCATGAAAATGGGAGGATCTTCTCTTGTTAAACAGACACAAAAGCTAACAGGAGTGTGATAAAGGATCTACAGATTAACATAATGGTATTCCTTGCATCTGTCATCAACTTGGGAAGACTTAGGGATGAGAAAGGGCTTTAATTCTCTGATCTGCATGAGATCTGTTCTGTTATTGTGTTAAATGGGAAAAGGCCTTTCGTTAACCATGCCTTGGAATCCAAGTGGTTATGAAAAGAACATTTCATAGTAACATAGGTATCTTGGAAATTTGGGTGAGTAGGGAGGGGTATAAAAAAAATTCCCCAAAATATAGCTGCATCCCATCGTATGTAGCCAGTCAATACTGTATGTTTTGTCGGAAGTCTTCTAAAGTCATGATCCCAAAGTTTAATGAAAGACTAGAGGAAAGAAGGTTCAAAAGGAGAGCAATCAGTATACACCGTGCTATAAACATCACGGAAGAAAACAAATGCAAAAGCAAGATTCTTGAACTTTGAGCAGCCCATTCAGCTGAGTAGCAGACCACAATCGTTTCCAGAATAGGCAACTGTGTTTCATAAAAATAACCTCGCATCAAAGAGTACAAAAGTCAAAATGAAAGAACATGCGTGTTCTTTCTAGAGACAGTTGATTGCTGGCTCCGTTCTCACTTTTATCAGCCAGGAACAAGATACCGAAGTTTTCACAAAAAATATCCATTGCAGACAATCAGCAACTGTCCATCATGTTGACGTCATCAAAAGACACAAAGAGTACGAATGGAAAGCCATGTGTAGAGTTGGTTAAGTGCTTAATTTGATCCTTCACTTTGTAAGAACTTAAGGTATTTTGAAAATGCATGGAGGGGATTGAAAGAGCTTGAAAGCTGTAGGTTTGAAACGAAACAAAACAACATAAGTAGGACTAACACTTTCATTTTCTTTAGAGTTCATGCAAAGTAAAAGAAATATAGCAGGTTTCACTTGCAAAATTGTTGTTGTTATTTCTCCCTCATGGAGACATATCAGGTATGGGGCAATGGGGAGGATATAAAATGTTGGTGCCAATGTGTGTAACAATCCCCAAACAAAATATAGACTACAAAAAACAAAGCATGGGCTGCCTCCAGTAGGAGTGCAATCTATCCCTAAGAAATTGTTCTGATGTTATTTTTTATTTTATTTATTAGACTTGTCCCCGCCCATCTCCCCCCAATGGGGTACTCTGAGTGGCTCACAACATATTCAAACAATAAGTAAATATACAATTAAAATTTATGACAGGACACGTTTATAAAAATAAAAGGAAAAAAAAAATCCAGGAAGCCGATGGAAGCAACACCAGGCTCTAGGGGGCTAGCCAACCCCACATCTGATGACCTCCCACCCCACTCCAGGCCAGATGGCAGAGCCAGGTCTTCAAGTCCCTCCGAAAGGCCGGGAGTGAGGGGGCCTGTCTCATCTCCGGGGGCAAGATGTTCCAAAGGGTGGGGGCTACAGCAGAGAAGGCCCGCCTTCTGGACCCCGCTAGTCGGAGTTCTTTGCTGAGGGGGTCCGGAGCATGCCCTCTCTGTGAGATTGGGTGGGATGGGTTGAAATCGTGGGGGCTGAATAAAATGTTATTCTCATTTTATTTAGCCAGATTGCTTTTCTCTGGTTTTGGTTATGGAAAAGAGAGGTGCAATGAAACCATAACTCTATTTTGAGTAATTTTGCCCAAGATGCTAGCGTTCTGAAGTCTATCAGTCTGACGCATAAGAAGAAAATGCAGGACAAATCCAGTAGCTGCATCAGTTCTGCTGTCATTGTTATCACTTGCTGCATATGGAGGGTGAGCTGCACGGAGAACATCTGTAGACCCCTCCCCAGGGATTTAGAATCCAGGGTTCTAAATCACAAGGATGCCAACCAGAGGCATTACCCTGTCTTGCTTTTTTCAGGTATACTGAATATGTGCGCGTATATATATATATATATATATATATATATATATATATATCGTAATATTTTTGGTTTTGGAGCATGCTGAAGGGTAAGATACATGCAACAAAGGTATCATTCATTTGTTCAGTCCATAAACTGAAGAGGTAGGTTGGTCCTACTTTATAGTAACAGGTTGATTGCAATATGTGCCATCAAGTCATTGTCAACTCTTAGGGACCAAATGGATAGATTTCTCCATGACAATCTGTCCCAAACCTGGTCTTTGAAAATGTGTGCTGAACCTTCCTCCTTCTATCCTTCCTTTTGGCAGTTGTATTCTTCAAGCATTCCTCTCCTTTCTGGCTCTGATCAGATACTGGAAATGGGAAAGGAGACTACCACTGTAGCTTGTCAACTACGGCAGTGCATAGATCCAGCCATTGTTGCCTGTTCTCCAAACTATGGTTAAAGCATAATGTGATATGTCAGTGTTGTCCAAACTTGGCCACTTTAAGATGAGTGGACTTCAACTCCCAGAATTCCCCAGTCAGCCATGCTGGCTGGGGAATTCTGGGAGTTGAAGTCCACTCATCTTAAAGTGGCCAAGTTTGGACAACACTGTGATATGTGAAACAAGCTGTAGTTTGGTTTGCAGTCATATACAGAGAGACAGAGAGTGAGTTCTGAATTTTGGTTGCTAGATGACATAGTTCAGAACAGTGATAGCTTCCAGAAGGTAGAGAATGCCATCTCCTTAGTACACTTCCGTGTTCATGTTGTCTTGTGCTTTTCAGCATTAGACTCTTGAATTCAACAAGAGGCCTGGGTCTAAGCTGTACTAAATCTAGGGTAAGCTGTTAAGCTTGGCCTGAAATTAGTTGTTTCTTATTGAAAGCCTTGCTTTCCTTTACCCCAGCCAAAGTTTGCTGTTGCTCCAATTAATCTGAAATTAATCCTTAGCACCAAGTTAATAACAGTCTTTAGAAAGCAAAAAGACAATTAAAGCATCTCTTTCTATATTTGTCTGTAGGTAACAGATGACAGTTATTTCTTGAAGAATATACTTCTATGAATGTTTGTGGGTTTTTTTGTTGCTGTTTTCTTTCAATAATAATCAGAACCTAGGGGTTTAGGAAATATCCTTGTCTGGTTAATTTTTGCAGCAAGAAACATCTCAAGAGACAGACAGATTAAACTTATTTTTAATCTTATCCTTCAGAGACTTTCAAATTAACCTATCTCTTGAAAATGATTGTTCCACATATAAATATACCTTAGATTCACATGGGATTTTCCTATATTATTAAGTCCTAATCTTTTAATAACATTGTAGATTGAGAGGGTGGAAAGGAGGCCAGCAGCCCTGAGACTTGTGTTAACATCCCATCATAGTCTCTCTTATAGCCTACCCACCTTCAAGGTAGCCTCTTTCTGGTCAGAGAACAGCAACAAATATGGTGGTGAGGATAGAAAAAAAATCCAATTAAAAATCCCTAAGAAGCCCGTTATGTTTCTCTTGGAATAGAGAAGACTAGACATCTGTCCTCAAACATAGCCTGACATAGCAAACCTGGAACAGTGTTGCATCAAAAGCTAGCAGAGGAACCGATGGGTAGAAAATTCAGGGATGAGATTACACTAAAAAGTTAGTGGAAGCATTCCAAGGGGAAGAGTAGCTTGGCTGTGCAGTTGGGGTGGGAAGAGTATCTGTCAACATTGCTGTAGTTGGAAGAGATGAAATCTTGGAGAAAGACCTTTCACTGGAATTGCATCTTTGCTAATTAGCACTAGTATTTTTAAAGCAACTCCCAGCAATTCCACAGAAGGCAAAATCAAGTCACTGTTTTAGAAAAGTCCAGAAATATAAGCTGCCTAAGGAGTCAAGAAATGAAACATTGATCAGATATTTGAATGAACTTCAAAGTCAAAAAGAAATTAACTATCTGGGTAAAATGCTGAAGTTAAGGATAATGCGCAGGTCACTGAGGAATAAAATACAGCCAAAGTGGCAACATTATTTTTAAAAACGAGTGTGAAAAACTGAGGCTGATTTATAATCTAAATTTAAGAGTCTTTTGCTGATGCTCAAATAACATTACTCAATACCAATTATAATTCTATTGAAGTCACAGAGAGGTGGAGAGGCAAAACAATTTTATCTCATTCACACGTCCTTCCTTTTAACCATTTGCATATTAGATCCTTTTGATCCTGGCGTTGCTTCTATGGGGTGACACCAAGACTGGGCAATCTACTATTATGTCCATTAATACCAAGGCAGCCTTCTTTCTCTTTGACAAGCCAATTTGTACTGTTTTTTGCCAGTCTTTGTAGATTGGACCCAGGGGGCTGACTCTCAACTGTCTGGCCCACCTAGACAGAAGTGACAGTTGTTGATTTGATGGAGCCCAAGATACCAGAGTTTGCACTGCAGCTGGAGAAATGTGACTTGTGAATATGTAATCACAACACTGGGAAAGCAGCACAGTGAGGTGGGTTTTTAAAAAAGAAAGAAAGAAAGAACCAAGCCCCTCATTGTTTTTCTGGCAATTAGGCCATCATTTTAAAAAAGCACATGGCAGAAAATCAAGTATTTTCCCCTTCCTATTGATCTCAACACTCTTTCATGAATCTTGAAATTGTAGATGGCTGAAGAAAGATGGAAACCGCCCATGTTCCAGGTGGAAAGTTGTGATCCGAAGTTGCTAAATACAGGAAGATAGCAGTGTATCTAAAAATTATTGCTGGGATTTGAAAACAAACCAAAAAAACGTTTATTTGTTGGTGCAGAGATTTCAGGCTAATGTTGCATCCATCAAAACAGCTGATGTGCTTTTTCCCAGGGTGGATCCCAAACATTCTTCCACAATTGATGCTCAGTTGTTATCTATGCTTATGCACTGGGATCTACATTCAAAATCAGAAACACATCACAGCAAAGGGACAAGTTCTGGCTTTGAAATTTAACTTACATGCTGGCTTTCCACATGCATAAGGCTGGTGGAGTTGAGCTCTTTTATTCAACATTTTAATTTGTGCCATGAAGAATGTTGCTGTCCTAGTCTCATGGATGAATTGTTCATTAACTCAACAGATGAGACTGCAGGGGCCCCTCTGGTGGACATATAGTTTTTTCAGGATACCTAATATCTGGGCTGGCATTAGGTGACTTGGGAATTTTTTTAAAAAGGAAAGGTTCCCATTGCCTGGGATTCTGCCCTGACAACATTCTTCAAGGAGCCCTTAACTTCATGAGTGAGAAAGAGCTGTCATCATAAGAGAATCCCAAAGCATATGGATGCAGCTTCTTTAGCAATTCATGGCAAATAACAGTCTTTAACAGGTAAATTCGATGAATGCATTTCCTTGTCTGGTTATAAAATGGGAGAGATAAATGAATAGAATGATCATAACTGAAAGTAAATATGAACAGCAGTTGCCTTTAGTTTTAATGGAAGCGGGAATTAGGGCTTTGATTGGAACCGTGCTTTATCCTTCTATGAAGCACAAAAGCAGTGAGATGGCTGATAAAATGCATTTAAAAGGAGCATAAAAAGGTGTCCAGTGTGAAACGCGTCCCTGCTTTGCTCCATATCACAGCTGCAGGAATAATATTGTATCTCAGCCATCAAAGCGAATGTACAGAGAATAAATGAATAGCTATTGACTGTGTTGCTTAACATTCTCTCTCTCTCTCTCTCTCTCTCTCTCTCTCTCTCGTTCTCTTAATGGTTCTTCTGTCTCTCCCTCCATCCCCCTTCCAGCCAAACTTGCATCTCCAGGTCAAATAATACCATATCAGAAGTTCTGATCTTTAATTAGTTCCCAGCATTCCAGAGCCAGCAGGTGTAGTGGCTAAGGTGCTGAGTAGGATCATGGAGATCCAGGTTCTAGTCTTCCCTTAGGCACACAACCCCAAGATGAGAAACCTTGGGCTTCCTCTCATCCCAAATTAGCATCAGGCTCTTCAAGAAGCCAGCTGAAAAACAGAACTTCTCATTGCAACATGCTTTAGTTGATAAGTAAGAACTAGGGGACTGCAGTGCAAAACAGTTACTTTCCAGCATTCAAATGATGTAGTGGTGCCTCCTCCCTGAGGTCCATATTATGCCACCAACAGAATAAAAAGTCGTCAGGGACAAATGCTTCCTTAACTTTTTAGTCATGCTCTTACTTTACAGTACAGACAAATGTTTGCATGGCTCCAACCCGATAACAGGACAATTAGCATTCATTAAACACAGCCATAAATCTTTCTTTTCTGAAACCACACTAATACAGTCTTCCAGCCATCAGAATAAATGCCACACTTAATCTTCCTCCTCTGCAACCTCCTCTGTGCCTCATGTCCTGGAAAGGTGCTAAGCATGCAAAAAGGATGGGAGCAATGTTCATCATGCAGCTAAGCCATGAAAATTAACACAAGAAAGTCTCTGCCAAGAAAGCTGTATCCCCTATGATACCATCATACCAGTGGGCACAGAAATGCAGGTTTGGTTCACTCCACCAGCTTAAGTTTATCCTACCTGAAGTTTCAGAATTCAGAAATAATAATAAAAAGGGGAATTATCTAAATGAAGATCAACCTTGGTAACTTCACAAAACAGGCAACCAATTAAGAGATCATGTAAACTGCAAATACTTGCATATAAACATTTTAGATTCCTTGGATATGCCAGATAAGCATCCTTCTTTCTTTCTCTTTCCACCACACTTGATACCCAAAAATTATTATTATTTAGTGGCATTAGTCCTTCTAGGTTACAGGAGCTGGTGTCAAATCTAGCCCTCAGTCACTTTCTTTATAATGAAATGTGCATTTATTAGAATCATAGAAGTTTTTTGTTTTTTGTTTTAATTTGACATCTACATGTATCAGTTCCAACTGTCCTTTGAAGAAGCTAGAGCTTCTTGGTTGTCCATCTTTTGTACAAGGCCTTGAAAAGGTGAAATGATATGGATGAACCATGTATGGAGTCTCCACAGGATCATGTCATTGCTAATTACTAAGACAACAAATTCTTAAATGACCCTCTTCTTGGGAGCTGAGCCCCACTAAAGACAGTGGGGTTAAATATGTTTAGCAGCACATCAATGGAGGAATTTAGACCATCTTTCGGTCTCTATCTTTGAAGGCAAGGAGACTTAAATAATGTGGTAACTGGGCTACATCATGACCATCATTTATGGACCTGAAAACATTGCTGCACTGCTGACTTCAGGATATTAAGAAGCAGCAGTAAGACACAAACGTTATCATTTACACTAATTCTCCATCTGGTCATGTCCAGATGACTTCTACTCATCACAGGTAACTAGAGGAAGGCTGCTTTTCAAACTCACTAAGGATGAAAAACACTACCTGGTACACTAACCTATTAGGAACTAAGGACTTGTTTGCTCAATACAATCCAGGGACTAGCATTCTTCTGGTCTTCTGTTTTTTATGGAGATCATCTATATTCTCATAGGGTATGAATTTTCTTTTAAATAGCTCAAATAATTGTACTTCAGGGTTGGTGTGTTATAGTCTTTGTGGGGTTTAACACATGCCTGTTTAGTGTTGTAAAAAAAGAAAGAAGGCGAGCAGGGAAAAAAGCTGTTTTGTCTTCACCAAGGAGCACTTCATAATTATTTCATTATCTACGCATTATTTTTATCACCAGTCTATACGCCTTGGTTTTATTATCCAAAGCTCTTATGAGTGTACATAATAGGTATACTGACAACCATAGGAGCAGGGGGGAAAAAAACATAAAACCTCTTTCAGAATGAATTAAAAATAAATCCAAGTGAATTTATCAAGCAATATCAGCACTGCAGTTCTTCCTGGAAAATTAACTCGTCAAATCCAGGAGACACTCAGGGAATATGCCTGAGGGTTTTCTTTCTTTCTTTCTTTCTTGCTTGCTTGCTTTCCTCCTCCTCCTCCTCCTCCTCCTCCTCCTCCTCCTCCTCCTTCCTTCCTTCCTTCCTTCCTTCCTTCCTTCCTTCCTTCCTTCCTTCCTTCCTTCCTTCCTTCCTTCCTCATGAATTTGTATGTCATTAGGAGTGAAAAATTTAGCAATGCAGCTTTAGCCAAAACATCTAGTTAATTTGCAACAAAACAATATTTTTTCAAGGACTACGGTAGAAATCTATTTTGCAAAGATGGTTTTATTAACTTGGAGAGAGATAATTGAGTTAATATACTGAAGTCTTGGAAGTTTAGCTTATTCATAAGAAAGTGACTTAATGACATTACAGTCATTTTTGCAAAGCTTGAAGGTTAGATTGCAAAGTCATAAAGTGTGAGTTTATTAGAGTTTGATAATCATAATTTCCTGCCAGGCCTTTTCAGGTCCCCAGACTAAAAAAGTTCAGGGTACATTTCTAAAATATTTCTCAGTATCAATGTTCCTTTCTCAAAGCAGTTCTATCCATAGTATTAGAAGCTACTCCAGAAAATCCCCAACTTGCAAATGGTTTGTGTATGGTGTGTGTGTGTGTGTGTGTGAGAGAGAGAGAGAGAGAGGGAGAGAGAGAGAAGAAATTGAGAAGAGATGAGTGTAGCTCTAGAATGCCCCAACTGCAGTTTGAATCCCAAACACTACTCAAATATTATTTAAAGCTTTTAAAACTTTTAGGATAATGTCAACCTTCTGGTTACATTCATCTCCAGTGACACATCCTTTTCTGTCTCTGAAACATTGATGCAGAATGGGCGGGGGGGGGGGTGTCAGACAACTGGCTGGGAAGGGAGGCTGATGCCTCCTGCAAGCAGCCATCAGTCCTTCCTTGAGTTTCTGAGGATGTCTTTGCATCCCTGGTACTACCAAGAAGTTTGTTCTACATTTATGATATGTCTCTTGCTCCTTATTTCTTCTTAATGTTTTAGATCCCATCTTTCTAGCTAGTAAGACAACAGTGAATAAATTGGATCAGACAATAGTCCATGAAGGTGTTGGAAAAGATATTCAAATGCCATGATGTGTCTATATCTACAAAGTGTCAGGCCTAGCCCAAGGAACTCCAGGAGACCATGTAGATTCAGTTCAGCAATGTTTATTAGCTACAACCTCTAGCAAGAATCTTCCCAGACTGAAACCTCAGTTCCCAAAGTCAGCCAGTCAAAACAGAGTGAATTCCTCAGGGATGTGCCAGCCTCATCCTCTTATCTCTTCCTCGCCCCTCAGGAGACGAAACAGCATGTTTCCTCCCTGAGTTTGGCCTTCATAATTCCATTCCATCACAAAAGATCATAACTGTGCAAGCCATGGTATTACCTGTGACACTCTATGGAAGCAAAAGTTGGACTTTGAAGAAGCAAGATAAGAAAAGTATTGATCCCTTTGAATTTTGGTGTTGGAGAAGACTCCTGAGAATGCCATGGACAGCCAAGAAAACAAACCAATGGATCATCGAACAAATCAAACCAGAGTTCTCACTTGAAGCACAAATAACCAGGCTCAAATTATCCTACTTCAGACACATTATGTGAAGTCCTAGCACTCTGGAGAAGGTGGAAGGAAAGAGAAGAAGAGGATGACTAGCATCAAGGTGGATGGACTCAGTTACAGTGCTGATGGGAGTTTGGGAGTCCTGAAAGACCAGGTTATCATCATGGAGAAAATGTCCCTAAATGGTCACTAGGAATAAAAAATGATTTGATGGCATGTAATCAATCAGTCAATCAATAGTCCATGTATTTTGGCTTTTTGGTCAGACACCCAGGCCAAGTCCAACATCTGGTCCAAGTGGAACCCTGAAAAGATCTCCCACAGTCAGTGTAGAAGGGACTCACTATGGCTACCAATACTTACCACAGCTTCCTTCTTTCTTTAAACAAACAAACAAACAAACAAACAAAAATCATAGTTAAGGAAACAATTGTTTGTTGCATTTTAATAGCTGATATTCAATAGCTAAGCCTAATCCTATCTGTGATAAAGAGGATAAGATTTCCCTCTCTCATTCATACCATGAATGAATTTATATGCTTCTGTCAGTGTTTTTCCTTGTCACATTCCCTCCAAACTAAACCACATAGACTATTAGTCTTGATAGCTCAATCCTCCATTAATAAGTCCAGTCCCTTTTTAAAACTGCTTGAACCGGTGCCCATCACCACCGCCTAATATTAGCAAATTCCACAGTTTAACTATCCTTCATACAAAGAAATCCTTTCTCTTATCTGTTCTGAATCCCTCCACATTTAATTGTAATGGATGACTCAACTTCTAGCCTTGTGGGAGAGAGAAAAAATCCCTCTCTCTCCATTGCCCATACCATGAATGATTTTATATGCTTCTGTCAATGTTTTTCCTTGTCACACTTCCCTCCAAACTAAAAAAAAAAAAAAATCCCTCACTGTCTAGAAATCTTCTAAGAAATTTTGGCTCCTGATTTGCATATATGAGGAAGCAACCTGGTCCCATTCTATCTATCTATTCTATTCTAGTCTGTAGTGCCTGTCAGCCTTTTTTACTTGAGATCTTATTTTCTATTCTAGACTGTTTGCAGACAATGCAATCTGTTCCATCCTTAAGCCATGGTCCATTTTAAAATCTTCATCAAGGAAATGTTACCTCAGCAGCAAATTGAAGATATTTTAACCACCATTCGTCTACTTTTCAACACTCTTCTCTTGCAACTAAAGCCAAAGTTTTCACATACGCAACTCCCCGTAAAGGATCTTGAGCCATTAATCTTTCACAACTGCCTCTTTCGAAATTCAGGAGAATGGAACTCTGCATTATCTGGCCATTCAGGAGAAGAAGAATGCAAGAAAAGATGACAGAGCAAACAAACCCAATGAGCGACATTATATGAAGGATTTTTTTTGGGGGGGGGGGAATGGCTGTTTCCTTATCAACACAGAATTCATCACAAAAGGATTCAAGTTCATGCTCTGTCCATTGACATTTGTCATAGTGTTGCATTCGGGATAATCAATGCAAGAAATATTAATCTCCTTTGCTGAAAGTTGTATGATTCTGCTTCTCTTTGCATTGTCCCCTCTATACTCTGCAAACAAAAGGTAGTGTCTAGTTTAAGAACCAGTTAAGTCAAATTTGTACGTAAGCCGGAACAGTATTATTGTATAATACTGCATAAGTAGTATGGTGTAATGAACTTGAATCATTGGGTATTTAACTCAAATTTTGCTACAATAGCCTCCGTTCTTAACTATGGGTCATTTGTAACCTTGGCATTCTTAACCCGGGGACTACCTGTATTAGCAGAAAATGCCCTCGGTTGAGAGGCACAGGATGCCAAATTGTTTAGGACCCTGAGAGACCTAAGAATCCTGCTGGATCACTTCGTTTGTTTGTTTGTTTGTTTATTTATTTATTTAATCAATTTATATTGCCGCCCATCTCACATATGTGACTCTGGGTGGCTTACCATAAAAATACATAAAAGCTAAATAAAACACATACAATATATATTTAAAAAAAACATAAAAATAAAACACACAGCAGCTGGAATCATAAAACAACCATTAACACAGCCAGGAGACAGACTCCGACACACACCTGGGTCCCCAGACTCAGGTAGAAAACCAAGTTTTCAAGGGCTCATGATTTGGTGTCTGAAGCTTTTCTGTGGAGCATGGTCTCCATTTTAGTGTTGGCAACTCTAAAAGCTTGTATGAAATGGTCTTCTCAAAGATGTAATCATCATGGAAGTCCAGCTTTCTTACCTGATCTTATCTAATGGAATCACAGCAGAGTAGAGCCATAGATAAAATATTGGGGGGGGGGGGATGGTGTGAGTCCTTCCACGCTTCCTTCTTTACCTCAGCTTTGAGATGCAAATATTTTCACTAAACTCTTCTCTGGTGTTCCATATAATACATAGATATGCCTCAAACATTCAGCTTGCAGCTAATCCGAATTTAATATATTTTATGGTGTATCATGTTTTTTAGATAAGTTGTGAGCACTGTTGACCTGCCAGGTAAAAAATGCTCCAGGTTTTCTTCTGTTCTGTTATTCCCCTCCCTATTTTGCTAAACAAGAAGAGCATATAATTCATATTAAATTCACTGTATTCATTAACTATTAAAGTTTCGGTAGCATTCTCCATACTGAATGTGGATTTTGAAATTTCTTCTCCATTGTTTGGATAAGTGAAGCTAGAATTGTTGTAATGTTTCATCCCCTTTAAATAAATAGCAAACAGCAGAAGTGGGCCCCTTATGTACCACTGCGCCGATCCAAAAATACATTATTTAAGCTGTCAATTTATCCATCATTTCTCTCCTTATGTGCCTTTGAAGATTGATACATATACACAGATCGAGACAGACGGAAAGAATAACATGTGTTTTTCTCTCAGTTTAGTCATTTCTTATTCTCGACATGTTTTAGCACTTTCTCTCATTTCCTAGTATTGTAATAACTAAATAAAGAGCAGATCAGAATTATTATTTTCTCTTATCCATTAAAATCCTGGTCTAAGCATACTGAGGAATTATATATTTTATGTACAATCTCTCAGACGGTACAAATTCAGTTTGAAGGTAGAGAGATTTCAGGCTTGGAGTTCTCCCTTAAAAAAAAAAAAAAGCTGAATTTAAGCAATACATAATAGAAAACCAAGTTCACTAAAAGCTTATTGTGAAATAAACAAACAAGATGGAAAATACCTACAACAATCAAAAGCATTCTTACTACATATGTTTAATGGAATGAATGAAGAGACCTAGTATGCATTTCTGATCTATTGAGGTGAGAAATTTTGCTTGATTGCCATTAGCAAATGACTAATTTGCACTTTCCAAATTAATATGTGAACCACAGAATAATTATCCCTCAATAGTCACATTTTTCTGCATTTCGTAAGGTAGTTTTTTAACCAAAACAATTATAAATTATGGATGAAGAACTGGCAGAACTCTGTACACAGGTGAAAATTACATTAAAATACATTTTGCTGGATAAATTAGCCTGCTAACATAAAAAATGAGCATACCAAATGCGTATATTAAAAATCACATAAACATTCTCCTATGGAGGTCTGCTTTTAACATCCATAGGTGAATGTTTATGTGATTTTTTAATATACGTGTTTGGTATAAAGAAGCTGGAATATTTTTGTATTTGCCTATTTATTTGTTTATGGAATTTAAGTGTATGTCCTGTCCTTATACCAACGTGGGAAAAAAACTGCACAGAATTGACACCAACAAAGCTAAAAAAAAAACATGAATGCAATCCCTTCATTTTGATCACAAGGATGGACTAATACAGTATAATTTTCATAAGGCTTTGATTATAATATGCTCAAACCTTTCGCCTGCAACGGGATATTCATCCACACAAATAAGGACGCGATTTTGAATTTGGAGCACAGTTTTTATGGGTGTTTTCACTGCCTGTGCATTCAAAGCCTGTCTTGAATTGGCTCCAGAAATTCACAAAATGGGCAAGGAATTCCTTTTCAAACAGCTGATTTGCTCCCCAGCAGTTTCTATGCCCTGCCTGTGACTGAGCTCCCCTTCTACATTGTATTGCTGTTGATAGTTTCATCCTGGGAATGCACTGTCTCTCAAACTGATCGCCAGCCATGAGGCAAAACAACAGAGAACCCCAGAAATGTGCATTCAGATATCCTGGAGTCACTATATTAAGAATTATCTGAATGCAGTGCTGGCCAGCGAGCGCAAAAAATTAATCACAGTGTCCTGTTTTAGCATTGCTGGCAGCAACGGGGTCATGGCAGTTTCACAGAATTGATTAACTACTTATTAAACAAGAGCAGCAGTGACAGAGCTTTAAAAAATATCAAATTAAGACTGGAGTAGCTCCCAGCAAACAAAGACCACAAAAGACAAATGCACGTTAACGTCTGTCTCAGTCATAATGTGACCAAAAAAAAAAAAACCCACAGGAGGTTATCAGTGGCAGCATTCAATTTATCTGCTCTATCAAGTTGCAGTTGTAGGCAAAGCCGAAGGCCTTCTGAGGCTGCTAGGCACGTAAACAACACAGACTATTAATGCTAAATGATTACTGTTGCATCATCATCATCATCATTATTATTATTATTATTATTCTGCAAGAAATGCCATTTGCCTGCAAGCCAGAACTGGTGGGACCGCAAAACAGACAAAGTAACAGAAAACGAAGAAGCCAAAGTGCTCTGGGACTTTAGAATTCAAACAGACAAGCACCTGCCACACAACACCCCAGGCTTAACAACTGTTGATAAGAAAGACAAAAAAGTCTGGATAGAGGACATGGCAATACCTGGAGACAGTGGAATAGAAGAGAAAGAACTGGAGAAAACCACAAAATATAAAGACCTGCAAATAGAAGCAGAACGACAGTGGCAAAAGAAAGCAACGATAGTATCAATAGTCATAGGTGCCTTGGGTGCAATCCCAAAACATCTGGAGCGCCACTTGAACGCCCTCGGCATTGACAAAATCACCATCAGTCAACTGCAAAAGGCAGCTTTACTTGGAACAGCTTCCATCCTGCAACGATACCTTTAACACCATCAAACAACATCTGCCTATCCCAGGTCCTTGGGAAGGACTCAATAGGTGGATAAAAATGCCAAATCCAGGCTAAACATCTGGCTGACTGTGCAACCAACAACACCACCAACAATAATAATGGGAACCACATGTATGCATGCTTGTATGTGTATAAAATAGTCTAGTTGCTAAACCATTTTGCAACCTTTGTTATATGTGTGATTTAAATTGGTTTGAGATGATGGCAGGGATTGGAACAAGAGCTGCTAACACAACCAAACTGTTGATAGGCACTTATGTAAATATACATGCTTATATATCTATGAAGTGAGGACATTTTGCCCAATGTCCACACTTCTTATCATTTGACATTTGCCCACATTTATTCCATTTTTCATGTTAACGCCTGCTGTCTTCATCGGGTGGGATAGAATACTGTTCTTCAACTACTCCTTCAAATAAGGGAGGTTAAAAAGTGAAGGGATAGGAGCCTGGGTATGTCCCATCTCTTCCTTCTTGGTCCTCCTTCTTTTGAGTGAGGGAATGTCAGCCTTACCCGGTAGACCAGATAGGAAACAGGACCAGATAAGCTCATTCTACTTATTGTAAAGCTACATTAAGAGAATTTTGCAAGTCTGAAAGTGCAAATCTCCCACTGTCTCCTTTACAGCCTAAGAAACTAGGGAGGTCCCTTCTGAGCCTTTTGCCCCACCCACTATCCAGCTGTGGGCTATGCTGTCTCTTATCTGACCATTCCCTAGGCAGCATCTCTTCCTCCTGTCTCCCAAGGTCTTTCCCACACACCATTACATCAAATTTGAAGGACAACTCTGCATACTCCTCATCCAAATGCATTCAGAGGAATATGTGAAGGTGGTTCCTGGTAGATACAGAAATAAGACAATAAGAGACATAGCTAGTCAACGGGAGATCTCTTCAGATTATGTGAAATCCTGGCATTTAAAGGATAATTCCAGTAGCCCAGGAAACACACAAATTAGACTAATTTCCACTCCAGAAATGTTTTGTTTGGTTTTATTTTGTTTTTGTTCTACTAATTGGTGTGACCTTGGATATATCTGCCTTTTCCTAGCTCTGGTGTTCATTTGCTATGAAGATGAATTAGTTATTTAGGCAGCAATCAGCTTGTCTGGTTTAGCCAAAGTGCAGCCATTTCTCTTCGAGCCTATTAAGGGCGGACAAAACTTTGCATCTAATGCACATTACAAATACAAAAGCATTCTGGGAATGTTAGGCTCCTAAATATTTTGCTGTTTGTTAATGAAAACATTCTTTTAAGGCAAGGGCAGAAGAAGGGGGGACGGGGGAAATCAATAAAGCACCTGAGTTCCAATTAAAAATGCTTAGTGCGCTGTCTGTTTCTATCACACTCTGGCTTTGACTTACACCATTGAGGTCAGTGAATGGCCACATGTAGGTGCTGTGAATTGCACTGTGGATATAGACAATGGCAATGTCAAAGTCCCTTGGAGGGCATAAACCTTTAATAGATGCTCAAGGCCTGGAAACTATGAAGCCATTAGTGTCGCTAGAAGACTCTCTATTTTCCTGTCTTGATATGTGTGTCTTACCATGGGCGGAATGAATGTGCTCACAGAACAAGTCAGGCCAACTATGGAGTTGTAGGCTAGAGGTGACTAGTGCATCTTTTCTCTCTCCTTCTTTTCCAATGCTCAGGTTAGAACCAAACATGAAGTGGTTTGAGCTTTACGACTATAACAAGAGCAATTTGAAAGGGTAGAGTCTGGGGCTTCCATCAAGTAGGGCTACCATATATTCATTTGAATTTGAGACAGTTTAATATTTTGGGGAGTCCTTATTCTGTTATATTACACACCTAGTATGTAGAAAATGACAACTGGATAGTGGAAATGGATTCTCTATGCCCTTCTTCTTGCTAAAAGATGTGTTCTTCACCAATGGAAAGATAAAAGTCTGGCCCCAATTACTGAATGGACTGACAACCAATGTTATTTGTGGCTTATGATCACGTTGCTTACTTACATAGATAATGTATGGATTCTTATAATGAAATATGATTGTCCTCTTTAAAAAAAACTTTAGTGTAAAACTCTAAACACACATATACATGCATGAGATGTATATATTGCCTCCCTCCCCATCTGTTCTGTTCTGTTTAATTGAATAGAAACATATATCTATATATCTGCTATGAAAGTCCAGAGATCTTTGCTATCATCTAATGGTCACTTGGATGTTTCCACTCCAGATATGGTAGCTCTGCTATCGAGTTAAATAGCTGTAATCAATATAAGAAATAATATACTGATTTACGTATGTGCGAAATACTGTTTTGAAGAGAGAAAAGACTGATCTTATTTTGATGTTTTCAGCACGTCACAACTGCCATCAAATTAAGACAGAGATTCTGCCATCTGCCCTTCTAAATAATGTCAGCCCAATCTTTTATGACTTTTATTCACATTTGTAAGGTTGAGTAATATGGCACTTGTAAAAGTTATGGATGAATGATCTTTATTTTAAAAAATGCATCTTTACCAAAAGTCACGCATTCTTTCATAAATAGGAAGGGACGAATTTGTGTTCCAAAAGTAACAGGTGTAGAAAATTAGTCCACCTGATCGATGGCTTGGATACCAGTTGAAAGGTTGGGATTTAAATCCAAAGTAGCTAACATGTTTCTGTTGCTGATTAGGTACATGTGTGTTTTCACAGTTTCCTCCGTTCTGATAGCTGCATTGCAGCTAAGTACATAATATGATCTTCTACATTGAGAATATTCATATAGACTGAATTTAGTTGGCACAAATGGGTGAGAATTATTATGAGTTTAGCTCTTTCAAGGATAAGAAGAATGCCTTTTTTTTTTTTTTAAACAAAATGAATGAGGGTAAACCCATGAAGGACAGCAATTACGTGGCTTGTTCATATCAAACTCAGAGATTCCATATCAAACCGCAAAGTTGCACCTTGGTTTCAGTTTAAATTATCTGCAGTGCTTGGTCATTGTTTTGTGGGTTTTGAGATCAGCAGCCTTACCATAAGCGAAACAGTCTCTGCAGGCCAAATTTGCAATGTACCTTGATGTTTGAGGCAGCATTTCATGTCAGGAACCATGCAGATCAAATAAGCTTCATAATTCAAATATGGCCTGCTGGAACCCGGTTGCAACTGGCACAATTCATAGTAAGTGCCATTTTGTTGTCCTTCTCTCAAATGAAACTTTTCCGTTACTGAGAATTTATAGGATCTATCTTGTGCTTCATCATGCCTTCTTGTGTAGGTATAATTTGATTGTTAGCTATAAAATACTCTCAGTACCTGTCCACTTATCTACCTACAGATCCATGGTGGGTTCATATCACATTTCACCCTGGATTATTGGAAAAGTCACAATGGCTGGGTTCATGCATTACACTAACTCCAAAATCATGTAAACCACACTAGCTGGGGTCACACATCATACTTAGCCCCAAAGCAAAAAAAACATGGTGGCTTCTCCTATTTGTTTCCAAGCTACAGAATGCCCTTTCTCAGAAGTTGCATTTACTCTACTCTTTTCACTTTTAAGAAAGGAGTTAAGACTTTCTCCTTCAATCAGGTCTTTCCAATCTGAGATAGTTTGTCATGATTTTAATAATTTTTATAATACTCTTGTGCCCACCTGGCTTCTTCCTCAAAGGAGGAGAACTCAAGGGAACAAGGAGACGGGGTTACCTATTTTGTTGGAAGAAGAGGTAGTAGATCTTCTACTGAACCCTTGTCTGTGAGTTCTTTGAACTCAACAGCTCCATGCTCTGACCCAGCATCTTGGAGACCTTAGAACGGCACCATTGCCATACTGAAAGAAAACTGAAAACTGGAAGGCAGAGAAGCACTGGATTGCTGTGTTTGACTACATGGGCGAGAGAGCTTTTTTGAAATCAGGATTAGGCTGAGTACCATTGATCCTGGAAGGAGCTGGCTGTTGGCACAGACAGTTGCTGGAGACAATGCTCATCTCTGCCCATCTTGCATGCCTACATTGGAATCTTTGGAAGAATTTTTCCTGCAAATCTCAATCTTGTTTAAGCTGTGACTACTTATCTAGTCTGATCTTTCTTGTATACAGTCGTTCTTGATTTGGACCCACAGAAGTGGCCGGAATAACTCTTTGGCTCTTGCATTACACAGAACTAACTGACTTTCAGTTCAGCTGACCATCATCTTTCTTGTTTCTGAGTTTCAGTAGGCCAAAGTACGTATTTTAAAGTTTATTTGTTTAAACTTTTAGCTGCCTTGAGTACCCTATAGCCAAAAAAAAAACAAAAACAAAAAAACCCAGTCTTTCTATGGATGGTTGAAAAACAAAACCTAATCTGATTCAGGACATAGTTAGTATAAATACATCAACTGAAAGGAGCATTCACACAGAATCACTGATGGGTGAAAAGGAAAACCCATCTCAAGATGATATAAATGGTCTGCAAAATGTTCCCTTGCTATGGAATGGTTTAATCTAGCCAATAATACATTTACAAGAAGACCTAGAACAGTGACATTCTGCAAAGACTGGAGTTGCCATGTGACTTCCAAGAAGGAAGATCTAGCCAAGTCCGATAAAGAATATCTCTTCTTAGCCATTCAGTGAAATGACAGAACTCCAAATGGCTGGATTGGCCTTCTGGCTGAAAATCTGTTGTCTGTAAGAACTGATTAAAAAAGAAAAAAGTGCGGGGTTAAAGGAGCTCCAGAGGAGGGTGCATAGAATCTAAAGTGGAATGGAAGGCCTGAAATATTGATTTGAAGAGAGGTTTGGAGACAGAGAACAATTTCTCACAAAGCTCTCCATGGGTCACCAAGATAACCGCAGGCTTGGCAAAACTCAGATCTAGAGAAATATACTGTTCCCCCCCCTCCACACACCCACCATTTTTTTGCAGTTACATTTCTACATGCCAGATATCATCTAGTTCCCCGACCCCAACCCACCCATCTATGGAGTCCTTGGGGTTCTCTGAGCTTGGTTCTTTTCTTGCAAACGTTTCATTACCCGGCTAGGTAACATCTTCAGCGCTAAAATGGGATGAGGTTTGCTCTCTATTTATCTGCTGTGGCCTGCTTTGCCAGTGCTGGTGGGGGTGGGGGTTCTGTTTTGCTCTTCTGGTAGTTCATTGATTAGCATATGTTGACTGCTTGATTGTGTGCCTGGTGGTGACCTTTGCTTATCTGGGTGATGATTGCTGGAGATGATTGCTGGTGAGGTGATCTTCTGGTCTTTTGTCTCTTTTGAATAGTATGTAGATGCTGTTAATCTCTATGTGTCTGTTAATTGCTGCCTTGTCTGAGTACCAGGCTTCCAAGAATTCTCTTGCATATTTGGATTTGGCTTGGTCTAAAATGCTGACAGTTTCCCAGTTAAAACTGTGGTTGAGTCTGTCCATATGTTGTCCAATTAGGGAATTTTCATCATGTCTTCTGACTGCTAGTTGGTGCTCATGGTTGCGTTCTGCTAGTCTTCTGCCTGTTTATCCTACGTAGTGTTTGTTACAGTCCTTACAGTGTATGTTGTAGATGACTCCTGTTTTTTCTTCTTGGGCAACTGGGTCTTTTGGTTTACTTAGGATATTTTGGAGTGATTTTGTTGGTTTGTGTGCTACAGAGATGCCATATGGTTGTAATAATCTGTTGGTGGTTTCTGAGATGTTTCTGATGTATGGCAGTGTGATCCTTTTCATGGCTTGTGTGGGTTGTGTTGTAGTAAGTTGAGTGGTCAGGCACTTTTTGATAAAATTACGTGGGTATCCATTTTGTTGGAAGATGTTGTATAGGTGGTCTTTTTCCTTTTTCTGCTGTTCTGGGTTGCTGCAATGCATTTGAGCTCGCTTGAATAATGTTCTTACACAGCTCCTCTTGTGGGAGGTCGGGTTGTTGCTTTGGTAGTGAAGTACTTGATTGGTGTGGGTTGTCTTCCAATAAACTTGGGTTTCTAATTTCCTTTTGTTTCTTCTGCTGATGAGGATATCCAGGAAGGGTAGCGTGTTGTTGTTTTCTTCCTCTCTGGTGAATTTTATTCCTTTGAAGATGGATCTCTTCAAGCTCAGAGAACCCCAAGGACTCCATAGTTCAACCCTGAGCTTCACGTATTTGCCTCCATTGCTACCACCCATCTATGTGTTTCCTCGAAAGATGCTTTGGGGAAAACACATTAGCGTCCTTCCTTTTAACAATTTGTCCATTTAATAACCAAAAGATGCCAATGGTGAATGCCTCAGAACCATTTCTATTCTTAAAATTCTGCCTTGAGTTATATGACTAAGTTAACCAGGTGGCAAATTAAAAGAAGAAAAAATAAAGATAGAACATCTGCATAACAGACACCTGAATGTTCCCAAATGGCCAGGAACTTCTGGACCGGTGCTACTAAAATGAGTACTTTTTTAGGAGAAAGCATAATATTTCTTTTTTATTATAATGGTTTCCTAATTTTTATTCTATAATCATATTTTTGTCAGGAATAACAATTTGCCTTGTTACCAGGTTGATCTATTAAGGTTTATATTACAATATAATTGTAATATAATTATATTACATAACCTTCAATAACATTCCAAGCACATACCTGTATTTTTGTCAGTGGCCATAAGAACCTGGAAGCAATGTAGGAGTTATTTCAGTGTACAACTTGTTTGTATAAACAGCTATTAATGCCTTTCTTTGCCTATAATCAAAATGTGAGGTTTTATTTGGTCTTTCTTTCTGCTTTTACTGACTACAGTTCCTTTACATTTATATTTTCTATTGTTTCCCTTGTAAGGTATGTCCCTTTTAATAGGGGGAAAAAAAATAGATCCTAGAATGAAAAATGACATTTTTTTGCAGGGTCGCCTGCACTAATGTTTGACTTGCATACTGATTTATTTATCTATCTATCTATCTATCTATCTATCTATCTATCTATCTATCTATCTATTAAATTGCATTCCTATGGCTGTCCATCTGATAAGAAGTGACTCTATAAAAGACATTTATAAAATACTTTATAATTTTAAAAAGTATGGTGCTTTCTCCTAAAAAAAAACTAAGTTCAGTAGCACCGGTCCAGAAGTTCCTGGCCATTTGGGAACATTCAGGTATCTGTTATGCAGATGTACTTTCTTTACTTTTTCTTCTTTTAATTTGCCACCTGGTTAACTTAGTCATATAACTCATGGCAGAATTTTAAGAATAGAAATGGTTCTGCTGTCTGCCCACTCAGACAACTGCTAATTCTGGCAGCTGGTAGAGGTGTAAAAGGTTCTTGCTCAAGTTGCAAGGGGAAAAGAATTAGGACTGCTGATCAGAATTAGATGACATTTTTACCAGAATCACTCGTTTTCTCCCCCTGTCCCCCCAAAAGAAAAAGCCTTGGATGCCATCGTTACAACCACCTCCAACGATTGCCACAAAATCATTATTCTTGATGAGACAAAAAAGGAAAAAAAAAAAAAAGTTGATGTGTAGGATGTGATCAAATGAATTGTATAATTTAATTTTGTTCTAATTAAACATTTATTTATTTATTTATTTGGTAAATGTATATAGCTACCCATCTCACATATGTGACTCAGAGTGGTGTACAAAGTAAAAAATACAGAACAAAATAACAAACAAACAAAAAAATTAAAAGCAATAAAAACCATTAAAACCATTAAAATACTAATACTAATACTAATACTAATACTAATACTAATACTAATACTAATACTAATACTAATACTAATACTAATACTAATACTAATAAAAACATAATCAGTGGGAGGGTACCGTTCATTTTCCTAAAAATATAACCACTTAGCAGGCTCTCTGCCAACGTCACTGGGTCCCCAGGCCTGATGACAAAGCCAGGTTTTCAGGCCCTTCCAGAAGGCCAGCAGGGCCTCTGACCTCTGGGGGAATGATCTTCTAGAGGGCGGGTGCCATGGCAGAAAAGGGTCTCCTCCTGGAGCCTGTCAGATGACATCCCTTCATAGACAGGACCCGCCACATGCCCTTCCTGCCGGACCTGACGGGATGGGTAGATGTGATTGGGAAGAGGCAGTCCCTCAAATAACCTGGCCCCATGCCATGTAGGGCTTTAAAGGTCATTGGTTCCTACATTGATTTTAGATTTCCCCCATACATTTCCCATGATGCTTAGTGAAACAGGCCGGGCCCGGTGCTCTAGCTACCTAACAATGTTTAATGAGAAGGTTCCTTGTTTATTTTCACACAAACTGTGAGGGTTCTCTGTTTCTCAAGAAGACCGTTTGGGTGCAAGCAAAACATCCCGTGGAGTTCTTAAAACAAAGCCTTGGAGGGAGTGTTTAGTGTGGGTTTTTGTTGTTTTTTGCTATTGTTGCTTCTTTCTGGACCATCAACCAGGAGAAAATGGTTTTCAGAGCGATTCCCAAGGCAAACAGCCTGATCTTTCTCACATTATGTCAGTCTGGAATGAATAATTTTATCCAATTCAATGGGATTAAGCTATACTTATTGCATTTGGAAGCTCGGTGTTATGTAGTAAAGTAGAATCAGCTTGTGCCCACGAGGGAGAGGGAGCGAGAGAAAGAGAGAGACCTTGTTTAGCGCATAAACAGCTGAAGGAAAATAACAAATGTTGACAGTGAAGAAAAAGTGTACTCTCTAGGATCCATTATCAGATTAGCTATGGCCTTTAAATGGACAGGAAAGCGTATGGCATTTATCAGTAATTCACAGCAATGGCAAAAAGAAGAGAAGATGGGTTTTTAAAAAACAGTTTTCTATTAACGGCAGAAATTTGGAACGGCGGAAAAAAGCAGATTTGGGATGGCTGACTCTCCCGCAGAGCTTATCTACATTTTCCATACCGGAGAGGCTTCAGTGTGTTTGTGTGCACACTTTTGTATATGTAATGATACCCAAACTCTTGTCTTAGACATGTACCCCTAGTTCCTCATTTATTTATTTATTTTATTTCAGGACTAGATGAAATCTTTTGATGTAATAATAGAGTTGGAGAGCAGAAAAGGGGAGTCCACCCTGAAGGTTTTCACTGCTCAGAAGACTGAAGCCTAGAGGAGATGATGGAGCAAATCTATGTTGTCCAAGTTACTAATTTATTTGACTTACAAAGTGAGTACAACATGCAGAACTTAAGAGGTAGAAGCCATTGGGGCCAATGAAGTTGTTTTTAACTTTGTACTCAACTGAAGGAGCGGTGAGAGGAGATTTTAAAATGAACATGGAAAAGAAGGATGAGACTTTCCAACGCTTGCAGATAGTAGTCCCCATTCAGATCCCCCAAATGCAAGTAAAAGTAAAGTTTCCCTCAAGTTGAGAATGTCTTAAATTCATGGTCATGGGGTTTTCTTGGTATCAGTACAGAAATGGTTCCTCACTGCCTTTTTTCTGAGACATTTCTGACTTCCAAGCGTAGCCTACAGCTTTGATGGTCCCTGGAAGTCTCCCACCAAGACTGATCTTGCCAAGGCTCCAAGCCCAGCTGTTAGCCAGAGGTTGCTACCCACGGTATTCTGTGATGCAGAAGGGGGCAATATTGTAAGAGGAACTTAAGCATCATAAGGCTGATCAATTATTCCAAAATGATTCTGTAGAGCTGCTCGGGCTTCACGTGTGCACAACATCTTTCTGCTATTTGTTAAAGCACTGGGCAGTTTTTTCAGGCTTCTATAGAAGTCTGAAAAACGTTGCAGCTGCATTAAGGAGCCAGCTCATTCAAGTTCATGTGATTCTTAAAGCAATGCTATAGTATGGATTATGGAGCAACAAAAGGTGAAACTCATATGCCACAAAAAGGGCCAGCAACTATAGCTCAGTTCTTCCCTTTATGTGTTTTCTGTACATGCAAAGGGGTCTCTGTTGAACAAGCCCCTAGTGTCAAGGATCAAGAATATGGCAACTCACTTTCTCCTGAGTATGCTGACTTCAATACAAAAATCGATAAACACAGTGGAAGACATGATGTGTTTCACCACCTTAGAGAAGTAGGCTCCACTTCAGCCTAAAACTGTGCAGCTCTCACAAAATAAACTTCATTTGCAGCTGAAAGTTTGGTCTAAGCAAACCATTTCCAAAAATTTGGTTTCTTTCTGCTCAGATGTCTGCAGTAGAAACGTGGTCAGTGTGAACCTTGTGCCAAGGGGAGACATAAGCCTCAGCCTTATGCTCTTCCAAACCCAGGATCAATGTAGAGGCCACATGGAGAGAGAAAATTAATTATCATTTTGGGAAAAAAAGAGAAAAGAAACAAACAGGGGGGAGGAAAAGTCTGCCAAATCCTGTCTGTGCTGGCTAGTTTCCCCTGCTTTCCAGAGCTCTGAGCCAGGTTCCTTCATGCAAAGATGCCTTGGTCAGGGTCCATCAGAAGTCCCTGTCCACCTCTCTTGTCACTTGGCATATTTACACTATAACTTAGGCATGTGAACAGTCTAAGAAAGATACTGGGGGGAATTTTCAGAAAAGGGGATGTCAGACTTGGCAGATCAGTGTTATTTATTTCATTTTACTTTTTTTAAAAAGTTGCTCCTCTACAACTATTAAATTGTCAAGCTCCTTTCCCTCTTGGTATTCATCTGCAGATGTGGTTGCTGGTTCAGTAAAGCTCTAGTTCTCTCCCCCTCCTCATCTTAAGCACACACACACACACACGTACAAAACAATTCCATTTGAAAGTAATGAGATATAATCTGTTTAATTCTAGCGTTAGCCCATTTAGCAGCCCACTTTTTGCTCTTCTCCTTCGATTTATTTTTTTCCATTTGAAAAAGAAAACTTCATGGCCCTGTTAAAAAAGATTCACTAATCACTGACTCTAATTACAAAGTTGAGCAAATTGCTAGATTTTTTAAGTGAAAGGGGAGGGAAAAGGGGGAGAGAAAAATGTGTTATAATTAAAGATCAAATGGGCAGCTGTGGGGATGTCTGTGCTGGATATAGGTCAGGCTACCGTAGTTTGGAGGTACTAAAGATTGTAGACCCTTTTTCTGGATAGTGGCAGAGGTCTCAGAGGAATCCATCTTGAGCCAAACAACCTGGAATAACTGAACTGGACTGGAGATCATGTGAAGTTGGTCCGCCATGATCCAGGAAGCAAAAGTGGCAAATTTGTGCTCATATGCTTGATTGTAAACCTTGTGTTTTGATGGCACATGGATTCATATCTGACTGCACTTCTCTGTTAAGATAAGAGATGTTTATGTGTTTCCAGATAGGGATTCAAGAGGGGAGTTTTTGCATTGGGATGATTAGAGCCACGGCTCCATTTAAACAGTGTAAGAGCATGGCAAGGGTATCACAAGCTTGTCTAGAAACTAGCAAAAGGCAGAAACTGACATCTTGCCCAATCAGGGCAGGCAAAACACACTACCCGGAGACACAGATGTGCACTTCATGCTTACATCTCTTCTTCTCACACCATTTAGTGCTGTGGCCACTATACCTCCCCCAAAGTCAAGCTATTGAATGGATAGTTCAGGAAGCCTCTAAGAAGTCTATTTCTTGTCGGTGAATCTCAAAGGCTTTGAAAACCAATTGTGTGAATGCCATTTCTTCCACACTGGACTAATAAGTGGTCATCAATGATTATACTTACCCTTAATTTGTGTATTTCCCTGCTGTTGTGATCAAGCTGCTTTCTGAGATGAGATGCCATCCTGCATTAACAGTCAATTTCCATCTTGTAGGCAGAAAATCCATTTCTCTTCTGTTAACCTGATTCATTAAGGATGGAGAATCTTACCGAGCCCGGAGGATACCTTCTGGTGTTATATATCCTTCTCTAGCTTGCTCCATCATTTTGGAACTCAATACACAAGCATCCTTGCTGACTCAAACATCTCCCACCAGGATTGGCCTTCAAGGTTGCCTCCCTCCAGGCACAGGAAGGAACATAATTCCATCTACAGTTCAACATGAAAGGAACTGCAAACTTGCCACAACTCTTAGGCATTATAAGTATTCTTGTCCTTGATGCACTATCTTGACTATCAGCCAACTAGGTAGGTGGAAAGGGGATCTACCCAAGAAGGCTTTCTCCTGAACTAGACTCACAAGTCTGGGCACAGCTATATTTCAATAATTTATAAAAAGAATGGAAACATGCTGAAAATAATATTAGCCCAACTGCTAAAATTATTGTTCTTAGTTAAGTGCAGGAAATATAGAAGAAAAAAACTTGACTCCTAGTGATGTCATAGATTTATTTATTTATTTATTTATTTAAAATATTCGTATGGCTGCCCATCTTAGAGCACAACCCTAATCACAGTGATTAAGGCTGCGCAGTTTTAACAGGGTGCTTTACTTCAATGAACATTTGACCAAAACACTTCTTGAAAGGGCTCCTGGGAAGCTGCATGGATCCTCACTTCTAACTAGTAGAGCCAAGTGGCTATGATGTTTCACTCCTCAAGAGTAGCTCTTGCGCATGCACAGAAATCACCTACCTTTTGGTGAAGCAGCTAGCAAGGAACCTGCCTTTGTGTAGTACTTTGTTATGTGAAGTCAAAGTGAAGAGCCATAGTGAAGCAAAGCACTCATCAAGGTGCTATGAGTCCCAACAGTGGTGTAGTGCATCTCCTCCCCTCCCCATTTCTCTGATATTCATATCCTGCCTCCATCCTATTCCTGTCTGGACTCTTGACGTGGACCCTCTTGTGTTTCACTCTAGAGTCAAATGGGTTATTGAGTACTCCAAGGAATTCAGGATTCCTATCCCTTCCAAGAGGAGTAGGGATTATTCAAATGGTCCTCTCCCAGAAAGCAAAGTAATTTAATGCACTGGCTTCTGCAGCATGTCAGCAAGGTTCTAAAATACAACCAGATACTCTCAGAGACAGTGTTGTATAGGTTTATTACATGCATTGAGAGTTTCACAAGGTCCATAAATCACAACATTTCACGGGTGTCAAGGCTCTTTTCAGAGTGAGTAAGTAATACCGATTGTGTCTTTGCGAAGGGATTGTGCAACCCAATTAAATTTCACATTCCTCCTTTTCACAGGTGCTATGAACCTGTAATTTCATCTGCTTCGCGAAGTATGAAATCCTCGTTTTTTGTTTTTTTGCCCTCATAAACCTCTGTGAGCATAAAGTTTACTTTTAAAAACAAAGTTAAAATGCTATTAGGGAATGTGGCTGCATCAAAGGTTTTCCAGAAATTTTTGTTCCATTCCAGATGCAATAGAGGATTTGGTTGTTAGTCTTTAAGATGCCACAGGAGAAGTTGTTGGTTTAGCTACCCTTGGGAATTCATTAGTGTGAAATCCAGCCATCCCTTCTCCCAGCTTTCAGACATAGCTTGGTAATGAAGTGAGCGACCAAGGTAATATCTGAGCTCGGGGTGAGGAAACACACTTATTTATGGAATGCATCTTCCTTTCTCCCACAAAAGACTTCTCTTTAAGGCCTGAAATCTCACATCTTGAAAGTATCTCTTTGGAAAGTTTGCTGGTATCCCTAAATGAAAGTTTAAATACCCACTGGTTAAGTTTAATAAAAACTAAAGATGGAGTTCTTATTGTTTCTGTGGTTGGAGGTAATTAACCTGTGTTTCTAGGTTATGAATAATATTATAAAAAATGGGGTTTCTTTCCCTACACCATATGCTGGATTCTGTCCATTAGCAGGATAACAGAATAAAGATGGAGGGTTTGCTTTATTTTGTTTAAATAGCCTGGATCTGGCTTAAGGCTATGAAGAAAAATATTCCAGAAAAAATTCCCCCGCTGTATCCTTGTAAGAGAGTCAGCGAATAATGGCTTGAAATGTTGCTGAATGCTCCACTCTAAGTCTCTCTCCTCCCTCCTGATCATGTGACCCAGAATGGACCACCTGTAGCTTGCCTTGTGCTTCCCAGTGCACATATACACAAACATATGCAACCCAAGGGAAAAGAGGAAACACGCACACCCAGATACAACAGGTTATTTCATTGCCCAGAAGAACATACAGCTGCCTCCAGTGGCCACTGCAGATAAAACTGCAGGGTGGAAAGCATTTCAGAAGCCATGACTTCTCTACCTTGTTTAGAATCTACAAGTCTGGAAATTATGCAGAAGTTTCAGGTAGCATGAATATGTCTCTTGTTTTACAGAGGTCAGTCCCCTGGAACAGAGTTTTTCAATCTCGGTTCCATGGAAGCCTAGAGTTCTGCAAGAATTTGATGGGGTTTGGTGAGAAACTAAAAAACATTCACCTGAGCAAAGAGCCATCCATATCAATTTTTCTAAGGGTGGGGATTAGCCACTGAGATTCAGAGGCCATTTGTGCTCATGATAACTCATCATTAGGTATGCTTCTGAGAAGCAAGCAGCAGGGGTTCTGCGATAATGATGATGGTTATTCTCCTTCTCCTTCTCTCTCAGTTAGCAGGTTCTGAATCCTGAAAATGTTTGAAAATCCCTCTCCTGGAAGAAATATTTTAAGAGGAAGCCCTATAGAATCCTCAGTAGAGATTGGCTTCCTCAGAGATATAACACATTAAAGAAATAAATCAATTTGATCAGCTTCTTCGCTATTACAATGAGGTATGCTGCAGTTTAAATTTAAACCAATTGCCATCTATATATGGGAAGGGAGAGAGACATAAGTGATTACCAATTCTGAAGCCCCATTTTTGGTCCTACCCATTTCTGGGGTTATTATTTCCAGACCTCCTTTCCTTTCTCTTCCTCTTTTCTCCTTTCTTTCTTTCTTTCTTTCTTTCTTTCTTTCTTTCTTTCTTTCTTTCTTTCTTTCTTTCTTTCTTTCTTTCTTTCTTTCTTTCTCTCTCTCTCTCGCTCTCTCTCTCTCTCTCTTTCTTTCTTTCTTTCTTTCTTTCTTTCTTTCTTTCTTTCTTTCTTTCCCTTCCCTTCCCTTCCCTTCCCTTCCCTTCCCTTCCCTTCCCTTCCCTTCCCTTCCCTTTCCTTTCCTTTCCTTTCCTTTCCTTTCCTTTCCTTTCCTTTCCTTTCCTTTCCTTTCCTTCCCTTTCCTTTTTAAATAAGTCAATAGTTTTCTGCTCTGTTTTTCTGTGCAAAGATCTGTGTGGCTTCTGAGCAAACAAGTAGGTTTCCCTGGGTACTTGACTTTCTTCCTTTTGTTTACTAGCAGGATTAAGAATGCTACATCTTCTACATTGTTTGTTTAGCCATCCTGCTTGCTTTCTGTCTGCTAGCAGCAATAATGGCCTTGAGGCTGTCCCACCACACTTAATTGGTGGCCAAGGCCTCTGTAGATCTTTCAGATTCTGAACACTCACACTGTACCCACTGGCACAGCGTTTGCTTGTCAAACTTCCATGCACCTGGCATCATTAGGTAAGTGCAAATTAACCAAAAGAACAATGATAGGTTTTCTTGCTCATTGTGACATAGGTAGTCTTCATCATATAATGAGCATTTTGTTTGTTTTTCTCCTGTTTCATTGGGGAAAACAGCACAAAACAAGACATGCACTGGTTTGCTTATTTTTAAGCTTTTGCATTTGTCCATGTCTTCAGCACACAGGAAGGATTGTCTGCTGTGGCAGATTTTATGATTCCATCCGAAGAAAGCTTGGCTAGTGTGGTGTGTAAACCTGGGGTTTTGCTGGAGGCTCAGAGGATGGTTAGAACCCGGCTACTGGTAGCTGAAGATGGCTTGTCTTGTGGTTGCTGGCTGCCCCAGCATTTCTGCTAGGTGAGCCTTGTTAAAGGTTTGAGGACAGGCAAAAGTCTTGCCATTGGTAGCTGGTAAATATAAGGATCTCTTAAGGTTCCTCATGATCTGTGTTTGAAGGCTAAGAACCACCCGTTGCTGAACATATGTCCATTCTCTCTTTGCTATCCTTAGGCTTATGCAAACCAGCCAGATCTGATTTGAATTATTGATTTAATTCAGAAAACCATTTCAATTTATGTGCAAATTCAATGCAGGGGAGCAAGGGGTGAGTGATGAAAGTCACATTGTGATGCCATAATGCCAACTCCACCCCTTTTGTTTTGGCGTCATAACGACCACACATAATACATAAGGGATGGGGCTGGCATCATGAGCAACAATGCACATTTCATCATTTTGATGAAGTTTTGGTTTACTGCAGGCACCTAGGATTCAGGCTAAATTGTTACATCAGATCAAGTCAGGTTTCTAAACCAATTTGGAAAAAGGTGATCCTGACCATATATTGAAGTATCAGAGGCATCTGATTCATTGTTTCAAATTGGCTTTCTGATTTTGTTGGTTGAGATGATTTGATTTGATGTTTCAACCAGATTGCCTTCAAAGTGTACCTCCAAAATGAATATTCACACACAGTCATACTATACAGGACTGAAACAATATTTAAAGAAGCAGAAGTTAACTAGTATCTGAGTTTTTCAAGCTAGTTAAGGAGTGTTAGTGCACATCTGAAATGGAAAATTATGCTTCGGTAAATTGACATTACTTCTTATTAGAACAGACAGAATGCTATAGCATTAAGTGGAATATTGTATATCTGAGACTTGCCTTTCCCCCCTCCCAACAGGGGTATTTTAATCAGATACAACAGATACACCAATTTAATGTGGTTTGTTTATGTCCTCTGTATGATACTATATGATATAGTCCTCAATGCCCCTTGCAGCAAGCATAAAAAACAATTAAAAAGTGTGTCATATATAAAAGCAGCATAACAATAAATGGCATAGGTCTGAAGAAATATACATGGGGCTGATTAACAGGGAATCTGGGAATATGCAAACTTTTCTTCACTCAGATCTGAAATGATATCCAAGGTAAATGGGAGAGATTTTCTAGGCATTTTACCTCTGGTGTGCCCACCACTCTAAAGACTCTTTCATCAGCAACCAACTATTGCAATTGATTTGTCTATTAATTTTTAGATGTATATTCCAGGTTTTGTTCAGGAGTTCAGTGTGGCACACCTTGCATTTTCTTGTTTTCCACATAACAGATGGCCCACAGTCATACAGTGAACATCACACTTGAGGTGGGAACTAGAAGCACCATGCCACATTGGCTCTAAATAAAATAAAATGTTTTTTGAGTGAAGCTCAACTCCTGGTTACTTTAGAGACTTATCTGTGCAGTCTTCTTGGCAACAGTTGAGATCTAGTTTGCCATTGCTATGTTCTGCGATGTTTTTGAATGTCTGAGGCTTAGATGAGAGTCTAAGTTCTCCCTGGAGGTCTCCCATCCAAATACTAACCTGGTCTAATCCTGCTTAGCCAGAATTGAGCATCTGGTTCAACTTAGCTAGTGGGAATAACAAAGAGTAATCACATAAAACACATCAGAATAGAGTTTTTTAAAAAAAAAATATATTTATTAATGTATGGTACAAGACCAGTCCAACAAACATTAAAACATATATTACAGTTAAGAAAAGAAATCAAATACAGGTAGTCCTGGGTTAAGAACGCCTGGTTTATGGATGACCCATAGTTAAGAACGGAGCCTATTGTAGCAAAATTCGAGTTAAATACAGAATGATTCAAGTTAAATACACAATGGTTTGAGTTCATTACACAATACTACTTATATAGTATTATACAATAATACTGCTCCGGCTTACATACAAATTTGACTTAAGGACAGACCTTGGGAACAGAACTCATTCTTAAAATGGAGACTACCTGTACATACATTATATAAAAGCCAAAGAAAATCTAAGCACCAGCGAATTCCTATTGGTTAGAACAACAAATAAACGTTTTGCCATCACCTTTGATACATTTAGAAACTGATCACTTGAAAGGAAAGCAGCGATCTCCTCAACATGAGAGAGATTAAACTTTGTAATAACAGGGCTTATATGCAGAGATAATTATTCTTCAAATATTAATTTCTCATCAAGTACTGCTTACCCCCAAAACATCTTTCAAATAGACATGGAATGCTGTTAAGGCAATATTGCAGAAATGAATTCTGTAAGGCAATTGGCATTTCTGATGGATAATCAATATCATTGGGATTCTCCCAAATGTTTCTGTTTCAGGTAGATCCTAACCTTTAGTACCGGATCTCTAACAGTTGTAACAGAACTGATGCCCTTTCCAGGGCAATTCCAGAAACAGCAGTAATTCATTTTAGTAACATTAAATATTGTGTGTGTGTGTGCGCACACACACACACATATACACACATACATACACAGTTGGCTTTTATTGTGGATTGGTGATAGTGGTGGTGGGGAATTAACAGAGCAATCTCTAATCGTGAAAAATATTCTGTTGGTAATGTGTTGTGAAGCATAGCAAATGGTAACAAAAAGCTGAATACTTTTAGAATTTTGACAGTTATAAAAATGAGTACATATTAGCAAAGTCTCTACAGAAATTAGAAATCTGGTGGTTGGGAGAGGGAAGAAACCATTTTAAGCAATGCAAACTTTTGGTTTTCTGCAAATTTGTTGTAAAATACAAAAAAAGAAATCAAGGCAAAGCCAGCTTTGATTATTGGAGTCCCCTCCGCCACCCCAGTGTTTTTCCTGCAGGTGCAGGGTCTGCTTAATTTTTTTTTCAGATCAACCGAATGTTGATCCATTGGTTGTGACAGGAATTGACTGGTCAGCTTCTCGCCTGAGCCTGACGTTATCTCATGGAAATGTTGATGACAGAGGTCTGATTTATATGGTACTGATATTACATGAAAATATTGCTCAAGTGACAATCCTAAGAACTGCTCCATGGTCGGTACTGGTGGCTGTACTCTGTAATCCCATGCTGAGCACCACCAATGAGAAGTAACAATAAATGGACCAAAGAGGAAATTAAAAACTCTGAGGTCATGCTTGCCTAACACAGAGAACCACATTTTAGCCTAACATCTCTGAGGGACTGCCTCTTCCCAATTACATCTATCCATCTGCTGATCCAGTCTGCTAAGGAGTTCCATCTGATAGGACCCAGAAGATGTCCCTTCTCTGCTGGGGCTCCCGCCCTCTGGAACATAGTTTCCCCCCGAGGCAAGGTTAGCCCCATCCCTGTTAGCCTTCCAGAAAGCTCTTAAAACATGGTTTTTCCAGCAACCTTGAGGAACCCTGTGGGAGCCTGCAAGGTGGTTGAATTATGTGAGTTGATGGCTATTCTTCCACAGTCATGGTTTTTCTGTTTTTATTTGTTTTAATGATGGTTATATTGTTTTAATTGTCACTGTGGCTGTATGCTGCCCAGAGTCATGTCCTATGAGATGGGCAGCTGTATAAATTTGCCAGATAAATAAATAAATAAATAAATAAATAAATATTGTGCAAAGCCAGACTAAGTGTTTAGTTTGTGATTTCACATGTTGTGTTAAAATTTGGGTTAATTGTGAGGTTTCATGAACACAACCAATCCTTCTGCCTGATTTCTTCGTAATGACATAACAGGAGACTTTGATGCTCTGAATGTTATCATAAGACTCCTTAGCCTAGTGTTTCTCAATCTTGAGAACTCTAAGATGTGTGGACCTCAACTCCCAGAATTCCCCAGCCAGCATGAATTCTGGGAATTGAAGTCCACACATCTTAAAGTTCCCAAGGTTGAGAAACACTGCCTTAGTCACATCTTCAAGAATCTCAACCCCAGAATAAATCCTTTTCTCATATATATCCACAGAACATTTCACACTGTAACTGAAAACTCCATTACAAAACAGGCTCTGAAAGTAAACAAAATACAAATAAATCTTTTAATGGCAGCCAATTCAGATCACTCATTATTGAGGAAAAGCATTATTTTTCCTCAAAGAGAAGAAAATTCAAAGGAATTTCAATCTTGGCCATACTCCCATAATCTGTTTTTAGCCTCCCAAATCCTTGCCCTCCTCCAGAAGTTTCCCTTCCTCCTGATCTTCTCCTTATTGTCATTTACCAGCCACTGCCAAACCATGCTTCAGAACACTTCTAATCTCTGCCTTACAGCACTAACATTTTGGCAACTTCAAAGCAAGGAAAAGGGGCTAAGACTATCTGTCAAAGCAGCAAGCAGGGTTTATTATGCCAGGGGAAGATTCACAGAGTGGATCGTGCATTTCATTAAGCCACAGCTTGTTGACTAAGCACGTTGGGAGGGTTCACACATTTGTTGAGCTGGTTTTCAGATCACAGTGGTCTAGTTCACTAAAAAACACTTAGCCATGTGACTTGCTTTTTTGTGGCTCCATGTGTGAACTTATCATAGATGGGACTTAACATCATGTAAAACCATGGTTTGCTGAACTATAGTTTGCTGAATAATGCATAATTGACCAGATTCATCCATTGTACTGCTGTACTTGAATAACATCATGAGGCACATGACATTATATTCGCTCTCCCCATGTGGATAACCAAGTAAGTCCAAATGAATCACATTTAGGCTTAGAGTAATGTGTGAATGCACACTATTCTCTGTTTCTCCTTAAAATCCAGGTGCACAAAGAATACTGAGGGATTAACATGCTCCTTCATTTGGGCAAGTGTTAAGAGCCACTGAAAATCGAAGTGCAAAGGTGGGACATAAAGAATTTCAGTGATTGCAATCAACTGCACCCAGAACACTTTCCTGTTATTAGAACTTCCTTCTGGTCTAGGGAGATTCATGCTTTATGATTCATGATTTAGGGAGATTTATGACCCACCTTCTGATGAACAGAAACATTTTCTTGCCTTCATTCTAGCAATGAAACTTACCTACCAATCTCCTGATGACTTTGTTGTGGGTGGAGGGGTCAACATGAGATACAGTATCTCAGTGACTTCTATTTCCTTCATTCTTCTCTATCTTTTGTTTCCCTGATAAAGATTGTGACTTTTTGTTCTTTGTGCTTTTATTTATGTCTGTTTTATCTATTCTTTTAAGGGTGCTTTGGTTTAGATTTAAGAATCAGTAAGGACTTCATTTCATCTAGTTTATTAGGTTGGCAGCCAACAATCCTTGATGGTTAAGATAGATGGAGGAACCTTGTGATCAATGCCCACAGATTTTTGTAGCAGAGCAAGCTGCCCGAGCATAGCCTAGTAGTAGTTGATGCCAACTTAGACCTTCATTCCTTCCAATTTCCATTTGTCCTTATGGTTGAGCATGAAATTCTAAATGAGTGGTGCCAATGTATGCAAGCTAGCCTATATTTTACCCAAGTAAATATAATTTTTATCTTTATCTTGTATTCAACCTCTTTTCATTCTTCATTATTCTTTTCTACTAACTCGCACTTTTAGAGTATATCAGTGTTTCACAAACCTGGCGACTTTAAGATGTGAGAACTTCAACTCCCAGCATTCCCCAGACAGCCAACTCCATTCTGGGAGTTGAAATCCCCACATCTTAAAGTTGTCAAGTTTAAGAACACTGATCTACACTTTCTTTCTATGTGTTTCTTGTAAAAGGCTGGCAGGTACCTAGGGGAAAAAAGTGGAACTTTCCATATCTCTTTGGTTTCGTTGATCAGAAAGTGAAGTTCTTTTTCTTCTATATGCTCAGTGCTAATCATAATGATAGCATGATCATTTGTAACAAAGGGGAAGGAACTGCAAATCCAACATGACCCAACCAGGATCTGCTCCACAGACATGCAGTTATAGGGATGAATATAGATGTCCTCCTGGGTATTCAGTCAATATGGTCTTTCCTAGCCTGGTCTGGACACCCTGTCTGGAGGAATAATCCCAACAAGGGTCCTCTGTGTATCTTGTGTCAGCGACTATTTGTAGCTGTAAAACCTAATTATCATCCTGTATAGAATTAGCATAAGTTTTATTGTTAATCAGTATCATCTTAATAAAAGTGGTCTATACTATTCATTTGTATCTGCATGTCTTTTGGATATATTGACACTCATCAAATGTATATAACACTAGCACATATCTCCTAAATTGCATTTTCTGGCCAAGCCTGCAGCTGATGGGCAGTTAATAAGAAAAATCTGCTTAAAATAATTCCTAAACCATCACCCCACCTTTGTCACATTAATGACTTGAGTGCCATCTATATGTAGGAATTCAATGTAGTTGAATAACAAGATGAAGAAAAAAAAATTCAACTAATTTAATTTATGCGTCATAGAAATATGGTTCTCCCCTTTTCCTCTTTTTATGTGAATTATTTTCAGCATAGGATTAAATTCTTCTGGGAACCTAATTTAGAATTTTTTCCCCTTTATTTCTCCCATATAGAAGTTGAGACTGGCATAAACAAGTAGCTATATTAGCCTAAGCAAGTCTGCAAGGCAGTTGTTTGGCTTTGATAAATATGGATGGTGTGCATAGCCAAGAAACACAAAATCCACATCAATACAACTGGCCGTATTAAGAAAAGTCATTTAGAAAATAAGATTTTAAAGTGGTATAATACACATCAAGATTTTTCAATACCTAATCAGCAATGTAGTCATTTGAAGTAATAGCAAAAATAATTCTGCAATGGCAAAACTTCTGATGGGGTTTTTAAACAAATTGCATTTGAGTGACAATATTTCATTACATTAATCAATCATTGGCACTTTTTCCCCCCTCCCATCCTTCCTCATCCCAAACTCATGAATTTGCTCCACATTTGTTGCAACCATATTCTACAGAAAAACCTGGAAATAAAAATCCAAGGTGCTGGGTTTGCATCAAGCCATGGCTTATTTAAAATGTAATCATGGTTTATTAAACTGGTTGGGGTCATTCAACTTGCTGCACCATAAACTGTGGTGTAGATATAACCATAGCTGGGTATACACAAAATGCTAATCTAAGTCAAAACCAAACAAACCACTTTATGGCTTAGTACAACATTTGAATTATTCTGTGAATCTATAATGTGTTTCTGATGGCTAGGATTACCCACCTGGCCCCCATATGTTTGGACTACAGCCTCCAGAATTCCCAACAACAGGCCCTTTGGTGGCTGTTAATTCTGAAAGTTGTCCTCCCACTACATCTTGCCAAACTGGTAAAGGTATAAGCAATCAGATTCCAGTAACTAACGATTCTATCTAAGATATATGGTAGTAAAAGCTATCCAATCCTTGTCCTTCCTGGAGATGTTGATGTATATCCATGATTCCATGGGTATTAGCAGCTAAAAGAAGTCTTTATGTCCATACGATCATAAGAAACTCCCAAAGGATAGGCAACTTGATATCATCAGGGATTTTGGAGGTGACTTCTGATCAGCCCCAGCTAGCAGTACCAATGGCAAAAGATTGTGTGAAGTGTCATTTGAAATATGAGGAGGAAACTTGGTTGCCTCTTACTGGTAGTAGATCAGGTGAGTTTCTGATCTAGGCTAACTCACCAAATCACAGGTTCTGCTCAACATATCTCAGATTCTTAAATGGAGGTGGCATGGATTATGTCTTGGTCACTATATCGGTGTGCAGAGCTATGAACCTTATATCTGTGTGGTCTATCATGAAAATTGCATACCCTTCAATTGAATATTGAATATTTGGGTAAGAATATGGAGTGTAACATTTATTTCCTGATAATCCAAGGCCTCAAACTGGCTGCTGTTAGGTAGGAAGTGGCTACTAAAATCTCAGATTAGGTTATTCATATTCTCAGATCCCTGCTTAAGAAAAATATTGCAACAGAAAAGAGTTTCATATGTGAACATGAAAATATAAAGCAAGCATACAATTAAGAACTACAAATACATACATGAGAAAGTCTCAATTTTTCTTGCTAATTAAGTTGCCCTGCCTTCACTGACAGATGTGCTACTGACATGAAAAAGCAGATTTCCACCTCCAAAATGATCTGAGTTCTGGCACTGTCTGAGTATTCTTTTAAAAAAGAAAATACAAGCAGTCCATGCAGGCCACTTGGGAGTCTTCACATTCAAGAGCAACAAAGACATAACTTGAAATATTTCAAAGCTTTTACATTTCTTTTAAGTCCACATACACAGGTGTGTTTGACAAGATTGCAATATTCATTTAATGTGTGAGCCTATAATTAGCTTGATTTAATGGAGAAAAAGGGCAATACATTGCT
Organism: Python bivittatus; assembly: GCF_059951505.1. Classification (NCBI taxonomy): domain Eukaryota; kingdom Metazoa; phylum Chordata; class Lepidosauria; order Squamata; family Pythonidae; genus Python; species Python bivittatus. Next base: position 9,007,755 of record NW_028277052.1, on the reverse strand, counting down.
TCGGGGAAAAGCGATCACATTGTTTTATCAATTTTTTCTCTTGTATCCATTTGCTTTCACAGATCCCTGGTTCAGGGAGAGGGGGAAAAAAAAGAGTTTGGCTCGACTTATGTTTAAAGTCTGGATACTAAAGTCCTTTCTAGACCATGGGTTGGGGGCATGCAACTTTTTCCTCTCCATGGATACTTTACATAGTGGATGAGGATGAAGCAGTGAGTAAGTGGGGTCAGAGCCCAAAGAAGGTGGAGACCTGGTGTCTCTCACACACATGCCTCCCCCTCCTTCTGCCTCTCTCAGGCAACAGATGGCAGATAAGGGAATGGGATTCTTGTAGAAGACTTTTTGAAATTGAAATATGAGCCTGATAAGGGGAAGGGGTCTTTTTTTATCAGGGATTTATCAAGTAACTGTTAGGTCTTAACCCATCTGTGATCTTGAACCAGCAGTGGTGAGACTGCAGACTTCAGCAACTGTAGGCAACAGCTTCAGCTTTAGAAGCTTGCCCCAAATCTCTCTGGCTTTTAATTTACAATGTATCTTCTTCATCATCATCCCTGGATTTTTTGGGGTGAGTGGGTCACATTTGGCACACCTTCCAAAGAACTGTCTCTCCTAGGAATGTCACATTTTGGATACTGACATCTTATGATGGCACATTCCCTCTCAGCTCTTCCCCTCCAATTCCTCCCCCTCCCTGAAAAACAAAGTTCTTGTCAAAACTCTCAGGCTCATGAATAATGCAAGCCAGCACTGTGCTTCCTTCAGATGAGTTTGGAGGAAATACAAAAATCTACTGAACGGGCAAGCGTGGGTGGGCAAGCACAGATGTATGAATATCACTCCCTTCTTCTTTCAGTCTTCAGGACTCACTGCTTCCTCCTTGCCATCATTCCTGTTTCATCTCTCCGTACATTTAATCCAATATCCCTCCTTCTCTTTGTCTTAGGAATGACAAAGTCAACAAGGGTTCCTTTTTTGCTCATCATCTTCTGTCCTGTGTGGGAGTCCTTCTGGGAAATGGTACAGACCAGCAACAGTGTTGTTGTTTTTTTGTTTCCCTGTGCCTCCAGGGAGGCTTTTATTTAAAAAATAACAGACTTATTTTCCAAACATCTACTTTACCACTTATTACTAAGCCTTTGCTATAATATTCTATACTCATACTAACATCTAGGTCTATGTATATGTTTTATTCCTAAGCAATCTAAACAATTCTGTTCTCTTTTGTTGCTTGAGCCTCCCCCAAAGTCTTTAGCCACCATTTAACCACTTCCAAGTTGGCTTGTTGCCATCAGATGCTCTCCTAAACTGCTGGCTTGGCAGTTTCTCAATCTGCACTGGGGTGAGAAAAAGAAGGTGCTGAAGAGGTGAAGTTGGTGGACTGTGCTTCTCCTTTCAGCTGATCTGCTGCTGGTTTGCTGAAGTCCAAGCCAGCTCCTCCTTTACTGCCACTCGTCTTTGAGCTGGTGCATGCCCTTCTTTTCCACTCTCCCACATGACACAAATCCAAACACACCCACACTTTGGTGCTCTCAGCATTTTCCTTTTATAATTGGAAACCAGGTGTGGTGCAATGCTCTTCAGGCTGCCTTAAAGTCCCAGGGGAGAAAACATAGGGAAGGAAGAGCTCCTGCTGGCCACTGCAAGGCTTTCCTTCCACAGTTCCCCAAGGTTAAAATCAAACAAACAAATCTGGACATTAGTGCAAAACGTTAGCTGTGTTATGGGTGTGCTTACAGCAACTACACTGCTTTTATACAACTACTTGGATTACTTGGGACCCACTAGTAATCAACCAGGGAAGAGACTTTTCATACATGATAATATGAGACCATCCTGATCCATGATGGTCATGCTCCTACACAAATCTTGAGAAGTATAATAATAACCCGTGTGTTTTTCCTTGAAAGCTTCCATATTATTAATGTGACTGCAGCTGTTCTTATTTAAATACTACCATTTCTCACTATTTCCCTACTTTGCTGTGAAGTTCCCCAATTTCATAGTTCTAGAAAAAGAAAGCCAGAGGGTAAGAAACTGAAGTTTAATGAGACACATTTTAAAGGTTACTCTGTGTAATAAATCTAGCCATTTTGCTATTTCAACTTCTGAGGCATTTAAAAATTAAGAGCCCACCTGAGATATGGTGGATGGGTGCCAGACTGATCCACTAACCTCTAAATGCATCTGGCATTATCTAGGATTCCCAGGCTGAAATGCGAAAAGGTAGACTTATTTCCATCACCGCAGGTCTCTGCAGCTGACTACTAGTTCTGCAAGGTGAGCGGAGGATGTGATCACATTGTGATCTAGGTAGATCATGGCATCGCCACCTCTCAATGGAAGATGTTGTTTTATGTCAGCTCCGCTAGATGGACCAGACTGGGAAATCGACTTCACAGGAAGGCTAAAACTTTTATTGAGATTAGCTATAACAACAGAATCTGGCAAATCTGGTTTTGCAGTACCTCTTCCTCCTTCTACAGTTCCGTCAATTAGGGAGGCATCTCCCTGAGCCATCGTACCTTAGCCACTTCTGGTTATTGTTGTTGCTTTAAATTTGTTACAGCTACCCAGTCTAGTGAACTCTGGGTGGCTTACAAAATGTTATCTCACAGTTCTGGACTTAAAAAAAAAATGTTTCTGCCCCTGTTGCCTAGGTAACAGTTCCTGCATATCTCCATCAAGGTCATCTTCTTACTCTCTACACTGTAGATGGTAGGTAGGCTTTACATCGCTGCTGAAAACCTAGCGGTGCCCAGCTGCCAATGAAATATAACCACATGGGATCATAGGATGCAAAGCTGAAATGGGAAAAGTGTAAACACCTTGCATGGAGGCACCTCCTCAAAATGTAGCCCCTTGTCATACCTGTGCCACAGAAAATCTAAATCTTTTTTAATTGGTAGCTGGTTGGCTATCATCGTATTCGTGCACACTTTGTATGAGGAAAGCTATTCTTCTGCTTTCTCTTTGTTTCTGCACTGCCAGACTAGGACTAGAAAGAAAGTAGATTCCCTTCTCATCTGGGGTTCCTTTTAGGTCAAGGGTGTTGGTCCAAAATGTCAACATGGCAGCTGAAAACGTTCAAAAAAAAAAAAAAAAAAACCAGGCAGAGCGCTCCACTCTCACAACTGCCATCTGAACTTTTTGGACCACACCCTGCAGACACCCCTGTTCTAGGTGATGGGGGAAATGTTAAGGCCTATTTAAAACCCCCTTTATAGACTGCCCAGAGAGATATTAATTTTAAAGAGTGTAGCTTGAATGTCTTCTTTTGAGTTTATGTTGAAGCTCTTTTATGAAAATGATACTCAGCAAGCTATATTGAAGAATGGGAGAATCTTCTTGTAACAGCAAAGACTGAAAGCCACACAATTAAATCATTCTTTCCTATCTGGGTTTACAGATGTGACAAAGACAAATTTAACTAAAAGGAAAGGGGGAGGGTGTAAAGTAAAGGGATCAGAGTTGAGAGATTGAAAGCTTCTGCAAACAGTTACCGAGCTTCCCACACTCTATCATGAGCCTGAAACTGACACAAAGAGGAACAATATATAACACTTGTATTGAACTTTCCAGTACAACTGTCGATCACATTGAAAAGGGAAAGTGATACATGAGTATGGAAAGTGCACTACATGAGAAATAAATTTAAGATTCTGGAGATAGAACTGCAAAATTTAGTTACTTTTCCCCTTCTTTTGACGATACAGTCTTGCCATGCCGAAGTGAGAAAACAATGCTGCAGAGTAAAATGAGGTTAACTGCAGTTTAGGCATATGTACTCTGGTAATGTTGGAATCACAAAGACTTTCTTTCTTTCTTTCTTTCTTTCTTTCTTTCTTTCTTTCTTTCTTTCTTTCTTTCTTTCTTTCTTTCTTTCTTTCTTTCTTTCTTTCTTTCTTTCTTTCTTTCTTTCTTTCTTTCTTTCTTTCTTTCTTTCTTTCTTTCTTTCTTTCTTTCTTTCCTTATATTCTTCTCCTCCTTAATTGATTGATTATGTGCCTTCAAATGAATGTCAGCTTTTAGCAACCACGTAGATTTTCTCCATGACCATCTGTCCCTAATCTGGTCCTTCAGGTCTTCCAACAGTGCAACCATAACTACATTAACTGAGTCTATCCACCTTGCTGCTGGTTGTCCTCTTCTTCTCTTTCCTCCACCTTTCTCAGCATTAGAGCCTTCTCTGGAGAGCTAGGTCCTCACATAATGTATCCAAAGTAGGATAATTTGAGCCTGGTTATTTGTGCCTTGAGGGAGAACCCTGGGTTGATTTGTTTGATGAACCATTTATTTTCTTGGCTGTCCATGCTATTCTCGAGAGCTTTAAGGAGAATGCTAAAAATGAATTTCAGAATTGGTTCGTGCTCTTTGCTACAGCTCAATTACCTGTAAGATATGTGTATTTTGATAACACATTACAACAGAATTGTTCTGCTGGAATAGTTTATGAGGGTTGCATGTGAACTCCTTTAATGGGGAGAAATGAAGGACACAAACTTCATTTCATGTATGCAGAATTTTTAATTTTTTTTTTTAAATTTTTCTCTCAGAATATTTTATGAGAAATTTGTTTTTCTCCCCTCACATATCCTAGAAAAAGATTTGCCTTTTTTTCCCCTGGTGGATGCTTTTTTTCTTCCTCCACAATGTCTCTGAAAGTCTCTATTAGGAAGGAAGGAAGGAAGGAAGGAAGGAAGGAAGGAAGGAAGGAAGGAAGGAAGGAAGGAAGGAAGGAAGGAAGGAAGGAAATTGCTCACATTGGTAATGGGGAATCCCATCTGAAAAATGATCTGGGGATTTATCTCTGCCTTGGAAAACATTGGTAAGAAGTTTCTTCCAATTCCTCTGCCATTAAGTAGAATGGAGAATTTTGAGAGACTATTTGGACAAAGCTCTATTTTAAGCATTCCTGGGAGAGTGTACACTGTCTTGGATGTAACATTTAATTCCTGACAAAGGAAATGCTGTCATTAAAACTTTTGCATCCTAAATGTGAATTTAACACAATAGCTCTTTCCAGTTTCTTTCTAGGTCATTGTTTTGATGAATACTGAAACCCAGCCCCATAGCTTTGCATATTCATTCAGACATCAGTCACAAAGCACAGAGGCTGGGCTATGAGTTGAATAATGGACTTGCTTGCCAGGCGGGTGGTGATATATGCAGACATTTTCGGTAGACTGAGGCTTTGCAGGTGATGGATGTTCTCCCTGGAGACAGGAAACTTGCTAAGCTTATCTGCAATTCCAGGCAAGGCAAGTGAGAGTAACAGGATTCCAGAATCCTCTCTGTACACAGAGGCTGACTCAAAGCAAGGTAAGCATGGCTTGGTTAGTTCAGTGCAGGGCCTACATAAGCAGCCACTTTCTGGTGTATCATTCAATAGTAAGTTTGGGAAACAGCCAGGTGGCTTGGGAACAGGCTAAACAGGGACATCTGTTTCATTAAGCTTGAAGGCAATTGAGCAGACCTCATGTCAGAGTGCCAGTTAGGTGCAGCGGTTAAGGCACCAGCCTAGAAACTGGAAGACTGGGAGTTCTAGTCCTGCCTTAGGCATAAAGCCAATTGGGTGACTTTGGGCCAGTCGCTCTCTCTCAGTCCTAGGAAGAAGGCAATGGCCAGACTTTCAAAATCTTCCCAAGAAAACTCCAGGCAGTTATCAGGAGTCAACACTCACTTGAAGGCGCGCACGCATGTGCACGCGCGCACACACACACACACACACACACACACAGAGTCCTCATATGAAAGGAAATAAATACCCTAGTTCATCTGACAAACTTTGGTGGATATGATTCAACAGGAATCAGACATGTGAGAAACCTGGCATTTTTGTATCATGCTTCTTAGCTGCAACAAGAACAAAAGACTTTTCTTTTAACACCACTGGAGTTCCTTTCAGCCCTGAAAAGCTGAATTTATCCTTAATTGCTCTGTAACTTCAGTGTGAAATATAATTAGTGCTTTGCAGCCTGACACATAATGGCCAAACATGGATCTCAACTCAGCATTGCAGTTTATCCATCTTATGTGCATCGTTCCCACTTTTATGGGAGGGGAAGGGATTAAAGCCTTTATGAGAATATATAATTTCAATATCAAGGCTTTCTTTTCTTTTCTTTTTTCTTAATACAATGTACATCATCTTTGTAAGGTTAAACAAGGTGAGAAGCTGGGATCAAAAGAGAATAGTACAAAATCAGTTGCCAATAAGCGCTCTCCAAAACCTACACATTTATTCATAAGATGGGAGAACAGAAACTGAGATTAAAAGAAATGTTGAAAGTGGGAGAAAACAGCAGTGACAAATTGCTCTGTCCAGATAAAAAACTTAAACTTTAACTCTCCTGATATCACTTTTTGCAGGTAAGAAGGTTGTTTGTTTGCCTGCATTCTTCCTTTCAGATGCTGTAACTGGGAAAAAGAATAGTATATTTAGAACAGTGTAACATAAGAAACGAAGTCAACTCAAACCCGACAATTTATAAACACAACGTCCTTGTAAAATAGATCTCTGAAAAAAATTATTTTTAAAAAGCTCTAAAAAAAGTCTGAGAATAGAAAAAGGTCTTTGTTGCCAGAAAGACATCAGAGTGAATCCCAGATGAGACTCAGTATGGGAGCTATTCTAAAGCTGTTGATGCCACCTCTAAAAAAAGAAAGGCTATTTCTTCAATAGTCACCCACTATATCTCAGGTGGCATGGCAACTTAGAAGATGTTCTCTGAAGGATATTTCAGAATGCAAGCACCTGTAGAAAGAGACAATATTTTAAGTAGCCTGCACTCCATCCATGAAGATGTAAAAGCTCATTGTTTCAGCTGGATTAACGAATGGCTCAGGAGTGGGTGTATTAGACAAAGACCAGGATAGGATGCTCTAAATAATTGGTCCCAGTTAGGAGTCCAGCTGTTTGATGCAGCTCTTAGTAACCATTCATAAGGTGGTACTTCTAATATCATTTGGAACTTTAAAGGTGAAAATCAGAATCATACATTGTGAATGGAAACAAGATGATTGATTGATTATGTGCTATCAAGTCATTGTTGACTCCTAGCGACCACATAGATAGATTTCCTCTATGACAATCTGTCCCTAACAAGGTCTTTCAGGACTTCCAGTGCTCCACCCATTGCCACTGTAACTGAGTCCATCCACCTTGCTGCTGTGTGTGTTTGTGTGTGTGTTTAATCCACTACAAGTTCTTCCAGGAACAAATTTGCTCCCAGAAGATCCATAGCAGGACAAATGCTAGTAGAAACAAAGTTGGGCATGGATTTCTCCTGTTTCAGAAAATATCCATGATAAGAACAGATGGAATTTGGACATTCCTCCTAAAATGTATGAGGGGGGTAAGGAATCTCTTCTACATTTCTATTGCTCTTTCAAATTTAAACGTTCAAAGTGCCTATAGTGGGATTGAGATTTTGTAGAGTAGAAACTTCTACCCAACACTTTCTGGGGATATGTCATATTATCCTTCCCAAAATCCTGGTGATGGGAAATAAATAAAAAAGGAAAGGAAAACAGGAAAAAATGTAACATTTTAAAATAATTTTAGAAGCTTGGCACCTATCAGCTTTTGTCATAACGAGCCTAAAACTTAGAACTTAAAGGGTTGTTTGTTTGTTAGAAAATAAATGTTTCATTCAGGCATGAAGGCATTGTAGGATAATAATAACACATCACTCCTACTTTTGCACTGTGAATAAATATTCTACGTCGTATAGTATAAGGTCTTTTCCTTCTCCACACTCCTTTCAAAATTTGGAATATTTATTCCGAAGAAGAGTGTGTGAAGAAGAAATTGGAATGCATATACATAAACAAAACACAACACACACACAGACATCCAACACAATGATGTGAATGCGGATAGCATTCCTTCCAAGCTATCATTTCTCCCATAATGGAAGCATCACCCTGAACTACCTTCTTGACAAACAATGATTACATTGAATTCTTCATTGGGTGTATGCTTTTCCATATCTTTTTAACAGCCTGTGCTGAAATGATGCGGGTTGCTTCCTGACACAACAAGCTCCAGCCATCTGTTCTCACTAGCACTCCCCTCCCCTCCTTCCCAAATAATTCAAATCAAAATCTATTGATGTGGTTTTGGGGAAATGCAGGTTTGTATTCATTGGTTTAGGGGAGAATTGGTTGAACTACCTCAACTGTGCTTTCAGTCAGGAGACAACTTAACTTGTTTTAATACAAGCAGCCACAAAAACATTATGGAAAAGAGGCCAAGAAATTTGGAACGCTGGCTTCCCAAAAGCGGGTTGTCCACTTCCTTCTTAAAGGCCTCCAGTAAGAGAAATCCACCACATTTCTGTGTAATTAGTTCCATTGTCCAGTAAGTCTTATTGCCAACCCTTCTTCCCAAATGTTCTTCTGAAATCCTCTAAGCTGTAATTTAGTTCTAGATAGACTTCTCTCCTAGATTAGAGTAATGTGAACAGGCAACTATTATCCATTACCTGGTGACATCGCAGTTAGACTACTGTACTGCAAAACATCTGTGTGGGGCTACCTTGAAGAACACCTGGACACTTCAGCTGGTGCAAAATGTTGCATCTCAATTGATGATGGGTATACAGGATCAGGATCAAATTCTGTGTGAAAAATCCAGACTGATAATAGCTTTTTCAACTCAGTTGAAAGTTAGCTTTAATCAGCGGAGCTCTAAATGCCTTAGAGTCGATCTGGGAGAATTCGCTATCTCACTGAACCTATTGAGCATAAAGTTAGCAAGGAAGTCAGTTTTTCTTCATCACTTCCCAGCTATGGAGTTCATTCCCTTGGGTGCTGTGCCTAGCCTCTCTTCTGCCCAGCTTCAGGAAAATAATCTGCAGTTTCCTTTCCAACTAAGACATTTGATCCAAGTTAATAATTTATTTGGATATTGCTGTTACTGAGCTTTTAACTGTTTCATGTTTTGCATTGTGTTGAACAGTTGGCCATCTTGAACACTTTATGGCTAGAAAAGTAGGACTGAAATCTACCTATCAAATAATAATTAAAAATATTCCCTTGATCTGCAGTCTGAATTTTTCTTTCTCATATTGCTCAGAAGAATTATAAACCATGCTTCATCTCTTCCTCCCTTCGTTCCCCCCACCAAAGTTCATCTCTGGAGATAGAAAAATAGGATTGTACATATTTGATGAAGATTCATGTTCATTGAGCATTAAAGCATATATCTAGAGTGAGATATGAACTAGAAGAGAATCCACAGTAAACAGAAATTTCTCATCCACCATCAACCACCATCATTAAGTGTGACTTTCCTGCGGCCAAATATTCCCACCATTGGACACTAGTATTCTGCAATGTTAATCTGAGTCACCATCTCTCTTTCTCTCTCTCTCTCATTCTCCCCATGACCAGATGCTATTTAAAAGCAACAAGAGGAAATGCAGAAATATGGATACAAATTTAAAGCAATGAGTAACCAAACTAGAGACTCTCGGAGCTGAACAGTAGGATGTGATCTGTTTCAAAATTACTGAGATGGAATGGTAAATCTGTTTTTGTACCTCCTTGTGTGTGCTTGACCCTTTTCCCTTTGGCCACGTTTCAAATCCAAATATTTTCCCACCTAAGAGGAGGAAGATACACAGTAGAGATCAGCAGAATGAAAAAGATCAGCAGAACTTTTTCTTGTTGCTACTTTTTCAGCATCTTCTCCAATTTAGTCCTAAACTTAATTGAGCAATATCAAGACAGTGGGGCAGGGGGTGCACACATAACAAGTGTTTCCAGATTTAAATTGTTAAAAAAAAAAAAACTTGATGACCTAAACATCTTTTAAGCTGAGCACCGTTTGTCAAAGAGTTGGTCCTTGCTTGGGCTGAAGTTGGGATGGTATCTAAACTTAAGGAAGGATATTACGGAGGACCAGTTTGATGTAACGTTTAAAGGTATCAGGCTAGAAACTAAGAGGCTGTGAGTTCTAGTCTTGCCTTAGACATGAAGGCAGGTGGGTGCGAATCACTCTCTCTCAGCCCTAGGAAGAAGGCAAGGGCAAACCATTTCTGAAAATGTTGCCAAGATAAACTGCAAGGACTTTTCCAAGCTGAGATCAGGAATTTAGACTGACTCCACTATTTATAATTTGCATATTTTATTGCTACAGAAATTATGAGCTCAAGCAGACTTTTGGCTTTGCACGTACCACATGAAAGTGATTTCAGCTGTCTCCCAGTCCATATTCCATCATTCTCCTCCAAGCTGACCATTTATGCTTGGAAATGCTTTACAACATAGAATAAACCCGTGGAATCCAAAATGTTATACCAACCTATCCAATTCCATTTTCCCAATATATTTGTCTCCTTCTCTATCCTGATCCCCTCCACATGTGATGGACTTCAACACCCATCCTCCCCAGTCAGCACAACTACTTGCTTGAACTGCCAAGAAATGATGGGAATGAAAGTCCAATTTAAATGAAAGCATCAGGTTGGAAAAACTCACTCTGTCTCTATCAGAACTCACCTGCAGGCTGAAATTCACACTTCAAAACTTTGAGATATGGTTCACTGGTCTCAAGATAGGTGACATAATGACATAGTAAGAAAAAGTGTGCTCTTCCTTTGTTCCGCCAGCAGCCAGTCAAGACATTATCAGGCAATTAATGCTACATCTGTTCTGTTCTCTCTGTTCTGAATATCGTTGGTGGTATTTATTTATTTTTTGTTATATGTTGTAATTGGTATAAGATTGCTATTGCATTTCAACCCTTGCAATTAACTTAAAAAATGCAGATTAAAAAAAAATACTCATCTATATAATGAAAGAAGTCTTACAACAATGTTGCCACATGGTCATTCCAGGAAGTGCAGCAAAACTATAGAGAACACAGGATTGTTAATGACTTGCAGGGCATTTTGGCCGTTCAAAGAAGTAAAAAGCCAAAAGCATTAATAATCCTATGCCTTCTCAATGGTAAATTGGATATTTTTGAAAAGAAGAAAGATACAAATATTCTTGGATATTTTAATAAGGATATCAAAAAAGATTCCTTCTCTTATTTGTCCACAGGGAAAGAACTTCTCTTAGCATAATCCACACGATTGTTTTACATTTCTAATTCTGAGTTAGACAAACCATCATCCTGTCAGTATTCAAACTTCATCCTAATGTTCATCCAGATACTCCTTAGATAGTATCTAATAAAATTACTCTTCATAGGCCTAAAGTAGAAGGCATAATGTAGAAAAAATCTGTCTCTAAAATATATCTGATGATTTTAGGTATATGTTCCTCTCTGGGCAACCTTCCTGCATTTCAGAACTTTCAAATGAACCTGTGGATTGAGACATATCAAAACAAAAGACGCAGAAGCTGGTGGATTTTAATGAGTTACATCGGTGTTGTTGCAGTTATCATTGTTTGTTTGTCTTTTTTTTTTACTTTTACTTGTTGAAGAAGAGATGGAAAACTCAGCTGGATCAAAACCAAAGTCAGTATTTGCACATCCCCTGAGAAGGAAAATTGCTGAGCTCTGCCTAGCTCTAATGGCTTGTAATTTGCTAACACGCCTTAAGGCTTGCAAAAGGCATGACATACATCATGTCATAATAATAGTACCTGTCGATATGAAATATACAACTGCCATTCCTTTAGGAATCCTTGACACCAAACCTTGTTAGGAGGGGCAAAATTTATTTTCTTTGAAACTGAGGCTCGACTCCCAACAGCCTTCTCCTCTCCCCCTGCTTTGTTTCCCTTAAATAACAGCTAACCAATGTTGGCATTCGGTGACATTGCTCAAGCCCCTCCATTCAACTGAGGGCCACATCAGCCAGGCTGGACAATCTGAACTGGAAACAATGCTGTCTCAGACAAGACAGTGGTTTAAATTAAATTCAGGAGAAATTAGTTTCATGCCTATTCATATGTCGGATTAATGTTGTAGAAGCAGCTGATAAGAGGCTTGCGGGTGCCAGTTCTTTAGCTGTTGTTTGGACATCATGTTGTACGGTGAACATAGTTCATAGAGACTGGTCCACCCTACTTAATCACATGGAAAAACACATTGGATAGAACTCTCTTTCTCCCTCTGACTTCCCAAGCTCACTATTTCTAATTAACCCAATGAGACCTTTTGGGGCATTGTTATTCGGTAAGCATAGAAACATGTGCTACGTCTTTTGTCCCTGCAGCCTCAGCATGTTTATCCAGCAAATCTGCAGTGGAAATGTTTATGTGCTGAAATGCAGTCATTATAATACAGCAGAGAGCCAATGTGATGAAGGGGCTTCAGGACTGGATTAGGGACAGGGGTACTGGGCATAAATCCCCCACTCAACTCTGTAATGCAGTGTTTCTCAGCCTTGGAAACTTTAAGATGTGTGGACTTCAACTCCCAGAATTGAAGGCTGGGGAATTCTGGGAGCTGAAGTCCATGCATCTTAAAGTTCCCAAGGTTGAGAAACACTGCTGTAATGCTTGGACCAATGGACCAATCACTGTATTTAAGCCTAACTTATCTGGCATGGTTTTTTGAGAGGAGAATATTGGAAAACAATAGATGCCACCATAAGAAACCAAATGGGATTCAAGTCTAATCAGCCATTCCCACATCGAGTCCAAAAGATTGAACATGTAGAGGATTTCTACCCAAGAATTCTGTACTAGATTCAGCCTAATGCTGAACAGCTGAACTGATTTATTTCTGACTCAGTGCAGTGTGTCTGGAATCCTGCAAAGTTCAATGTTCTGCGGGGGGGCGGAGTGAGAGATGGTGTGGCTCCATTTCCCCACCGGTGGGAACTCTTGCTTGAACATTTCCTATAGGCTCCTGAGGTTTAGGGCCTGAAACAGTGTGCCAGCTTAACCGCTTCACCTTCTTCTTAGAGTTTAGAAATTATTTGTTTGTTTTATTGTTTAAATGTGTTACAGCTGCCCACTCCAGTTGACTCTGGGCAGCTCACAAAACATCAAATAAGCAGTTAGAACAGTTTTAAAATAAATAAAACAAAACAGACAGCCTAGTCTAAAAACAGCCATAACAATCACAATCAAACACGATAGGTGCCCCACAGACACATTAACATGAGGCCTGGGAACAGAGCCAGGTCTTAACAGTTTTCTGGAATCCCAGGAGAATGGGCAACATCCAATCTCTGGGGCTGTACAAGAGAGTGGGTGCTGTGACAGAGGAGGCATGCATGGGGAGCAATGACAAAGTTTTTGTTAGTTTCCCTCTTTTTTCATGATGGAACAAGGGAGTATGCAAAAACCAAGCTCCTCTCCTCTCCTCTCCTCATTGACAAAAGGTCACTTCTACTGTTGTCCTCTTGTGCATACTCTGATGGAAACCAGTATGAATCTTCCTCCATTTCTGGATTGTGTTTGGAAATAATGATGCAAAGATTCCAGTCCCTAAGTTAAGACTTGCTAAATATGAGACTACATTGGAAATGACTGAATGACCAAAAGGACACTCATTTGAGGACAATAATGTTCACATTTTGGACAGAGAAGATAGGTGGTTTGAGAGAGGAGTGAAGGAATCCATTTATGCCAAAGTGGAAAATCCTTCCCTCAATAAAGGTGGAGGCCTCAGACACAACTTGTCCCCCATTTTCCAGGCTGTCCTTTCAACAGTCCCCAAGAAAATTAAGAACAGTTCAAAAGTGCACCAGGAAGGCAACAATTAACATCCCCCTGGGGATGAGTGAGGGATTAGGAGTAGACATCTACATCTCAAACACTCTACTAATCACATCTCCTATTGTCCCTCAACGAGCCTATCATGGTAGTAAGAAACACAGCCAACCTGGAAGACTTTTATGGGGTCCCCCAAACCAACTTTTTAGACTGAAGAAGCTGCTTGGACAAGTAGCAAAACGTCTCTACTAAAAAGAAAAGAAGCCTAGTTGCCATGACTCAACCTCCAGACAATTCCACCTGGATGACTGAGAATCTTCATAAAGATAAACATTGTTGACCAAAGTAACCAACATTTCATGGGAACATTATTTACTGATAATAACAGTTATAGCTAAAGAGGTCAGTGATAAGAACATGCTCATTAAGTCTAGTTGATGGCACAGATCATCATCCAACTAATTTTGAGCACTGCTGTACAGAACCTGGCAACACCTGGTATCTTGTAGCAGGGATGACTTGGTGCCCTTTGTCAAAAGAAGAGAAGAGATCAAGTTTTGCAGTAGCATTTTAATAACAGGACTGAAGATTGATAATACAGATGTAATTGTTCTAAAAGAAATTCCTATTAGAATCTTGCATAAGAGAAAAGAGTATTCTTTTTTGACTGATAAAGTAAAACAGAAAAAGATCCTATTTCAATGAGACAAATTGGAACATGTGATTTTTACTTTTAAACAGCAAGATTTCAATTGAATTGTGTCCAGAAGGTGAGGGAATTTCTAGAAAAACTTAGAAACACCAGCTATTTTGGATCAGATAAAGAGAAAAGAAGAAGAGTTAAGGAACTAAACAAATTAAGCTTTTACAACAACAGATTATCTATGTTAACTGTAAGAGAAATGGAAATAAAAATGAACTATGGAAAGCAAAAAAATTTGCAAACAAACCAGGGAAGTGGTTGGCATATAAATTACAAAAAGAAAAAGAAAAGAAAATGATATTGAAATTACAAGAGGGAGACACTATATTAATGCATAGTGCAGCTATACAAAAAGTATTTCATCAAGATTATTCCAATTTGTATAAAGGAACTGACATCTCTTTGGATAAAACAGATGAATATCTAAAGAAACAAAATTTTCTTTAGAGGATTACAGAGGTACAGAAACAGATTATGAATGGACTGATAACAATAAGGGAAGTTTCTGAAGCTATAAAAAATATTAAATCAGGAAAGGTGCCTGGACCAGATGGATTATCAGGTTCTTACTATAAATGTTTTGAGGATGAACTTTTACAACCTTTACAAAACATAATGAATTCTATCTTAGAAGGAGAAAAGAGGCCAGAGAGTTGGAAAGAGGCCAAGATAGCACTAATACCTAAAGAGGGACAAGATTTGACTTTAACAAGAAACTGTAGCCAATATCATCATTGAATAATGACTACAAGATGTTTACAACAATTCTAGCTGATAGACTGAAAATAATTTTGCAAGAATTAATTCATGAGGATCAATGTGAGTTTTTACCTAAAAGACAGTTAAAGGGCAATGTTAGAAATGTGTTGGACATTTTGGAATATTTGCAGCAACGTAATGAAAAACAAGCTGCATTGATTTTCTTAGATGCAGAGAAGGCCTTTGACAATTTGAGCTGGGCTTTCTTGTTCAAAGTTTTGGAAGATATGAACTTTGGATGGAATGTTATAAAATGGGTAAGATCGATCTACACTTCACAGAAAGCACAAATCATTGTTAAAGGAGATCTAACAAAGCCTTGTGAGATACAAAAAAGAACAAGACAGAGATGCCCACTGCCTCCTCTCTTGTTTATACTGGTTCTTGAAATACTGAATAGAGATGTAAGACAAGATGAGAGGATTGTGGGAGTAAAGTTTAATAAATAAACTTATAAGCTAATGACTTTTGCAGATGACTTGGTGTTGGTTTTGGAAGATCCTTTAAAGGAAATTGAAACATTAATGGGAAAACTAAAAGAATTTGCTGCATTAGCAGGTTTTAAGATCAACAAACAGAAGATGAAGGTGTTAACAAAAAACAAGAAAATAGAAGATCAAGCAGAATTGATGAATAAAATGGGTTTTAAGATTAAGAAAGTAAAATATTTGGGTATCACTATGACAAATATGAATTGTATGTTATTTCAAAATAACTATGCTAAGACATGGAATGAAATTAAAAAAGACATGTTAAGATTGGAGAAACTACAATTGTCATTGCTGGGGAGAATTTCTGTGATAAAAATGAATGTCTTACCTAGAATGATGTTTTTGTTTCAGACAATGCCTGTTTTGATAACTGTTGCCCCATTTAAACAGTGGCAGAAGAAAAAAAAATGAGTTAAATATAGTGTTACATGATGCAAAGGAAAGAGGTGGATTGGGTCTACCTGATTTGAAATTGTATTTTGCAGCTTCCTGTTCTGTTTGGGTGAAAGAGTGGGTGCTGCTGAGAAATAGAAGACTTTTAGAGTTAGAATAACATGACCTGAGATTTGGGTGGCATGGATATTTGTGGTACAACAAAGTCAAGGTTAATGTGGATTTTAAAAATCATTATGCTAGATGTGCCATATTGAAAATATGGAATAGATACAAGTCCAGGTTGTGCCCAAAAACACCTTTGTGGCTCTCAGCACAAGAAACATTTTATAGACAAGAAATAATAGGCAAACACATATGGCTAATCTATCATGAGATACTAAATTTAGTCAAGGGGAATACAAAATAAAATCAAGAGAAGAACTGGTGGCAGAGGGATATGGTGGCTGCTGGCTTTCTTATCTAGAGTTATTAGAAAGATTTAAAGTAAATAAAAGAGTTGAACATTGTAAGACTGAGTTTGAAATAGAATTGTACTGTATACCCATGACGAACATGTAATTGCTAAAACGTATAATCTTTTATTGAAATTTGAAACAGAAGAAGAAGTGAAAGAATGTATGATAAAGTGGGCTAAAAATTGGTTATAATACACAGATGGAACAATGGGAAAATATGTGGTTGAAAGGATTGAAATATACACTATGTTATAACCATAAAGAGAATTTTTAGCAAATGATATGTCACCAGAGAAATTGTCTAGAATGTATAAAGGCACTTCAAATTGATGTTGGAAATCTGAACAAGAAGAAGGGACATTTTATCATGTTTGGTGGATGTGTAAAAAAGCTAGAAATTTTTGGTTCACATGCAAACAGTGATTCAGAGGATTTTAAAGATTAATATACAACTGAAACTAGAGATCTTTCTTTTGGGATTGATGGACAAACACTTGGAAAAAAGTCATGGAACCTTGTTTTTGTATAATTGCAGCAAGATTATTCTATGCTCAAAGATGGAAAGATTCGGCACTACCCACAATGGAGGAATGATTGGTGAAGATGATGGAATTTGCTGAGATGACCAAATTGACTTCTTTGATCAGAGAAAAGGCAATATCTATATTTGTTGCTGACTGGAAACTTCTCATGGACTTTTTGTGGAAAACAGAAAAAAATGAATTTATGGTTTGTGGTTTTGATGATTAGACAGGAGAGTCATGGTGTAACTTTAGAGTAAAAGGTAAATTTATAATTGGACTTATAACTACGGTAAAGAAGATTGGAAGCCATTTCTTTCTATCTTTTTTCCTTTCTTTTCTATTTTTCTTTTCCTTTTTTCCCCCTTTCTTGCACTTTTAGCTTTCTCTTATTTCTTTTTCTTTTCTCTTTTTACTTTTATATTAGTTTGTATTCGCTTTTATTTTCCTTTTTGAAACTTGTAATAAAATTACATATATATTAAAAAAATGAAAGCAGCATGGAGGTGTAGAATTGTCCTGTCCTGAATATTTATACAGTAATGGTGAGATGAGGCTAGTACAAATCTCAAAATGGGACAAAAGATAAACAGTGCTGAGATTTCTCTTTCATCCTAATAATAATAATAATAATAATAATAATAATAATAATAATAATAATTATTACTACTACTACTACTACTACTAGTGCAAGAGTACAAAAGAAAACCAAATGAGCGTATTGGTATATGAAACTATTGTTTTACTGGGGATTTGGAGCTGTTAAACATTTTCTTAAATATGTCCCAATTGGACAGATTTCATGTTCTATCTGATTGGTTAACTTGTTTTTGCAAAAGGATATGTGCCAGCTAAAGTGTGCCACATTTTATCAGTCCATTCTTTCCTCTGTTAAATTCTGCTACTGTTATTAATTCTTGTTGTGAAGCATCTGAGCTGTATGATGGAATCCTATCCCCAAAGGTGAATAAAGAATGCAGTTCATTTAAGTCAAATTTAGACAGTTTCATAAATGGAACTAGAACAGTCAATTCCAGGACGGATTTGGGAATTTTCCTTTAATAAACCAGACAATATTTAGAACTGATTGCAAATTGGGATGGACAAACCTGTCTATTTCACTTTCTGTAACATTTGCTTAAACAGAGGCTTGTTCCATCCCATTTCTGCATCCTATTTTTTTAAAAGGCTACTCTAAAATTTGTGGAATGTTTAAATCGTATTTATTTATTTACTTTTTTTGTTGTTCAGTCGTTAAGTCATGTCCAACTCTTCGTGACCCCATGAACCATATCACGCCAGGCCTTCCTGTCCTTCACTGCCTCCCTGAGTTTGCTCAGTTTCATGCTCATTGCTTCAGTGATGCTATCTAACCATCTCATCCTCTGCCATCCTCTTCTCCTTTTGCCTTCCATCTTTCCCAGCATCAGGGTCTTTTCCAAAGAGTCCTCTCTTCGCATTAGGTGACCAAAGTATCTGAGCTTGAGCTTCATTATCGATCCTTCCAATGAGCAATCAGGGTTGATTTCCTTTAAGATTGATTGGTTTGACCTCCTAGCAGTCCAAGGGACTCCTAAGAGTCTTCTCCAGCACCACAATTCAAAGGCATCAATTCTTCAGTGCTCAGCCTTCCTTATAGTCCAGCTCTCACAGCCATACATTGCTACTAGAAAAAACATAGCTTTGATTATGTGGATGTTTGTCGGCAAGGTGATGTCTCTGCTTTTCATTATTCTGTCTAGGTTTGCCATAGCTTTCCTCCCAAGGAGCAAGCATCTTTTAATTTCATGGCTGCAGTCTCCATCTGCAGTGATCTTGGAGCCCAAATAAATGAAGTCTGTTATTTACCTTGTATCCCAGCTATTTTCGAGTTCAAGGTGATTCATATAGGGATCTCTCTGTCTCTCTCTCTCTCCCCCCCAATATCCACATGATGGGGAGATAAATTTCGTTTGGAGAGAGTGACTGATCCAAAGTCACTCAATGAACTCCATGGTCAAGTGGAGATGGAAGCTGGTTCTTATCACTCCTCACTTGCTTTGTGATAATACTACTACAAAATATTAAATTGCTGCTGTGCAGCTTGGTTCTCATTGGGCACAGGGAGAATGTAATCTGTAGGACACTCAAAAATATTTTCTAAAATAATATTTCAAGTGTATTAATGCATTATCCAATTGTATTTATTTGTTAAATTTACATCCCAGCTTTCATTCACAAGCTGAAGACAACATACCTACAGCTCCCTCCTTCAATTTTTCCCACCAACAATCGTGTGGGATAGATTGGACTGAGAGAGAGGGACTAGCCCAAAGTCACTGGGTGTCCACAGGGCAGTCCCATACCTGAACACAATACCACGATTTGGCTCCAACCCTGTTGGTCTTTATCCACTGATTTTGTTATTAGAACAATGGTCTGTGAAAGAGATAATGAGCTTGGCAATTGGCATAAAGTATGTCTCACCACAGCTTTTGTTATTTCATGTGGATGGAATAGTAAGAATTTAGAGTGGCTTATGGATAACCTTTAAGAGGGTCCGTGATGCGATGCGAGGGATCCCTATTATATAAATGTTGAATCATTAGTGTAAGTCCAACTACATACATTTGTCCATTAAAAAGACAGCAGGCAGAAAGCAGAAATGTGTGACCTAAACATCCATGCTTTAGAAGTGAAGAGTTTGATGTTGGAAATTCATTAGACATGCACATTTACATGCACATCCCATATGGAAAGAGAGAAAGAGATACATTTAATGGCAGAAGAAATCTTAAAATCAAAGGAAGAGATATTTCTCCAGGGAAGAATGAAAAAGAGGACTGTGGTTGCTTTGATATGCGATATACTTGGTCTGTTATCCTACTGAAGCTTTTTTATCTCCCCACCGGCTGTAACACCATGGAAACAAAAGCTGAACCATCCCCCACCCCCCCCACCCCCAGAATGTGTCTGAGCTTTTCTCTCCCCTTACCTTCCATTCTTCACACATCTCAACTCAAGGCTGAGGGGAAGACCCTGTTGAAGAATTTCCTCTGAAGGTCCCCTGATTTTTTTTGGGGGGGGGGGGGCAGCTGCCATTTTAATCTCAAAATGCCTAGGACTACTCAACCTGGGTTACACAAACCTGGATGGCTACCGGGTGGCAGAAAACTGGTTGTATCTGTTTGCTGTCACCTAGGAGTCATTCAGATGTTTGCATTCCAGGTTTGGTAGCCCAAGCAAGATGCTAAGATGATTGCAACACATACCCACCCACCCACCCACCCATCCATCCATCCATCCATCCATCCATCGCAGGCATATGTGGCTCTTTCTTATCTATTCTATCCCCCACCCCACCCCCATGACCCTGTAAAATGGGAAGGCCGAGTGAGAAATACTGACCAACTCAGTACATGTTATATTTGGCAGCAGAAGAGGAATTTGATCCAAAATCTTTTTTATTCTGTTGTTGTTTTTTCTGCCTTTCAGCCCTTATTCAGCTTCCTCATGTATTGTCCTAAAAACAGGCAATAGCCAGTGTGTTCATTGCAATGATGGAGGATCATAGTTTAGCACATCTGAAAGATACCAGGTTAAAGGAGGTCATTTTGCTTCCTTTAACCCTTTGACTTATAATGGTAGTCATTGCATTGCCATATGAGCTGACTTCAGCTAGAGCTGCTATTAAATTTTCTAATTGCACAGATCTAATACTCAGCAAATAAGAATCTAAGCGAGAATAATAACAAACTTGTCCATAAACCATTAAATGATAACAATTATCCGGTTTTCCCTACATGTGGGCTGACTGTCACACAACCCTCTCTGCAAGCAAAGGAAACAAATGCCAGCTTACATGCCAGACTGGCCATCCAAATTGTCCATGAAGACTCAGGGCTTGTTATCACATAGACACAGAGAAATACTTCAGGCCCTCCTACTTTTCAGGGGACAGAAAATTTGACTCCTTAAAAACTTAAAGGCAGAAATGGACGAAAAAGCTGTGAGCTAAGACTGGAAACAATAGGAAAATAAGAACATTCCATGCAGACTTTTATTAAAGTTTGGGCTTCCAGGAATCTGTGGGATGTCCACATAATTGAGACAGAGAGGACATCTGTTTCAAGGGTATGCTAAGCAACAAGTTTATCTGGGAGCCTACATCTAAGATTAAGAATTAATATTTCCTGTCCTATGTTAAGTCTAATGTCTAATTTCTCTGCACAATTTAGACAATTGGGTTTTAGGACAACCTTGAAAGAAACCTGAGGTTGGGTACAAGAAATTACTAATTGGATTCCTGAGATCTGTCTAATTTGCAGTTTGGAGGAGGACAGCAGTTAAGGTGACCCCTAGAAGATGGATGGTGGCAGCTGGAAAGTTACCAAACTGCTATTGCAAACCAGGAGACGGGGACAGGGTGGGAAGACACTGTAGTGGAAGGCATGTGCGAGGAGGAGACTGGAATGGAGAATCAAGGTTATCAGGAGGGACGGGGAGCATTCCTGAGCAAGCGCTTCCTCAGCCCACAGCAGGACCGTGAGAAGGTGAAGAAGCTAAGACTGGCCCCTCCCTAGAGTCTCATGGGGTATAGCCACTAATTGCTTTAGCATAGTTTGAGGCTGGCGATATTCTGTCTATTAGGTGCAAGCTAATAAAGGGACTGGACTGGACTGCCTCGTTGTCATTCTTGGGCTGGGCCTGACACATAGAGGGCTTTGGGGAGACAAGGTTTGAGGGCTCCAGCTGTCCACCATACAAGCTTGGCTGGATGCAATACATAAGAAACGTGAGAAATGCTTTCTTAGTAAAAAAAAAAAAAAAAAAAAATGCTCTAAAAGATGCCTCATAAAATCACAAGCAATATTTTCATGAATATAAGGTACACCACTAGCTAAATCGGTGAACCTTGATGTTTACTGGGATGATGGAAGATTGTAGGCAATGACTATTAGGGGAGGCTATTCTAGACAGAAATGGAGGTGGCTACACAGTAAAGTCCCTGAAAACTGCCCCTTTGTTTCTGTCACAAATTCAAGGATATTGGTGAACAATTTAGTACCAACTGAAGGCTCATTAAGGAATATTTTAACTGCATTATGTAAGTTTCTCGTGAGAAGGTTGTTGTGACAGAATCCAGAAAATGAAGTAAAAGGTTATTTCACTGGAGCCATGCAAGGAATGGACGATGCATTCTGGGTAAATGCATAATAACAACATCACATTTGGCACATAAGGACCTTTCCCCCAATTAGACTGTTGTTAGTGATAAGCCAATTCATTTTGAATAGAGACTTGAATAGCTTAACATAAATCCGGGCTTTGATTGCCAGCAGCTCTTTCTCAGCCATTCTTGTTCCTGAAAAATACTTTCACATTAGACCTGGTCATTCTGTATAAAAAGCGTGTGAAGCGACTTGTTAAATATATCATGAACAAAAACTTCTGTTTGCAGCAATACAAAATGGATTTAACATCATTTCCAAGTATGACAGTGCATGTAATCCTGCTCAGCAGTAAGAGTAAAATCTCATTAAAAGAAAGCAAAATCTAAAATATCTGATACAATCATCTTCCGAGAAATGTTGACTTCACCAATACTGAATGAAGTTTCATTGTTTGTTATTGTTGGAATGCTCTTTCAAATAGCTGCTTTAGAAAGAACATTTTTGAAAGGTCCCATTTACAATCTCAAAATAGCTACAGGAAAAAAGAGAGCAAGGGAAAGAAAACAAAGTGTGCCACTCATACTAGTGGTGATAGATAAAGGAAGTCATGGCCCATGACTCGTGGACTGGAAGAATACGTGTCAACTCTTCCTTCAACCATACTACAATATACTGTATTGAGTTGCACCAGAGTTAGAACCAAACATTTCATCTTGTTCAGAAGTGCAGAAAATTAAATTCTCCCGGAATGGGCACTGAATTCCTAAATTCTAGAATAATGCCATGCTAAAATTTGTCCTGCAGTTTCTCAAACGTGTTTTTTTTTTTACTTACAAAGGAAATTTCTGTTTTCTATCCCAATCTGAGCTCAGGTGAGAAGATATTTCAAGATCTAGAGAAGATTCACAGAAGTGCTACAGTTTTAGGACGGTGGAAGGTGGTAAATTATATTTCCATCCTGGCATACTGTACATGAACAGACTGCACTTTCAAGATGCTGATTGTGATATCCCAGCAAAGCCCAACTCTGGGCCTGTTTCACAGATAATGAGCAATTAGTGAACGTTTGTGAAGAGCTTTGAAGATGCTAAGTGCTGCATAAGTGTTAAGCATTATTATCAGGGTGGATTATTTGCCATAACATTACAACTGTGTCAAAAAGGCTCTGCAGACCTATCTAAGCATTTTATGCAAACACACCAAGAGTCTTTAACTATCAAAGGCCTCAAGGGGAGACACTGTGCTTAGGATATGCAAAAACAAGGAGCAGAATATGAAGACAATCTGCTCAGATTCACAGAATATGTAGACATGTTGAAACCAATTGTCCCATTCCCACAGCTATCTTCAAGGCCATGCACATTTTCTACAAACCCATCTTCCCACCATGGATGTGCTGTCATCCCATCACTGTCCCATGTCCTAGACCCACTTCTTATTTTATTTTTTTAAATAAAGAAATACATAAGCACATAAATAACAGATGGAAATTCAGTTGCACCATCATAGCTGCTGTCTTGATCATATTCTACACATACCTCTGCCAGCGTTTTTGATTCAATTTCCAGAAAGTGCTTCGGAGTGGTGGGTATGTAAGCAGAGCATCTGTCTGCAACACCTTAAATCAGATATGCATTATCCTAGAAAAAAACATCCTTGCTTGAGGGTGTTGCAGATTGACTTAAAAGCACCCCACATCCTTAAAACACACACACAGCTTTGGAATGACTGAATTTCATGAGCATTGGGCACAGTTGCAAGATGGTAGTTGGAAGTCAACAGAGTGACTTTGATCTAAAAATGGTAATTTAAAAAAGGGGATGTAGTATTATTTTAAAAGAATAGACAGGATAAACATGCTTGGTGAATCAGGAAAGCACAGGTATTTTTTACATTCTAACCGTTTTTCCACATTCACTGCCTACATTCCACGTCTCTAATTTCCTCGAGATAAGCAGAATGGAGGGAGTGCATGTTGTAGCTAATGGTCAAATGTTATATATAATCAAAGCTAATTTACAATAATATCGTCTCACTATTAGTGTCTATGAAGGATGTGTGGGTTGTTGTTGTTTTTTTTCCCCCTGATAGCCAAAACCTAGAGAAAAGATAATGCTCTACATTTAGTGGTTATAGCAATATTGTTTTGGACAGAGCTAAAGATAAATACTTGTTTTTTAAAGTGATGAACACAGGCATCATCTGTGTCCAACACAGTGGAATAAAAATAAATGCAAGACTTGGGTCTTGTGTTAAACATTTTCTTGCATTTTTTAAAAAAAAAACTCTACAAAAGGAACTTGAGATGAATCACATCTCTGCTTTTTTTCTGGATGCCCATTAACTGGCTGGGCTCTGTAAAAAAAGGTCATTTCTTGGATGGATCTTGTATAGACATTTCAACAGATTTGATTCAAGTGGTAGAACTACCAGATCTGGTCTGCAAAATCCAGAAAATCATTAAAGGGTGGTACAGAGACAGAGGAAACTCCTTTTTTGCTGTTCTAGTAGTTGTGCAGAATTTTACATCTCAGATCTGATAATCTGATGTTTTCAACAGATCTTTCACTCTCTTCCCCCTCTCTTCATTACCTTCCTGAACATCTGGAGATCTTCCAGTTGAGCTATAAGGGAGAAGCAATGGGATATGACTGTTGAGTTACTTAGCTCAGCATCAGTTCTTTTCAGGTACTCAGTGATGTAGTAATGTCTTAGGTTTCTCCAAGTATGGTTGTATCTGACTGTCATCAATGATATTAAATAAGCACATGATTTACAGGGGGAGGAGGGGTTATGATACAGTCCAGGTATGATAGCCCTTCTTTAAGGATTAAGTAGCCACACCCTGATTCATTTAAGGATATACCTAATGGAGTTCTCTATCCCATTTCTAAAGCTCTGAACAGATTCTTATCCCTGGATTTCTTTTCCTCGGCCTCCCCATACATCTGATCAATGCTGTTTCTTATTCATCTTTAATTTGACCTGGGTTACACATGTGCAGCCTTGGTTGCTGCATGCATGAATGATTGGATCGAAATCATTGTTTTGACATTCTCTCTGATTAAGGGCTCAGCTCTAGGCCATTTGCACAAAGGAAGAACTGCTTCTCCTTGAACTGCTTGTTTACATGAAAGGACTCCTTGAAATAAAGGTTGTCACATGCTTCCAAACCACTGTGGCAAAGTTCTGAATTGTAATTATCTACTCTGAGATCTGGCAGAGTTCCAAATGAATGTACTGGCCCAAACACAACTGTTCCTATGCAGCGGTTCCTTGGCTGGAATTGAATAAAACAGGCATGTGAGTTATCTTTGCCCTAGAACATCCCTCCCTCCCTAAATGCTGGGCTCTAGCCAGTGAAGGTGCCCTTCCCAGCCATCAATACTCAATTAAAGATAATTCAGCAGGTGGATTGAGTTGAGTGCTTCCCATCCATGTTGTCTATTATGTGCAGATGAATTTAAAAGGAAATCCAGCTGGGCAGGAATGCTTGTGTGAGCACAGTGGTCAGAGGTAACAGGCAAGTAGGTTTGGGTCACCAGCTGTATGCAAGGTTGAGGAAAACCATGACACTTCTCAGTGATGAAAAGGGCAATAGGGACATACAAATGGGTAGAACTGTTAGAATGATTGCATAAGATGCTGAAATGACTTAAAGTTATAGATTTGCTTCCATTGCTGTTGGGTTGGCATTGACCATCCTTTCTTCTCCTCCTCAAAACATGTCATTCATTTTGAGTGATCTGCTCATGAGAACCTCATGAGAAAATTAATCTAGTCCTAATGATGTGCGCAATCCCCTTGAGACTACTTTTTCTGGTAGTATTTTATCTCATGCATGGTGATGAAGAGGAGAATAACCCAAGTTAACAGGAAGCCATAATGACATGTTCCACCTACAATTATCATGTTTTTGTTTTGTTTTGTTTAACTCAACCTCTTGATGAGTGATGTAGATATGTGTGTGTGTGTGCAATGACATCACTATGTGCTTGTCACCATTTGTGGTTTGCTGTGGATGCCACTGAAGCTACTTCTGTACTGTGGCAAAAACTACATAGATGTGTCCAGTAGGACCCAAGCAGTCATGTCAAACTTGAAGGAAACTTTACTTTTTAAAAAATAAAAATGGAAAAATGACAGTAATAGAACTTCCTCAGGAGCTGATTCATCTTTGTCATTTTACAACATGTTTTCAATATCTTCCCTTTGAAAAAGCACCTGAATTTGGGGGGGCAGGGGGAGAGAAGACAGAAAAAGAAGCAATTCTGACATGGTATTATGGAAGAATTTAAGCCGACAGATATTGACAGAAGTTAAATAAAAGATATAAATTATAATTCTGGGTATGTGGGCTTTAATCAGTGTAACCTGGCAAAGAACATACATGCCAAATTGTATCAGTGAATACTACAGTCTTTGTAGAAGTTTCCTGGAGTGCTCAGGTCTCCCTGGAATGTATAATATTGTTCATAGTACAGTAATTAAACTGAAGGTAAGCTTTTGGAACAAGGATGGACAGATCTTAAGTGTTTCAAAATCATATTATTGATTAACTAGCAAGATGTAGAGAAGTACATTGATGCTCCATCTGTTTTCCTGAGTTCAAAACTTTTTAGTTGACTTTTATTTTAATTTAATTTTATTTTCATTTTTACTAAAAAAAAAAAAAAAAATCAAATAGACCTGGGTGCAAGTCTTATAGTTTGGAGGGAGCACCAGATCAGACTGGAGGCCAGAACTGTTTATTTACTGCAGTGTATCTTAAACTTTTTTCTTTCAGGCCCCTTTCCCACTTTTAAAAATTATGGAGGACCCCAAAAGAGCTTTTGTTTCTATGGGTCATATTTTTATTTACTGTACTAAAATGTAAATTTGATGCGGTTGCTGCCACTACTGCTCCTTCTTGTTTGAAAGTATTTTAATATTTTATTATTTTTCAACATAGGCTGGCAACTAATTTTTATTTCATGGACCCCTGAGAGGGTCTTGGGGGACCCCCAGCGATTCTCAGACCACACTTTGAGAAACACTGATCTCATGACAAAGACTTGGACTAACAATACAGGTGGCTTTTTCAGGTAGCTGATCATGGATGCTGTGACAATGGAGTGAACTGTTATTTATTTAATTTGTTAGCAGCTCATTTCAACTCCCTAAGAGCTTTATTTACAAGATTTTTTTTTTTTAAGTGCAAAAATTACTTGGTTACATTTGGTTGCTATGTATTTTTGCTTGGAAGGAGTGGAATCATTTAGTATCCCATTTAAGGCAGTAAAATGGTTCAGAAGAATGATTATTGGCTAAGTCTAGTTGCTAATTAAATTTCCCACAATACTTTGGAACAATCTAAGTAGAGAGCATCGTGTGACATTAAAATGGAGACTTGAAGCATTGCTGCTGCCACTACGATACAAGCCCATCCAGTTCTTTGGATGTTTCAAGGATGTTTCAAGAAGGCATTTCATCCAAGCACCTCTCAAAGCCCCATTGACCTTACATTCTGTGAAGTCTAGCTCTCATCAGAACCCAAAATGGAAGCAGCTTTAAACATCTCACATTCCTCTAAATGGGGGGAAAAGCTGAGATGACACTGCATTGAAAATTAAGATAATACCTGTAGTAAATAAAAAGCAGAGGGGAATAAAGATATTATAGGTCTGTAATCTCCTCTGAGATGAATGGTTGGAAGGAAGTAGAGGAGGTAAAAAGGAGTCATCATTCTGAACAGAGCTGGCCTGCTGTTAAACATTAGCCAGCCACTGATGTAAGGGTGACTGCTACAAGTTGAACTTGTCGCTCATATTAGCAGCATTTTCACTAACAAAGGCTGGAGTGTTTCAAGCAGCAGCTGGAGCTGTGTTGGTCTGATAAGGCTTTCCAGAAGCCCTTCTGCAATGCCAGGTTAAGCCTCTACTTATCATCTCTCTTTTTGCCCACACCTTTCATGGATATCTCCTAGGTGAGATACACAGTGCTAGTAGAGTAAAAGAAGCCCACACACATCCTGCATCTTCAAATAATAATTTGCTTGTGGTATAGCACTTAAGATGTTATTCTTGAACTGGGGAGGCCCAAGTTCAAGTCCCACTCTACCATGGAGCTCATTGGGTTCCCTTTGGTGGGGTGGCCAAATGGAGAGGTTAGGTGTCATTCTAAATCACTTTGAGAAAAATCAGCATATCAATATAACAATACAATAAAATAAGTGACTTTACTGATGCTTCATTGAAGGGTTCCTGTTTTCTCGGGTGAGTGTGAGGGTACATTAATAACCTATCTGGTATTTAGTCACCTCCATACAAAATGGGAATACAAACGTTGGGCAGTGACAACTCTCACTGACAATATGTTGACCTGAACTGAGAAGGAGCAACAATTTTCTCAAAGCTAATGCTGTCCAATGGTGCTGGGTCTATAATTCCTAGAATTTATACCCATTCAGGAATTTTTGTGATTTATAATTCCAATACAGGACACCAGATTTAGGAAGGTTGAATGTAAACAAAGTTTACAGAAGTTGCTCCTGAAGCCAGTTCTTCCTGCTTCAAGTCTTTGCTTTTACATAATTGTTCCTTGACTTCTCCGTTCACCTCTTTAGCATTGGGAATTAATTTGAAATAGTCTCAACGCCAGATTTTACTGGAAGCAATGCACTATTAAATATTCCCAAGCAAAACGCTGTTCAAAGACATTTTACGCAATCAAGGGGCAGGCACAGAATTTAGATAAGGTGAATTAAAAAAACTCCTCAAATCTCAGAAGGAAAAGAGTTGGCTGAGGCAATAAAATAACTGAAGAAAGCCAACCTAAGTTATCAATGTGTTCTGTTATGAAAAGGGAGAACTTCTATATTCCAGACAGTCCTGCCTGTTATCAAGATTTTAAGTTGCAGTTTCCTCTTCCACCCATAAACTTTCTGCCCACCTCCATCCTGAAGTGAAGGCGCATTTTCAGAGGAGGAGGAGGAGGAAGCAGCAGCAAAGCCTTTTCTGCTTTTTGCTTGCTTTCATTGTTAATTTCATATGATTTGGTAAAGAAAGGACAATGACTCATACATGATTAATATGATACTTTTGGAATGGAAAGAGGAAGACCAGTTTTCCACTTCATGGATAAACATGTTTCCTAGTACTGATTTAGACGTCATTCAAGTCTCACCCACTTTGGTTGCACATCTCACTTTAATGCCTGATTCTCAGCCTCCTCTGCCCCCCATATCTGCAATATGAAGATAACAAAATTGGCCTAGCTGGTAGGACTTCTACTGGGATTATTTCAAAAGAAATGAACAAAGAAACCAGGTTTTATATTTATTTTATTTATTTATATTTCAAATTTGGTCACCGCCCATCTCACTAGGAAGTGACCCTGGGTGGTTCTTTGAATTCTCAGTGAAAAATGGGGACCAGCATGGCAGAGTATTTTGAACAGAGGTAGGCAAGTTGGTACTCTCCCAGAAAGCTTCATGGATATATCTATTAAGTCATCAATGATTGAGCTCAACTTGAAGGATCCTTTACTTTTATCTCAGTACCAAGATGCCCTAACAGGACTCCTTGGGGTATCAGTTTGATAGTTCTGCAAGTGAAGAATCATCTCTTCCCCATAATATTCTACTCTAGCCTCTTCCATTTCTTCCATCCTGCAACATTTTCTTCCCTTCCCCATCCCAGTTCCTAGAATATTCTACACTCTTTCCTCCTCTGTTTATCAGATGTCAAGCAGAAGTTGTTATTTTTTTAACCCTTTGGACTCTGCTTGTTTCCTTTTTTTTTTTTTTTTTCCATTTAGCTTTTTCCTCCAGGCCTCGGGTTAGTTTGGGCATACAGTGATTTATGAGAAGACATACGGTGTTGACCAAAATATGAGACGGGTCTACATATAGTTCTACAGAGGGAATGACAGAAAGAGAGAAGGCAAATGCAAGTAAATCCATGAATGATAATTTTTCTTTTGTATTCTCCCCAGAAAGAATCCTATTTCTGAAAAAGTTATTTATCAAATTTGCCCAAATCTGTGATAACTCTGGGTGGTATACAATATCAAAACAGATTAAACAACAGATAACAAGAACAAACGATGATCATCCAGAAAGAATAAAACAAACAAAAACAATTTCCACAAGAGCAGGCCACCCAAACTTGCCCGAGGCCTGGAGGAAAAGCCAAATTTTAAGGGCCATTTAAATGAAGTCAAGGTAGGGTTAATATGAATCTCTGGTGTGGAGAAAGATACTGTTCCAGCGGGCAGGCACCATGACAGAGAAGATCCTCTTCCTGGATCCAATCAGATGACACTGTTTAATTGACAGGACCTGGAGCATGACAATCCTTTCAGATTGAAGAGGATGGGCAGGCACTATAGGAGACAGACAGTCCCTCAGATAGCCAAGCCCTATGCCATGACATTCTGTGCATTAACAGCAGAATAGATATTAATTTAAATGCAACAACAACAACAAAAGTAGACAAGAGAAGACAAAATCATTTGTGTGGGGGGAAAAGCCTGAGTAAGAATGCAAGGAAGACGCTTTCTAAAAAATAAATTAAATAAATGCGGAGCTAGAATGTTTCTTTGTTAGATAAATTTAGCAACTCTTAGTTGCAGCTGCCTTTTCCATTTGCCTGAAACTGGCCACTTAAAATACAGATGCCAGGGACTTGACACAAATCCCTGCATGAAGACCTTCCAATTTCTCTGCAAAGCAGGAAAAAATGTACCTGCGCTATTGGCTCTGAAAAGGTCTCAGACAAGCTGGCTTATTTGTTCTGTGGGCATCTTCATTATTGTAGAGCTGTCCTGTTACTGAGGCAGTGGAGGGATGAAAAAGCTAGGGAGAGAAACCGTGGGGTCTGCACCAACTACTTGGTCATTTTCATTCCTGCTACAATGTGCATGTGTCTCAGAAAACTGTATGCTGTGGGAATAATAGGACAAGCCACGTAGAAGAAAGCTGTGGATCATAGTCAATTACTTAGATCCATGTGGAGTTCAGAATGTATTCAGTGACTAAGCATGGGGTTGCTGGGTCTTTTACATTTTGATTATACAGATTTCCCTTGGTTTCTCAGCAGCCTCAATGTGGTTCCCCTATCCCCAAAATTGCCCAGTTCAATTTAGAGTGCTTCCACACTGCTACCATTTCTTTTCCAAAGCATTGTATACACTTCTCCTATCCCCAAAATGCTGAGGATGAGGAATGAATGGCATTTAGATCATGGAAATGAAAAATAGAGCAAAAATAGAGCAGTTTCTATGTCAAAGAGGGTCAAATCTATCAAACCACTTTCCTCTTTAAAATTCCTCCTTGCAAAGCAAGTGTTCCTACAAATGGAGGAACTGACTGCAGACAAGCTTTACAGAAACACAGCATTTCTCCCCCTCCCCCCAAAAAGACAAGTGTTATTGCAATTTCAAATCCACTGAAGCTGAGTCAGAAATAAATGAGCTTACTTCTCAAATAGGGCTGATGGCAGGAGTTCATACAAATAGAGAATATCTCTTTCACAGTGTGAAAGTTGAAACCGGCTTGCAGGTTGTAGCAGACCAGCTGAACATGTAAAGGTGAAAGGCTAGAATCTCAAACTTCTTCTCTTAGAAACCCTCTGCATCTTCACACCTTGGTTCCACCTTCTGCCTTGGTGGTTCCCATTGCCACCATCTAAATACAGCTTGGGGGAGAAAGAAAGAAAAAAAGAAAGAAAGAAAGAAAGAAAGAAAGAAAAGAAAGAAAGAAAAGAAAGAAAGAAAGAAAGAAAGAAAGAAAGAAAGAAAGAAAGAAAGAAAGAAAGAAAGAGGGGGGAGGGGGAGAGGGGGGAGGGGAGGGGAGGGGGAGATTGTTTAACTCAAATCCAGGACAGAGTGGGTACCTAATTCTACAGAAATGGTAAAGTTCCTCTACTTTCTTTTACCTGGATCTGCCTTGTTCCTGGAAATTCCAAACTTTAATTTGAAGATGCCCAGGGGGGCTCTATTAACCCTATGCTTTCCCCAGCTTCTCCTCACAGCTTCTCTATGAGTTCTGCTTCAAGATTTAAAACCAAAGTTTTCTTTATCTCCCACAGAGGGAAGGGCTAGAGTAATTTGACTCTGTGGGCATCTGACAAATAGCATCAGTTCCTCATGGATGCAAGTTGAGGATCTGCGTCTGTCTGGCAAACAAGGAATTCACAACATAGGCTTTCATGTCCTGGAACCATCATATCCAAATAGCATTTTTAATCTGTGAATGTTAGATGGCACGACTGGGGAATTCTCACCTCCTGAGATTGCGGAGAGGCACTGCACACCACTGGCAGCTATAGTAAACTAGATATTCTAAGCCTACTTCTTATACTAGTATGGAATTTGATGAATGAATGAATGAATATTTTTATTACAGTCACTGACCAGAATGGAAACAAAAACACATTAAAAATAAAAACTAAGTAAAAACAAAACAAGATAAAATATTACAATCGGTAGTGAGTTCTTCCCCTAAAAAAGTCTCAGAGCAATATGCAGTTTCCCAAGCCTTGCCCCAAAGTCCTATGGCTGAGTGTTTTAATGTAAACCAGAACGATACCTTTATTTCCCTCTCAAAAGCTGGTCTGTACACCTCTGGCTTGTGTGTTTGTTTTGGGGCAGTGGTTGTTTTGGCTGCCAACAACTTGTTCTTTGAACATCTGGAATGTTCATAAGCATCCTGAAACATCTCAGCCGATTAGTGTCAGAGATCTTCCTGCCGCTGGTGAAAATGCAATTCGGATGTTGGAATTCAGCCTGTCACCCATGACCACCCATGATTTGCACCGATAAGCCCATTAGAGTCCACCCTTCCCCCAAACTCCTAATAATTTCAGGCTTTCAACATCCTGCTGTACTCAAACGGAAGAAAATTGCTTACTGCAATTCCCTACGTTTCATGTTTAGTTCACTTGAGCTTAGCAAAAGCGGAAACAAAATTGCTCTTCAACTTAGACCATTTCCAATTATTACTGAAACACTTCAGATCTTGAAACAAAAGCCATCTCTGGGGAAGAATGGGGGGAGGTAACACCATTGTTCCTTTCTAGCATGAATAACATCAGAGAAGCTTTCTTATCACAGGATGACAACTTCAAGAGCCGAGCTGGCAATAAATATATTTCATTAGAGAAAGATACAGAGGTATGTGTAGACTTCCTCTTCCCATTCCTGCTGTGCTTGTCTGTTTGTTAATAATTTAAACTTGGCAATTTCTAAACCAAATTATGTGCTGTTTGGAACAGCCATCATCAGTGCCTTACTTTCATGTCAGTGCGATGAAACGAGCACTGTCAGGCTTTTAATCCTGATAATGCCATGCTGAATTGCTAAACACTTTGCCTCCAGGGGACATGACAAAGCTATCTGAGTTTACTTTTCCAGGTGGAGCTTAGCACACCTCCAAGAGTGAGGAGGTGGGAGTGAGCTGCTCATCAGTAACAAGGGAAGATCTGTAAATAATTTGAGCAGCTGTCACCCAGAGTGAGACAATTGGATGAGACCAAAAACTTCGTTTGCCATGGGAGATTCTCTGGGCCGGTGTGGATGGCCCAAAACTTTCTGCTGACTGAAGTGAGGAATTGAACAATGCTCCATCAGTTAACAGACAGAAGTCAAGCTTTATGAAGGTTGAATCCTGCTTCAAAATGGATAATGGGACTGAATAGTTCACCACAACTGAAGACAAGGAGAATGCACAAGGTACCAAAGAAATCTTTCTTCAGTCCTTCAGGGCTTCATCCTGTCTCTAACCAGGATCTGCTGCTAGGTTGTTTTGGTTCAAGTACTCTTTAACCTGAAGATGAACCACAGGTAGTCTTTGTTATCAGAAGTATACAAGGCTGGGTGAGAGTCTTTCTCTCTCTCTTGATTCTTTGGTGTAGTTTGTATTTGAATATTACGAAGGGGTCATCCCCCCCCCCCATTTAGGTTTCCATCTCCTGTGCCATTAAACTAATGGCTATTGAAGAGATTTCTAAATTGCTGTCTGGAACCAAGATAAAGCTGAAGGAGGAAAGGATTTTTCAGGAGGAAAAATATTCACAAGCTAGGGCATTTTGTCAACTGTAAAAACCCTGCCTAGTGGGCTCTATTAAGAAGCGATTCCAAAGTTGAAGCTGGTGATGTAGATGCTCAGGAGAAGTTGGAGAAGAGAGAGAACAAACAGCTGATGCTGCAGCATTTTCACTGACTACCAGTCAGTTTGGAATTGAATTCAAACTGTTGACATAGAGATTTAAAGCCAGTCATGTCCTGGGAGCTACATATTTTGGGATCTCTCCCTGCAACAGGTTCCTCTCCCTCCCTTTCTACTTTATCTTCAATGCTAGGCTGCTCCCCTGATGCTCTTTTTGACTTTATTATTATACTGTTGCAGAGACCATTCACTGGTGCTGCTTTTTATGTTGAATATTTACAGACATCTCTAACTCCTGCAGCAAGACCATTTACAATTTGTCTGGAGGGTGTATAAAGAAATATGGGATATATTTTAATATTATTCCATGAACTGAGGATCTGCATTTCAAGAGGACAAAACCAGTGCTGAATCAAGACCTTTCAATTTGGTTGGTAATCCTTCCTGTTGATTCCCCCCCCCCCCCCGATGAAGTGGCAAGGGGGGGAAAAAAAGATGTACTCCCCCCAAAAGCCCCCTAAAATCTACATTATTTTTTAATGAAGACTCCAACATTATTGGCCTTTAAAAGACTGCCAATGCACTGATGAATTGCCTTTTAATTAAGCTACCCAAGAAACTTTTAAAGGTTTTGGATTAAATGTGGACTAACAGTTCTTGCAGTTTGGTCGCTTTTTTGCTTATTTTTAACCTAGCTGTTTTAAAACACACATGCAGGAATGCACAGGTATCTAGCTATTGTATTTCTTCATTTATTACAAGGCTTGTATTTGGCCCTTTTCAATAGATTCTGGGCAATTATCTCAGCTTGATAAAGAAGAAGGAAAAAGTCATTATCACCAAGCTAAGTTGAGCCTTAGTGTGTGAAAGACAGAAAAAGCCTGGATGTTGAACAGAAGTGACAACAGACTGAATATTTAATAATCAATCATTAGAGGGGAAAAAAAAAAGTTTGGTGGCCTAGCGATAGACCTGCAGACTTTTCACGTTACAAAACAAGTATCATGAGGTTTTCATTGAGTGACAAACTCAGCAGGGGACTTCAGCAAGTTCTTACAGGGACCACGTTTTTCAGATGACTCTTTTTATTTGTTTCAATGCTGTAGAACAGTATTGTATCTGGGAAATATGAGGAAATGATGGCTAAACTGAGTTCCAAGCAATGGTTTCTTTATAAAAAAAATGGCCTAGGGCAGATATCAATTAAGGTTCTTAACAAAGCAAATGATTAGGATAGAACTGAAGAAGCTCCATCCAGAAATCACATGGGAGTTGAATGCAGTGGTCTTCTGGATTGGGATGCTCCCCAGTCTGTGCCCTGCTTACTTCTTACTTGTCCAACGGCCCAGGAACTCATCCATATTATCTGCTACCAAGATGCACTAGAGATCTTGAGGTCGATAAAGTAGATCTCTCTGGCACAATAGAAAGTTCCAGGATATAAATTGGGGGTGCGGGGGAGGAACATAGCACCATTTTTATCAAAATCATTATAAACTTTGCTTATTCTCTCCAGTTGTGATCTCAGATGTCTGTCTGCCAACTGATAAAAAGAGAGGCTCTGATAAGCATAGAGAAATACAAAACTTTTCCTAAAAATGTAAAGGAAGCATATCTACTTATCTCTGGAGACCACTGAATAAGAAAAAGAGAAAGAGATATTCAGAAAAAACATTCTGGAGAGTGGATGGGCATATTCTCCAGTAAAATGTTGCACATTAAATTCTTAATAGAGAGGACCTAGGCAGGGCACACCAAAAATTAAGTTCTAGAGGATACCATGGAACTTAAACTCAGGTATATCAGCATATGATTATTGCCTTCATTTTAAGTTTGAGATTGTATGAATATTACTAAATAAATTGTTACCCATGTTAATCTATTAAGAATTGCCTAGATCCTCTCTTTAGGACATGCAGAACTGTTTGCTTGGGATAATCCATTGTGTTGTTCAGGGAGTTGAAGTCCATACATCTTAAAGTTGCCGAGGTTGAGAAAGACTGGGTTATAGCATACTAACTGATCTGAATATAAAATGTCTGTTGCGTTGGACTTCCTGTGAGTGCTGTGGCAAGCTGACATCCTACTTGTTAGCAGGACAGCATTTGCAAAGGGAATCACAGCTGGATGCTGGATCTGAATCGGCGAAATTTTTCCAGAAGAATGAGAAATCTTTGAGATTATCCACGTGATTCCAGGCAGCTGCTGCTTGTGAGTAAACTGTGGAAACTGCCATTTTGCGGTTGGCTTATGAGTAGAGTGGCTGGGAGTTGGGATTTCATCAAGCTCACACTTGCAAAGCAGCATTTCACGGACATTAAGCTTGACGAGCCTCATTTCTTAATCACTTTTTTGTATTAGTAATTTTTTGTTTACTGGAGACATTAAGACTCTTCAGGCCGGCAAGATTTTACTGTATTCATCCAGTGAGTTTCCTCCTCCTTAGAGGACGATGGTGTAAATTCGATTTTAAAAGTTTTGAAAATCTATGAGTTTTTGGACTGAGTGGCAAAAGGGTGCTTAGTATATGGATTTTGTAAAGTGAACAATGGATTAAGGGGCCAGAGGAATGAATTAGTTAGCTTTGAATTAATTAGAAATGAGAAAATGGCAACTGGTTTGATTTTTTTCGTGATAAGGAGACTGTTTTGGCTCTTTTTACATTAAGGAGACCTTGAAGGTTGGACACTAGAGGGAGCCAGAGGATACAAATTATGGAGCAGATAAAGAATATGGAGCAGAAATCTATATTGCAAACTTTTGAATATCTCTCTATTAAGCTTCTTAATAGAATGGATCAATTGCTTGATAAGATGGACAGAGCATGTTGTAATGAAGTTCTTGTACAGAACAAGAACAAATTGCAATAGATGTCTATGAATTACTTGGAAGGGGGACTTAAATGTAACCCAAATTGGTCTGATGGATGACTTACTCCCTAAAGGGCATGTACAGATATCAAACCAGGAAATTGACTTGGGTAATTTTTTCTTACTAGATATACAAAAAGCTCTGCTAAAGTTCTGAAGGACTTTATTACAAGCCACAAGCAGAAGGATAAACTCTGCTTACTGGATGTACAAAAGAAACGTATTAAAGCTCTGAAAGATTTTTGCCTTGAAATGCAGATGGCCAACACACTACCTCTGGGACTCTTCTGAAGGGGTTAAAGAATATTTTTAAAAATTCTGGGAAGGAATACAAGGTCGGTTTGTTCAATCTGGACTAAAAGAGGAAAATAGTTATATCTGGTTGCCCTTACCGGACTTTTGCTGACAAACAATGATTGACAAAGCATTTGGATTTTGTTTTTTTACTTTAGAGATTATGGGGAGAAGAGAGATTACGTTGTACAGTGGAACCTCGGGTTACGAACTTAATTCGTTGCGTGACTCTGGTCGCACCCCGAATTGGTCGCAACCCGAAGGAAATTTCCCCATAAGGTTCAATGTAATTACCGTTAATCCATTCTGGCGTGGAGAACAGGGAGGCGGCTATTGCTTGGAGGGACAGTCCCCCTCCCTACGACCACGTGTCAGGGGTGGAAAATGGCCGCGGACCACGTGTCAGGGGTGGAAAAATGGCCGCGGATCACGTGTCAGGGGTGGAAAATGGCCACGGACCACGTGTCAGGGGCAGAAAATGGCCATGGACCATGTCACAGGAGGGAAAATGGCCGCGTATCCTGCTCGTACCCCGAGGTGGAGTTCGCAAACCGAGGTAAATTTTTGCGTCCAGAGCTGGTCGTAACACGAAAAGTTCGTTAACAGAAGCGTTCGTAACCCGAGGTACCACTGTATTTAGAGATGGTGATAGGCTTTTAAAATTGTCCTTATTTGCTGTGATGAAGGAGGAAGTTACTTCTTTCTTTTTTTCTTTCTTTTTTCAACAACCCTCCCTTTTTTCCCCCCTTTCTTTTGTATTTTTCTGTCTGTATTTTTTGTATTTTATATGGGCTTTTATTCTTTTCATTTATAATTCTTAATAAAATAATTTGAAAAAAATATTTGAAAAAAAATGCCTGTGGTGTTAGTTAAGAAATAGACTAGAAGTCAAGGTTTTGACTTTTTGGTAGACAGTTTCCCTGTTTGGAATTTGACATTTATCACAATGGTCTTTGCACGTATGTGTGTTGTGGTTTGCGATGTGTTTCTCTTCCTACAGAGCTTTCTGTAATTCTTAGCAACATGTACCCTGAAATAGGTACTAAAGTATTTATTTATTTATCGGTGGTCATCTTAACATCTAAATGAACTATCTTCTTCCTCTTTGTCTGAAGCTTCACTGGCATTGATGTATCACTTCAACTCAATCTTTTCTAAGAAGGTTAATGCCATATGAAACTCTGCTTCTCTTCAGTTGTTTTAACCAAAGGTTCACGCAGGAAGTCAATTTAGGCTAACCAGAAAATTATATAATAACAATCTGTAATTGCTTGACTATAAATAATCTATCCTATTTCATACTTTTCTAAAAGTTGTGGTCCAGTTTTAAGGAGCTTAAGTAAATCTGTAAGTTACATATTTAGAAAGAGAAGTACACATTTTAATAAACATTTTTTTAAAAAAATTTTTAGAATGTAGTAATAGGGAAATGGAAGAGAACTATGGGTAAACTAAAACTGTACACCATTCATAAGATTTGGTTTGGGACATGGCTGGATAATTTGGAGAACAGCCCACTTCAAATGATCAAATAAAAGTAGCCTCCTTCTACTCAGGTGAGAAATGCAAATTAAAATTGGCAAATATATGTTTTACCCCGTGCCCAGAGGCAACAGCAAGATCACTACAAAAATTGATGTCCACCGCTGCTCCTGATGTAGGCAATGGGAGGAACAGCAGACAGTGATCTTCATGGTGATCTTGCTGTTAATTTTCATAGCAATCTTGTTGCTGCTGCTTTTCCATACCTGCAGTGGCTATTGTCTGATAGGGCAGGTAGAATTTCCAGTTGAATCCCAGTTTGGACCTGTGCCCCAACATAACACGTGATTGCGAATGGCCTAGGCAGAATCAGAACAGTTGTGATCATCACAGCAGCTTCTGCCATCAACCCCCGAGTGCAGGAGTCCAGGCAGGCAGGGACCAATGAGTTCACAGAGTAGGCAAAATGGTGCTCCACAACAAATTAAAATAGCAAAAAGGAGGCCCCCTCATTTGCCAATGAGGCAACTTGTAATTCTAAAATAGTACTTTCCTCAGTAAAATTGACATTCATCATAGATGATGCATCCTTTTTTTAAGGGAAGGTTTAGTACTCGCCCATAGAGGTGCTGAGTGTTGAAAGAGGTTTAGGAATGGTGACCATGTGTTAATAAGGATCCTACATAAGACTTGGCTTGTGCTTCAAAAAGTACTGGCCAGACATTTGGAAAGAACTTCCTGTGGTGTCAGGTAAACCAAAATTATCCTAAGGCCCTGCTCAGCAAGAAGAGGGGAGAGACCATGTACGCTGAATCCAGAAGGCTAATAGGAGCTGAGAACATCCCTGTATTGGTCATGTCATCATCCTGGTGGCTGTAGAACTGCTAGAGACAGGGTGTCTAGGAAGACTTGGAAAATACCACTTTAACATTGGATGAGCTTCATGCCAGGTTATGCAGCCTCAGGTGGGGATGAGAAAAGGCAGCATCAGGAAGCTACATCCTTAAAGAATAGTTAGTACAGTTCTTTGAGCGGCAGTTAGAGGGATATGTGGATGACCTCTAAAGGGGGGGGAAGATTATGATTTGCGTTTCAGAGGCCTTCCTCTCCCATTCTGAATTTTACTTTTTAAAGGTGCTGTGGAAATTTAACAAATATATGCTAATTGGGGGCAGTATCCTCTTCTGCTAGGGTCACCTGCATACCACTTGCAGTCTACGGCCACCTCGCCTTAGTGAGGTTCTCCCATTTACGATGTATCTGAATTGGAAACACACCCATAGTAAGACATATCAGTTGAATGTAGGCTAGGACACTGACTCTAACTGAGGTAAATTTCCATTCCTCACAGTTGACATGAGATGGTAGCTGTAGATCTCTCTAACCCTTGCGAAACCAGCCAATAGTCACTGAAGGGCGACACGCCTGTTGGTTTCATGAAAGATCAATTTAAAACAGGATAACAAACTGAGCAAGTTGCAGCCATCAGTCTGAATAGCAGCAAGGGGACTCGGTCCCTGGATGGGAGAGGCTTCAAGGAATGTGTGTGGTGGTACGTGTGTGCATGCACAAAGGAGCATCTGTGTGTGAAGGAAGAGAGGAACTAAAGTGTTGCACTAGGAAGAATATTTAAGTTTCAGAAATGGAGCTGGTGCCCCCTCTAAATGCAAAAGCTCACGATGGGATTTGGGCAGAAAAATCCCTGCATATGACTTGCATTTAATGTCTTTCTTTCACCAGCCTTGAACTCCTAACTCGTTTGTATTCAGATTCAGCTCAAGTCAGAACAGAAGCTTGGATGGAATTACATTAGCTGTCTCCTGGGTATAAAAGCAGTGTGTGGTAAACCTCAAGATATTGAATGGATAGCACAGAACTCATTGCGCAGTGTATAATATCATTTGTCCCTCAGGCAGTTCCCTGATGGGGGTGTTTAGGTTGCCAAGTATTTTTTTTTCTCTCTCCTGCCTTAGTACTTTGATGAAAATGCTTAGGTATTTCTATTTCTCCTTTCTCTCATGCTTAAAGCAAGATCCCTTTGGGTTCCTATGGTGAAACCATTTTCAAATAATAATGTTATTAGGAAGTACAAAGGTATTTAATCTGCCAAATGAAAGAAGAGAGGAAAGGGAAGAGGATGAGAGCTACTAGATCTGGCTGACCACTAGATGGCTGGGAAAATTTCCTGTATCTCCTTGCTGTCCTCTAGTGCTCTTCTGGAGTTTTTGCAGCCAAGAATGGTCAGCCTTAAGGTCATTTCTGACAAAATTGAAACCAAGTGTGGTTTTTTTTTTTCCTGAAAGCAAATCCATTCCAGTTCCTCCATGTAGGAAGCAACAGAATGCCTTCAAGGTTTCCACATATATAATAGCACTGCTCAAGAAATGCATTTTAATTTCAGAATGAGCATTTCAGCTAGGAATGTTTGAAATTGTACAGGTGGTCCTTAACTTATGACCACAATAGGGACAAGAAAATTCATTGTTAAATGGTATGGTCGTTAAGTGAGGCATCACATGACCACACCCAATTTTATGGCCTTTTTGGGCCATAGTCATTAACCGAATCACTGTGATCTTTAAGTGAGACATCATGTGACTGCAACTTGCAACTTTCCTGCCGACTTCCCCGTTGACTTCACTTGTCGGAAGCTGGCTCGGAAGGTCACAAATGGTGATCACATGACCACAGGACACTGCAACGGTCATAAATGTGATGACTAGTCATAAGTCACTTTTTTCCGTGCTGTTGTAACTTCAAATGGTAACTAAACGAATGGTCACAAGATGAGGACTGCCTATAGTCCGAAAATTGAACTGAATAAATAGTTATAGGTGCCTTAGGTGCAATCCCAAAACATCTGGAGCACCACTTGAACACCATCAGCATTGGCAAAATCACCATCAGTCAATTGCAAAAGGCAGCGTTACTTGGAACAGGTTATATCCTGCGCTGATACCTTTAACACCATCAAACAACAACATCTGCCTACCCCAGGTCCTTGGGAAGGACTCAGTAGGTGGATAGAAATGCCAAATCCAGTCTAAACATCTGGCTGATTGTGCGACCAACGATAATTTATTAAGTGTACATGCCACCC
Organism: Python bivittatus; assembly: GCF_059951505.1. NCBI lineage: Eukaryota > Metazoa > Chordata > Lepidosauria > Squamata > Pythonidae > Python > Python bivittatus. The sequence continues at coordinate 8,965,754 of NW_028277052.1, read as the reverse complement.
GACTCCCAGTGATGCTGGGTGGTTTACAATTGTTAAAAACATGCAAGAAGAAAAAACAATACCAAAAAACCAAAAAAAACCAAAAAACCCCACAAGATTGAAGAACAACAATGGAGGGGAACAAAAAGGGGCATCAGTCATCCTTGTCTTTAAGGTTTTGGAGCTGTTTGAAATACTGGTATTGTGGGAGCCATTCGAGTTTCCAGGGGAACCTCATTCCAGAGGGCAGGCATTGCTACAGAGGTGCGCTTCTGGGGTCCTGAGAGATGGCATTGCTTAATCGATGGAACCCAGGGTACACCAACCCTGCTAGATCAAACCAGCTAGGCAGATACTATGGGAAGTATCTGGGCATACTATGGGCACATACTATACTGAAGGACCCCTTCTCCCACTGTGAACCTCTTAGTCACTTAGATCAGTAAGTGGTCCCCTTTGGAAGAGGTCCCTGCTGCCAGAAGCTCAAATCTGTGATCCTTGGGAGAGGCCTTTACCTAGCTGGATCTTTCCAAGGAGTTGTATTCTGCACCCAACTCCACCCATGTTTAGGAAAATGAAAAAGGATGTTGTATAACAAAGCTTGAAAGGTCTCCTGAACATATAAGAAAAAAAAGATACAGTGTCCTACGCACATCTATTGAGAAGTATTTTCCATTAAATTCAATGGCACTTACTCCCAAGTAAATCCCTTTTGAATTGCAACCTTTCTGAGAGGATTGACCAAGCATAAGATTTCATTTTTTAAAGCCAGCCCTGAACAAGACTGTCTGGTTTTCATGCGATCTGTTTGGGTTTGGCTTTTAAATCCCAGACAAATAGTATGGCTTAACACAATTTTTCCTAACATGAGGACCTCCCAGTGTGCTGCACTTTAGCTCCCAACCCCTAGGCTGCCCTGGCCAAAAGTTCAGGGAGCTGAAATGTATTCCTTTGCAAGGAATGAGGTTGACATGGCTGGTTTAACATGTTGTGTGAATCTAGCTAATTGTGGTTGATTCAGTGAGCTAGGATTAAACAAACTATCACTTACTGATCCATCAACTAGGTCTGTTGAACCTAGAGAGGGGCTCTTTGAAAAAGAAATAAACTCCTTAAATGCATCCCTTAAGTGAAAGTAGTTATACCAGCATTTCTCAACCTTGGCAGCCTGAAGATGGGTGGACTTCAACTCCTAGGATTCCCCAGCCAGCATGGCTGGCTGGGGAATTCTAGGAGTTGAAGTCCACCCATCCCCAGGCTGCCAAGGCTGAGAAACGCTGAGTTATATGCTGGACTTTCTGATCCCCACCATCTCACAAAGAGCAAATATCTGTTTCTGAACCAACCCGCCCCCTGCTCCCCATCCCCCAGTCACAAACTGAACAAATCCAATAAATATGGAAATCATCTATCATACTAGAGTAACCATTCAGCCCTCTTGAGAGATCATTTCTCAGCTTCCCCTCACCTTCCCTCCGGCTCCAACCCTCGTTTCTTCTCAGCCTCCAGTTTAACATGAATTGCAACTGTCTTGCCTAATGAATGCAATTTACCTGCTCCCTTCCTTCCCTTACTCAAGAGCAATACCTGGCTGGACTCCTGGGACCAATTTTCCTCCATTACCTTCAGCTGAGCTGAGAGCTGCTGCCAGGGCTAGATAAATACAGGCATTGCTTTTCATGCTGTATTTGTTGAATGAAGGGGAAATTGAGTTCTAACCATGCCTAATGAACAGCTAGGCAATACTTGGGTTATCATAATATATAAATGCTGTTGTTTTCTTCTTCAAGGTAATATATGAACTCGTTCCTGGTACAGAGGGGGTTTCAAAGCAAATCTGGGTTGGAGCATGCTAACAGCCTTACTGTGCTGAAAAAGCAAACAGCAGCCATTCTTCTTCTCTGCAGCTTTTTCATGTGGTCCTGCTTGTTTTGGGGATACTAGTTCTCATCTAGGGCAGGACCCCCCTCCCAGCTTACTGATTCATTACCATGGTGAAAAAAGGAGAAAGAAAAAATTGAGGGAGAAAAATAATAATATTGTGCCTAATCAATTCTCCGGTGTCTTAAAAACCTTCTTTGTTTAAAAAAAAAAAAACTTTTTTTTTTTAAGAGAGAAAGTTCTCTTAAAAAAATCCTAAACTAGGATTAGTTTAAAATTACATCCAATTGTGTGTTTCCAGCATATTTAGTTGTTGCTCATTCAGTCTCTTCTCCCTGGCTGCCCAACCTTCTAGATCTTAAAAATCATTGGAGAAGGTTCCCACAAGTGTGGGAACAGCAGCATCCTCAGGGGGTCCAAACAAGCAAGATAGCAGGTATGACATCACAACACAAGCCCCACCCCTTTATCTGGATGTGTGCAATATTGATGCATGTACAAAGGGGGTGAGGCTTCAACTGCGACATTGCAACTACTATCCTCCCTGTCTCCTTTTTTGTGGATGCTTCTGTGCGTGAGAAGCCAGGGAGGCTGCAGAAATGGTGGTACAAAAGGCCATGATACCCTCATGGACCCCTAAGCCACCTCATAAGTAGAGGAGAACTTCTCATCCTACTCATGAGAATTTCCCTCATATTTTCTTCTGCCCTGGAAAAAAGATTAAAATGTTTCCCCCCCCATTAAATGGAAGAATGTTTAGGATAAATGCTCAGCGCCACACTAAAACTATCTCTATTATCTATGGAACTAAAATAAAAAACAGTAGGAATCCAAAGTCGGGAGAGAGATGAGATTTTGATGCTGGCACTAAACCCATCCATGTATGTCCCTTGTATTTTGAGAGTGGGTCTGCAGCTGTTAGATGGCCTTCCCTCTCCTCCTCCCTTAATGCTCTTCAGTGGATGGGAGGCTCTGAAGCTATGGAGCTCTGCTGTTTGGAGTCAATCTCAAGGTGGGGACTGAAAGCTGAAGGCATTTTTTCACTAGCAGGAGTTGCATGGACTGGTTACTATGGGCCAAGAAAAAAATCTTGGGTATTTCACCCTTGGATTTACTGGATCTCGGCTTTGTATCCTGTCATGGTTTGGTCCAGAGCAGAATTCCAAAGAAACAGAGACATCTTTATACTGTCAAAGACTAAAAAGCATGGCTGGCTGGGAATTCTGGGAGTTGAAGTCCACATATCTTAAAGTTGCCAAGGTTGAGAAACGCTGCCTCAAGCTATATTAAAGATCTTTCTCAGGTGGCTGCCAGGCCCTCACAACTGCCAACGGCATGAGAGCAATCAGAATTGCCACCTTACTTAACGGTTACAATCTATGCCTTCTAAATTAGAAGTTGGTAGCATGGTACCCACAGGCATTACTGGGTCCACAGAAATCATCTTCATGGTTTTCGAAGTTTCTACTGCCCACATTTTCTTGGACATATTCTTTTCTTTAAAAGAAATGAGAAACTGAATGTGCTCCAAAAGAACAAGCCAGCTTCCAAGATCATCATATACACCCTCTAATCCTTCATAGAAAATGCAAATGAGGGATTTGCAGCCCTGTGCTTTCTTTGTTATCAAAATTGGTTGCTTGTGATAAATCACTGTGTTGTCCTGTGACTCCTGAAGCCACACAGCAGCTGATGGCAATTCAGCATCTACATTTCTATCAAGACTTCGGTTATAGCAAACATTAATTTTTAAAAGTGAAAAAAGGCAATCAAAGGCAAATTGTGTGGTATTACTGATTAGCTAGAAAGTGTAGCAGTCTCTCTTGAGGTGATAGAAAATCATTTTCCTCTGTAATCGTAATTCTTCCTTGAGGAGGGAAGATTGGTGAGATATGCCATAATCGGACTGGAGCATTTCTGCTTTATCTGGCATTAGATTTTTTTTGGTCACATAGGACTGACTTGAGAACTAGTTTGGTGTAATAGTTAAATGCACTGGGCTAGAACACTGGGAGACCATGAGTTATGGTCCTCCTTAGGCTCAAAGTAAGGCGGGTGGTTTTGGGCCAGTCCTCCTTTCTCAGCCCTAGGAAGAAAAGCAACAGCAAATCAGTTCCAAACAATGTTGCCAAGAAAACTGTATGGATTTGTCATATAGAAGTCAGCCTAAAGGAACAAACAACAAGGGATCAGCCTAGACTTTTGAAGACCAGGCCTGAAAAGGCTTGCTTATAACACAATCCAGATAATGATCAGCCCAGGTTATAGCTTTAGACTATGTTTGTTCAGTTCTGGGTCAGTCACACTTTGGCAGGAGATAAATCAATAGCCCGCTCAATGGACAGGGTTGGGTTGCTCCACAGCCTTGCTCAGCAGGTCAAGGTGAGACTTCAGGCTTAGCCAGCAGAGCAATGGGATCTTTCATCAAAGCTCTTGGAAGGTGAAGAGGCCTTAGCTATAATTTGTAAGGAGCGTGTGACTAGGATAACCTCCATTACCAAAAGTGCGGAATGGTAAATTTCATTTTCTGGGTTCATAGATCTTATTTTATGCTGTTTTGTTTTATTTCACTTAGATGGGGAGGGGAAGCAAAGAACTAGATTTTTCTTCATGACACGAGAGGCCATATAGAAAGGCAGAGAATTCAGCAAATTTAGGAAAATGGCCAATGTTAAAAAGTCTCACTGTGGGGCCTAAGACATCCTGGTGAGCCATCCTGGAGTTTGTGATGAAAAGAAATCTTGTGAAATCTAAGTGATAATTCTATGATGAGAAAACCTAAAAGACTCAGTGGGGAAGAAGGATCAGAATTGCTAATTAGAGTAACTTTAGGTTGTTCTGCCTGTTCCTTATCAAATAGGAACAAAACTGTATGGCTGTTTCCTCAGGAAAGAACAATTTTCATTCCTCGGGCAACAAATATAGAAACCTAGGAGGCAACCTCTAATATAGAAGGTTGCTATATACAGTTTCAAGTGTTTGTACAACAAGCAAAGCTCTAAACTCATAATTGCTGGATTCACACAGCAAACTATGTCCAAATAAATAAGCCATATTATAGTTTAATATAATGGCCTGGTTCACACAGCATGTTCTCAGCACATGCTGAACCACTAACCTCCTCCACCATTGGGTCAGATATTCTGGTCCATCTAGCCCAGTATTGTCAACACTGACTGGCAACAGCTCTCCAGAATTTCAAGCAGAAGTTTTTCCACTCCTGGAGATGGTAGATTAAAACAAGGATCATCAGTGTGTCAGGCATGTGCTCTTTCCCTGAGCTATGACTTTGATATGTAGTTGAAGTTAGATTAATGCTACCAGTTTTAGGCTGCAAACAATTAGGAAGGCCTAAGATGACAGCAAAGACATACAGGAAACTCTAAGTCTTTGTAGTCAACTCATATTAATCTGGATTTTTGCAGTCTAGATCTAGAAGCCCTAATCAAGGCTAAATTGGTCATGCAGCAATATGAAACTTGTGATTCACTCCTGAGGATAGGGTAGAAAATCTAGAATCAGTTCCAATCTATATTATAAGTAACCATGGAATTACTGATATCAAATGTGGGAAATAACGAATTAATACCTACCAAGTCCAACTTTGCTTATATCAGTCACTGTAGGTATGGGTTCAGTTCTAATTGTTATATAGGTGTATACTTTAAATAGTATCACATATTTCAATATTAGAAAATAGAAATAAACAGCAGCCACTTTTTCCATGTTGTGTCTTTCCATTTTTCAAAGGCTTATAGGATTTAGAATCCAGGTGGATTATAGAAACAGAATGCTAAGAATGATGCATCATTGATCTGACCCAGCATACCTTATTGTTCTGAAAAATTACAATGGGAATCCTGACATGGTAAAGATCTCATGGTTTGCAGAGATAGGATGATTGCAAATCTGGTTTTCAAGGTCATAGGCCATTCCTTCAGTTGAGCTCAGAAGACAAGAGATAGACTTTTATTGTCCATTTTTATTATAAAGTAGCTTGGTTGTCCAATCAGCAAGCATACATGCCAAGTAACAGAGATATTTGCAAAGTAGGACCTGAGAAGGGGGACGTGGTGGTGCAGCGGCTTAATGACGCTGAAAGTTGCTGGCCAGAAATGGTCGACACTTCAGCGGTTCGAGTCCAGCCTTCGCATTAACAGGGTGAGCTCCTGTTTCCACCCCAGTCCCTGTAAACCCAACAGTTCGAAAACTCACGTGAGTAGATAAATGGGTACTCTCACTCCGGTGGGAGGAAAAATGCTGGCGGCGCCTTGCAAAAAGGAGTCGGGAGCAGTTGCCGGTAAGCGCGAAAAACCGTGCGTGCCCCCCAAAGAAAGGGGCGCGAAGCAACAGAAACCCCGCCTCCTGCACTCGCCAGCTGGGCTCTGCTCTAGGAAGGAGGCTCTGGCAAACCACTTCCGAAACAATTGCCTTGAAAACTGCAAGGACTCATCCAAGCACTCACTGCAGAGTTGGTAACGACTGAGCGCAGATTAAAAAAAAAAAGGACCTGAGAAAGATTTTGATGATTTTCTGGGAGTTTCTTCCAGGCACTATCAGGCAGTTAGTACTGTTGCCACCAATGGAAAATTGCTAATATCCTTATATCCTGCTTGTGAGCTTCACCTGGACATATGACAGGCTACAATGAAAGCAGAATACTGGATTAAGTAGGCCTGTGGTCTAAATCAGCACAGCACTTATTAGAAGTTGATAAAGCTTGCCAGCCTTTTCAGATTTTTTTCCTGTCTACAGACTTCACTAGAACAACAGCTGTGCAGCCAATAAATGCTTTAGTAGACTCTCCAATATCCTGAAGATGTGTGTTTTTGTTCTGTATCTGTTGTTGTTTAAAATATATATTAAAAACTTTCTCTAAAACAGAAATTCCCTAGGGCAGCTTCAACATTTCTAAAAAGGTGATTTAAAAATGTTTGGTCCCTGGATTGAACATTGTTAAGCTCCAGACTTTGCTGGTCCTCCTGACTCAAAGACGTCACTGCAGCATTTGTTTGATTACATCATCATGTGCATGTCATCATTTTGGTATGGTCACGGTTTGCTGCAGACCTCAACAGCTGCAAGCCCCCTTCCTCATGGGATTACAGCTAGCCAGATGGCAGCTCTGTTCTACATTTAAAGGTAAAGACTCTCTTGAGATAAACTCAACTTCTAATAATTACAAGGGCACATCCGTGAATTTTCTAGGCAACAGTACCTGTTGTTGGATACACACTCCAAAGGGGCAAGGCTTGCAGCACTGTGTTCATTATTCTGATCAAAGCAATGAATTCCTGTGGACATCTCCCCTGAGCATATAATGGACACATCTTAGCAGACTTCTTAGCAACAGTGCAGAATTGGAGCTGTCATTCATTGACTTTCTTTGGGATTTTGTTTTTTTAATTACCAGTTTAGCCTACAGCTTTGCTATTTCCTGGTGGGGTCCCATTCAGATACTAACTAGATCTGACCCTGCATCACTTTTTCAAGAACAGCCAAAGTTGGCTAGGTGCTGCCACCATCTGAGGTAGGGTTATTTAATAGTTTTGAACCCCAATGATACAGTGGGCTATGGTGTTGATCTAAGAAACAAGGGCTTCTCAGGCATGGGCCAAGGATCTATGAAGCAGCCATCTTGTTGAAGCTAAGATAGTTGAGGTTTGGTCAGTGCTTGGATGAGAAACTAGGAACCTTGGTAGTGGCCAAATGAGAAGATATGAGTATCTTTAACTTAATCTATACAATCTCTGAAGGGGAGAGGAAAGGTGATGCTCCCCTCTGCCTGTATGTATCTTATCCTACTGATCGATGATCAGATTTGCTGAGCTGCAGTGCCACATATGGCAGATTGCTCTTCCAATGTCAGACACTTGGGCAGAGAAAAGAGAGAGCAGGTAGCTGGAGAAGGAAGAGAAGACAGTTTTCACAGATTCTCCACAAAACTTTAAAGGGGTGGGACAAATTACTCTCCATTCTTCCTCTTCCATGTAAACAAACCACATTCTTGGGTGTGGGTTGAAATCTCAGAAAATTAATGTGAGGACCAGGAGAGACCCAGGAATAATGACAATGGTCCCTAACCCAAGATCTTCTCAATGGCTAATTTTTTCACTTCATTCAGTTATTGAATTAACTTATTTTGCAGGATTGCAAAAGTATAATCTAACCAAACAGGCTTCACAGAATGAAGTAGCCAAGGTGAAAACTAACCAAGATTAGCATGATGTGTGAATGTTGCTCCTTGGTATTTAACCAGTGATGTGCTGATAAATGTATCACACCTGGCTCTGCTGGCCCTATTGCCACCAAACATCTGTTTGGCACACTAGGAGTCACTGCTAACCTCTGCTCTCAACCAGCTTGCAAAATTGCAGAAAATTTAACATTTGACTCTCACAAGCCAGTATGAACCAGCTCCAGCACACCACTGTATTTAATAAACCTGGGTAAACATGTTCTGAGAACTTAGCCTCTAGATAGAGAGCTCAAAGTATCTCTGTGGTGCTAGCAAGAAAGTTGATGTTGAATCCTCAGTGTTTCTCAACTTTGGCAACTTTAAGACGTGTGGACTTCAATTCCCAGAATTCCCCAGCCAGCAAGGGGAATAAATAATTTCAAATTATTTTTTAGATGATTAGAGCTTTGAACCCTTACTATGGAAACTATGTTTTTTACTCATAAAAGTATGGAGAGTAGAGACAAAAGAGAGTGGGGATTTGACGAAACATGAAGGGTACATTAAGGCAAGACCATAAGGCCTTCTGAGTAGAAGCGCACATCTTCTCCTTGGACCTTATTGGGCTGAGTTTGCTTTACTGTGGCCTCCGGGTTCCTGTCCCTGCTGCCCTTTTATCCCATCTGCACCTGCAATTATTTCCTCAAGAAAAGTGAACTGACTTAGCTTCTTGACATGGAGTTCTTGTTAGAGCCATACAACTATCTCAAGAACTTTTCAGCAGCAATGTGGACAACAGAGAGCCAAATCTGGGTGAGGTGGCTGTCTTACATGGGATCCTCCTGCCATCTAGTGGTAACGTCTTGATAGAACAAAAGAGGAATTGGATAGCTGCCTGCTAGATGCGTGCCCAACTTTTTAATTTGAATTACAGATTAGGGTGGCCAATGTTTTGGTCACCAAGTGTGGCTGAGAATCACACTTGGCTCTTGAGAAATTTGTGAAGGGGACACTTTTAAAACTAGACTATGACAACAAATGGCTCAGGCCAGGACAAAAAAAAACTTGGATTTATATTAAAACTTTAAAATTAAAAATGAACTGCAGTGAACAGTATTGGAATGGGACTAAGATTAAATGTAAAGAAGACCAAACTAATGACGGTACAGCAACAGCCTTAGAAATGATAATGAATATCACTGCTTTGTTACTTTCACCTGCTTTGTTAGGGTGCTGCTCTGATTTATTTGTACTTGCATGTGAGTGTCTTCATATAATTTATATATTAGGTAAAGTAATCTTCTATCTATATCAGTGGCTAAAAACTTCTCCCCTAATCTTCCTGTAACAATGAATACATTGAACTGGTGGATAGCTTCTGCTGTAGTTCCTCTGTAAAGGAAACAGCAGTCAAGAAAGCTGAGAATAGCACTTGGTAGAAGAGCAATGAAGCCCTTGGAAAAGGTATTCAGACGCTGTGATATATCTATACTTACAAAGATCAGAATTATGCAGCCAATGGTTTTACTTGTGATGCTCTATGGAAGTGTTTTGGACTTTAAAGAAGCAGTCTAGAAAGAATTTGTTGTTGTTGTTCAGTTGTTAAGTCGTGTCTGACTCTTCGTGACCCCATGAACCATATCGCACCAGGCCTTCCTGTCCTTCTCTGCCTCCCTGAGTTTGCTCAGTTTCATGCTCATTGCTTCAGTGATGCTATCTAACCATCTCATCCTCTGCTGTCCTCTTCTCCTTTTGCCATCAATCTTTCCCAGCATCAGGGTCTTTTCCAAAGAGTCCTCTCTTCGCATTAGAAGAGGCTCTTTAGTTCTTCTTCACTTTCTGCCATTAGGGTGGTATCGTCTGCATATCTGAGGTTGTTGGTTTTGGAGAAGAGACCCTAAACCTAACCATGGATCGACAAGAAAACAAACAAATGGATGATAGAAGAAATCAATCCAGAGTTCTTGCGTGAGGCACAAATGACCAATTATCATATTTTGAACAGATTTGTGAAACCCTAGGAAAATCTGAAGGACCAAGTTAAGGACAAATGATCCTGGAGAAAATCTGTGTAGTCGCTAAGAGTTGAAACCACCTTGATGGTATTTAATCATCATAGCTTCCTATGCATTTACGATTTCCCCCTTCTGCATTAAGTATTACAATTCAGCAGCACTCTTAGAGGAATTCAAGGGCTGCATTCAGAGTATCCATGGTCTATCTTAGGCAATGCGGAGGGATAAAAGAACAAGGTGAGCATTTATTTTACTTGATGCAGTTTTATTCTATGCAGTTAGGCATACACACCTTTAGCAAGTTATTGCTTTCAAGATTGGGTGAAGCTATTTGCTTACAGGAGAAATTCTACAGATGATGATATTGAAATTCATGCATTGTTTTGTGTTTTCTCTGATTCAAGTGGACCACTAAAGACACTTTGGAAATGTTCTTAAATTTTTCATCTTTGTCTCTGTGTACTTTCAACAGCTTCAGATTTTATAAAGGATTTTTTTCTCCATTTTTTTTTCTGTTTTAAAATCAAATTGAGGACTTTGATGTATTAAGAAGATGAAATAGGAATCTTTTAACATTTCAAATAGGGTGGAAGTGCTCTCCATGGGGTTGTTCTTGAAGTGGTACAGAATGTTCCAACCAGGTCATTGTCTGGCATGTATTATAATACATCAACCCTCCACTGCCTCCCATATGCCATATCTACAGGAACATTTTCATCAACCATTTGGATGGTGCAAAATGATTTCCCCCTCACAAAAGAAATGTTTAAGAAGAAGACAGAGATAAAAGTGCTGGAAGAAATGTAAATGTCTCTTCATCTGATTTTCTCCCTATTGCAACCAGCAGGACACTGGGTATTTCAGAATGTTCTGACATTGGAGTAGTCTGAGTAAATAAAAGGATTGACATGAGGTCAATCCTTCAGAGGTCAGAGTCTTGTAGGAAATCCCTGGAACATTACAAGCTGTGCTTGTGGTGCTTCCCCCTCCCTCCCCATTTAACTGTCACTAGATTAAGCTATGGCTTCACAAAACTAATTCCACCTGCTGACAATTAAAGTAGACCAGTACATTCCAGAGGAATTTTTGCAGCTCATCATTTTTTTCTGGCAAGCAAATCACACTTCTGCGAGGCTCAGTCTGGACTAGAACTGTAGTGAGGAGTTAAGAGTTCAAGTTTAGATGTAATTCTTTTTTATTGTTCTAGAGAACCAAGGAAATTGACAGAGAGGGTGAGGGAAAAACAGATGTAACTATAAGGATGCGTCACTCTTCCAAGATGTGATGCAATTCATTGATTCAATCTGACAAGCTTCCAAAGGTGGTTGATTTGACTGAATCATCTTCTTTCATTCAGGAAGAAGCATGCATGTGCCTTCAATCTGAAGATGCGTTTGAAGGCATGATGCAAACAAATTGCCTTAGAACTGAATATCCAAATTGAAGCTTGGTCCATTCCTCATCATTGTCTGTTCTTTGGCCCCATGAGCCATGGAAAAAGTAAGCAAGCAAGGTTCACTGGGACTGGCTCCTCAGGCTATGCTAAAGATCTTTCTCAGGTGGCTGCCAGGCCCTCACCAACTGCCACCAGCATGAGAGCAACCAGAATTGCCACCCCACTTCACAGCTACAATCTATGTCCTCTAAACCAGAAGTTGGTAACATGGTATCCACAGGCTCTAATGGGCCCACAGAAATCTCTTTCATGGTTTTCTAAGTTTTCTGCCACCCATATTTTCTTTGAAAGGTTCTTTTCTTTAAAAGAAGTAAGCGAGAAACTGAATGTGCTGCAAAAGAACAAACCAGCTTCCAAGATCGTAATATCTACTCTCTAATCCTCCATAGAAACGACAAATGGGGAATTTGCAGCTCAGTGCTTTCTTTGCAAGTGTGCCCATATGCTCAGAAGAGAAGAAAAAAAAAAGGCATCTAAGGGCACAGGGGATTTGCAGCCATAAAAGCCATTTTGTAAATTAGCAAGCTATTCCTCTCATGCCAGCCATTTTTAAAATGATCCCCGCATCATGTTCTCAAAATTTCAAAGGTGTCTTCCAGTCTAACAAATGTGCTAAATTATCCCAGCTTTCTCCCAAATTCCAATTGTTTCTCTTTCGTTTAGAGTTAGCAGAACTTGTGAAAGAGGCCTTGTGGTCTTAACCTGTAGACGCCAACCATGGTTAAAATCTGGAAATGAAACAGAATTCTCACAACCATTGTTATAATTACACAGGGAGAGGCTCAACACTTGGAAGACCCAGGCTGGATTAGTGACAAGACAAAACATCCAGAAGCCAGCAGAATTATAGTTAGATTCATTAAAACTTTTTTTTTTAATGGTTACATTGATAATATGGACATACCACTAGGTGGCAGTTGAATTCTTCCAAATAGAATCCCATCTTTTTCTAACCAAGCAAGTAACAGTTTGAAGTTTCTATTTCAAATGGTAGTTGTCTATCAGCTCAACCTTTTAGGCCTGTGGCTGATCTTGAAAAAGCACAGCAGGGTCAGACCTGATTAGTGGTTGGATGAGAGACCATCTGAAAATCCCAAAAGTGCATGCTAGATAGGGAAATTAAAAATGGTCACAGCCAAGCTCAACTGTACGGAGAATTCTCCTTATTCATAATATCCTTGATCTTGTAAGACTTTGTAGTTGACTTTCTGTCCTTTGGAAGGGAGGGAAGCATTTTTGTTTTTAATGACAATAACTTCCCAATGCATTGTAGAACCATTCATTCCCTGTTATACTGGTGAAAAGGAGTCCTCCTGATGGCCTCCAGATGTTTTAGGTGATATTTTTCATAATGTCTATTAACACAGTGGCTGATAGGGGATCTGGTCTCAGATAAATTAAACCCATAAATGCACACACACACACACACAAAAGCCTTGTTTGTTCCCAGCAAGAGCCCATCTGATCCAACAGATTGCAATGCAATCTGTATTACAATGAGGGCAAATACATTGAGAGAATTCACAGAATCAGAAGAGTGATTATCTCTATCACTGTTGCTCCCAGCAACTGGTATTTAGTCTGCTACCTGAAATTCCAGAGGTAATGTATAGCCATCAAGACTAATAACCATCAAATCTCTATGAATTAGTCTAGCCTTCTCTTACATCCCCTGAATTTGTGGCCATCACCACATCTGATGGCAATGAATTCCACATTTAATTATGCATATGACTGTCAGTAACATGGAAGGAGGGGACAAGGGGAGGCAGAAAGATGAAAGCAGCATCACAGTATTGCAACACAAGTCCTGTCCCTTTTTCTAGGCTCATTGTGATGCCTCACACATGTACAAAGGAGGTGGAGCTTGCAACATGATGCCACACACACAGCTTTCATCATCAGCAAACTCCTGCAGGTGCTGACAATTGACGGTACAGCCTGAGCAAATCCTAACTAAAGTTGTCCAGTACTGTTGAAGGAGGAGGAGAGACTAAGGAGATGCAAAAGAACCAAGGAGCTGAACTAAGGGCATGTAGGATGGCAAACATCAAATTATGCCTTCCAAATGCCACAGACATCATCAGAGGTGACATGGACAAAAACAGATCTCCTTTGATCTTTCACCAAAAGGCATAGAACGAAGCCCTCTGCTTAGCCAAGATCCTGGCAAGAGGAAGAAGCTCCTTTTATTAAACAGTTGATATCATCAGATAAAATCTGAACAAACTTGCTCTACCTGGAAACCTCCAGATGTCCCTCTCCAACCCAGCTGGTTGGGGAGAGGTATAGTCTGAGGCATCTGGAAAACAACATGTTGGGGAAGACTAGGTTGAATATTTTACATTTCACTTCTGGGCTTAAGGCAGCCATACTGGGATGAATTAACCTCTATTTTGCTCAGTTCCTCTGGCTTTCCTGTCCCTGCCAATACTAAGCTCATTTGGGCTATGCCCCACTTCTGCGTTCTTCTTCTTCTGGATGAAAATTCATGTGCATGTTGGTGCCTGTTTCTTTCATGCACCTATATTTTGGGTCTGTATCTTGGAGCATAGCTTCTTCCTGAGGATCTCCTCCTTCGGAAGCAGTTTTTCATCCAATAATGAATTATTGTGATTATATCCCCATCATGCACGTTCTTCTATACGCGTTATCTACAAAAGGTTTACAAATAAGAACATCAGGATTTTGTGCAAAATGCATCCACTTGGGGATGATTATTGCTTCTTTGGGGATACAAAGTGGCCAAACTGAACGGAGGATAAACACAGGCAGAAATTACTCCAGACTTTAAATAGGTGGATTAACTCATTTCTATAGCTCTTTTTCCAAAGTATTTCACTGTGTTGTCTTCCTCTGCAGGGTTATTGTGACAGAAGCACAGTTCCATGAATGGAATTCCCCATTCATGGAATTTCCCGTTCATAAAAAAAATGAAAAAATCATGCCCTGAAAGTAGTGCCACTCCTTTTCACTGTGGATTTACCACTGTGTTCATAATGGAAGGGAATGCATTAGTTCAGGGTTCCTCAACCTTGGCGAGTTGAAGATGTGTGGAGTTGAAGTCCACACATCTTCAAGTCACCAAGGTTGAGGAACCCTGCATTAGTTGGTTTGTTGGTTTGATTTCAGTGTGACATCACCTGGAACAAGGTCACTTTTACTATTTTCATGCTGCTCAGATTAGGGAGTGATTTGTTTCACTTTGCTTTGCATTGTTCCTGGGCTGGGAAGCATGTCATGTCCTTTCTTCATGCAAATATTCAGGTGCATTAGAAGCCACAATTGGCATAGACTTTCCATTGCCACCAGAGTCTCAGTTGTCCAAAACTGCTTTCAGTTTCCATCTGGCAATATTCATAATTGCAAATACTTGGCTCCCTTTCTTTCTGTAAATTTTATTGTGGGTGTCTGGTTTGGGGTTTTTTTTGGCGGGGGGGAGATGCTTTTATTATTTTTATGAACTGCCCAGGGTTGTGGTTCATAATATATGTGACTATATAAGTCTTTATATATAGATACATAGATATATATAAAGACTTATATAGTCACACACATAGTCACACACATATATATACACACATATATAGTGCATACATATAAAAAGACGTATATAGTCACATATACACCCACACCCACACCCACACACAAATGCATTTATAGATGCACATGCACTCTAATTAGAATGTGTAGATTTTGGGCCAAATGCATCCACTTTGGAGATAGTTATATTCCTTTGGGGGGGGGCGTGTATACATACATATTCCCATTTTCCCCACTTCCTCCATTTTGGCACTTTGAAAGGAGCAATTATCTTGATTGTACTAGAACAAATACATTTCATTCTTTGAGTCTATGCCTGACTCGAATACTATTTTTAAAAATTTCCTGAATCACTATAAGCAAGTATTTGTGTCCCAAGAAATGACCTATTCTCTCTCTCACACACACACACTCTTCCTTTCATTAAAAGTTATAAAAATGTCAATACCACTGAAAAATAGTAGTAGCTTTACTTGAACCATTTAAGAAACAGGAGATGGAGAAGGTGGCAAATGTCAACAAACCAGGCTAAATTTTCTGTCCCCATAATAAATTCAACATGGGCCCTTTATCCCAGATAGGCTGAGCCCTTTCTAATGAAGTTGATCACTTCTGGACCCCTCCTTGTCCAATCATCAGAAGATTCTGTCCAATGGAACCATAGCAGGTTACATTCTGAGGCTCACCAACCAACTCCAGGGACACACATAGGAAGGAAATGTGCCTGACCATACCTGTAGGTGGATAATCAGCTTTCTAACAGATAGGAAACAACACGTGAGGTTAGGCAAAACTACCATATTTTTCCATTAATAAGACACCCCCATATACAAGACGACCCCCACTTTTCCAACCCAAAATTAAGAAATCAATATTTTAAAGAGAGTGTAGAACACATTTTTATTTAGTAATTAGGTAACATTGACCTGATACACTTGGTGGGAGGAGGTCCAAATCATCTCTCTGCAGCTCTATTTCCATGCTCTTTTGCATAACTGATTTCATTCAATCACAAGTGAAACTGCCGATAGCTTGTCTCTGCAAACAGAGTTCCTCCAATTGGTTTGTTCAGCATCAGCTGACCTCAGTTACATAAGGCTTATGATTGGAGGAAGTCTGTTTGCAGAGACAGTATGGGCAGCTTCACTCGTGATTGGAGGCTCGTGATTGGAGGAAGCCTGTTTGCAGAGACAAGCTATTTCACTCATGATTGGAGGCTAGCAATAGGAGGAAGCCTGTTTGCAGAGATGGGCAGTTTTGCAACCACGCGGTTCTCTCCTTGGCTTACTTCCTTAAATAAGATGCCCTTCAATTTTTAGTGTAAGGATTTTAGAAAAAAGTATCATCTTATAGTCGGAAAAATACGGTATATCCAGTACCCAGTTAATCAGTACAGGCACCCCTCAGGGATGTGTGCTCTCCCCATTGCTTCTCTCCCTTTACACCAATGACTGCACCTCAAAAGACTCTTCTGTTAAAGTTCTGAAATTTGCAGATGATACAACTGTCATTGGTCCTATTCAAAATAGAGATGAGCCAGCATACAGACGGGAGGTTCAACAACTGGTCTCGTGGTGCAGTCATAACAACTTGGAATTGAATACACTCAAAACTGTGGAGATGATTGTGGATTTTAGGAAGAACCCTTCTAATTCTCCTCTCCTTACTATACTTGACAGCCCAGTATCAGTAGTAGAGTCCTTCAAGTTCTTGGGTTCTATAATCTCCCAAGACTTGAAATGGACACTTAACATCACAACCATCATCAAAAAGGCACAACAAAGGATGTTCTTCCTGTGTCAACTTAGGAAGTTTAAATTATCCCAGGAGCTCTTGGTACAGTTTTACAGGGGAATCATTGAGTCTGTTTTCTGTTCCTCTATAACTGTCTGGTTTGACTCTGCAACCAAACAGGACAGATGCAGACTCCAACGGATAGTTAAGTCTACAGAAAGAATAATTGCAACCTGCCTGCCTCCTATAGAAGATCTCTATACTGTGAGGGTTAAAAGGAGGGCAGAGAAGATATCTGCAGATCCCTCTCATCCTGGACATAATTTGTTTCAACTTCTTCTCTCAGGACAACGCTACAGAGCACCGTATGTTAAAACAACTAGACACCGGAGCAGTTTTTTCCCTCATGCCATTGCTCTGCTGAACACCTAATTAAGGCAGCATGACAAACTGATTGGCATTGCATGATAAGATATGATTGCCAAGACATGACTGATAATGCTCTGTTACATGTGAATATATGTTAGACAATAGCTTCTCCTCTTAAAAATGAATATATGTTAGTCAATAGCCGTAGTATTATTCTTCCTCCAATTCTCCTCTTCTGATTACATAATTTTAGTATATAATGTTATTACTTTTTATACTCCTTATTTTCTGATGCTATACAAACACTGAGAGTTTTTTCTGCACTGAAGATAAATTCCTTGTGTGTTCCATACTTGGCCAATAAAGTGTTCTATCTATCTATCTATCTATCTATCTATCTATCTATCTATCTATCTATCTATCTATCTATCATGATTTGTTCAATAACTTTGAAATTATTTGCTGGGTGAATTTCATCAGCTACATATTAACAGCTCTGATATACAATGCCAGAATACAATGCGGAAATGAGGAAAGGGACTTGAGCTAAAAGTCACATTTCACTCCTTTGTGGTCCTGCTGCCCTTTCCTTCCTTCCTTCCTTCCTTCCTTCCTTCCTTCCTTCCTTCCTTCCTTCCTTCCTTCCTTCCTTCCTTCCTTCCTTCCTTCCTTCCTGTTGTTTTTGTCATCTGCATGCTACTTATTATCACTACCCCCATAATCTTCTGCCACAGTCCGAGCATTAGTTACAACAGGTCAGTTTTCATTTGGTTCACAATTTTCAAAACTCTTACCATGAAAATTTCAGCAGCAGATTGTTGACAAATGGCATGAGTCCCAGTAGAAGTGAAAGGTCAATTTGTAACACTTTTTTCCTTGTGCAGGGCTTGCCAAGGTCACTTAACAAATCAGCAAGGACTTATGTACAGTATTGATTTACATACAGCAATATTCACATTCACAAAATAGGTGGCTACAAGAACATAATAAGGTGCAGTTGTGCTGTTTTCGTAGCCATCAAGATTATCCTGGTGAAGGCTGCAGTTCTGGAGAAGGGGGACAGAAAAGAGGTACAACAGGGTATGATAGTGGGAGAGAG